>NC_058132.1:177181368-177294981 GCF_016433145.1 Gracilinanus agilis | reverse complement strand
CTTATCATTTCATTTGATTTCTGAACCTCAATTTCCAATTGAGAAATTCTGCTTTTAAACTGTTACTTTCTTTCTGAACTATTTCCCACTTTTCTTGCCAGATCTCTTCCATCTTTCTCATGATCTCAGATTTGAACTCTTCAAGAGCTTGTGACCAATTTTCATTTTTTTGGCAAAGTTTCTATGTCTTTACTTGTTTGTTCTCCTCTGCTTTCTGGATTTTTTCTGTGCAGAAGTTATCAAGTGTTAGAGATTTTTTCTTGTTCTTTTTGGTGGTTATTTCTTGGGCCTTGCTTGGCATCATTATGATTTCTCAGCCAGAAGTCAGAATAAGACAGGCAGACTTTCTTTGTATGGAGCTAAGGACCAGTTTTTGCCTGAGGCTACTTTGTGTAGCCTGGCTTCCACTATCTGCTGGGCCTCTGCTGTCCATGGTCCCTCTCAGCCTCACTCCTGTGCCCAAGGGCTGTGCTCCCTAGCCTCCTGGGGTCTCTAATCTAGCTATTTTCAGGGTCAAGGCCCCAGTGGTCCTAGTCAGCTGCCCAGAACCCGGGAATTGGCCCACACTTGCTCCTCCAACTGAGGTTTTCACCTGAGTCTCAGCTTGTTGAGCTGCTTCCATTGTCCACTGCCTCTCTCAGCCCTACTCCCATGCCCAACGTCTCTGCTCTCTAGGCTTCTGGGGTCTCAAGTCTTGCTGCTTTCAGGGGCAAGCCCCTAGGGGTCCCAGTTATCTGCCAAGGAGCTAGATTTTGCACCCTCTCTTGCTCTAACTCTTGTATGCAGCCTCTGACTCTATCATTATGGAGGGGTGGGGGAGGATTAATTAGGTCACGTTTTGGTGGAAGGTATTTTCCCTCCCTTATAGGGTAGAAATGCCCAATCCCATGTACCTTCAATACTGCACTCTATTATGGGGTCCCTTCTTTCATATGGATTTCTTTTTTTTGTCCTTTGGAGGTACACTATATGGATCAGTAGTGTGGAGATTTAAGCACCCTGTTCTACTCTGCAGCCATTTTGACCTGGAAGTCAAGGATACTCTGGGACTTTTTTTAAAAAATGAGATTTTGCTGTTATTCTATGACCTCTCTTTCCAAGATTTATTTTATCTTCAGTGTCTTCATTGCCCAAAAGAGTGATTTATATATTTTTATTCAATCATTTCAGTCCAGTCAGACTTTTTATGACCACAATTTTGGACTTTTCCTAGAAAAGGTACTGGAGTGGTTGCCATTTCCTTCTTTAAAGCATTTAACAGATGAGGAACTAAGGCAAACAGGATTAAATGACTTGCCCAGAGTCACACTGCTAGTAAATATCTAGAGCCAGAATTGAACTCAGAAAGATGAGTCTTCCCGATTCCAAGACCCATGCTCTATTCGTTGTGCCATTTTACTGCCCAATTTACAATCACAAAAGCATTATATAACTGTGTGATAAATTGAATTGAACTTATCCATGACATTGATAAAAATTTTGATCAGTACTAGGCTAATTTTAGAATTCAGTAACATGTCATCAAAGACTTATCTGCAAGTTAAATATCAATTCATAAATAGCCTCTCTACAATTTTAAATATTCTTTCTGGTTCTCCTTTCTTTAATTCACATGCAGAATTCATTCTTAATATATATATATATTATTATGTATAAATATATATCTTATATAAAATATAGTAGTATTGGTAGGGTTAAAATTAGAATACCATAGTTTACTAAGCTGTAACCAATGTGGATAAGATATGGAAAAATGCCTGAAAATGCACTTACAATTTTATCTGATGTCTTTATCCTATATAATAACCCATGTGATTCAAATATATTTTAGTTTGTGTTACTACTTTACTTCATATTATTACATTCAATTCCTGACCCCTTATTAATTATATAGCTATAGAGAAAATATTAATCCTATTTTAATACAAGTAATGATAATTATCCTCAGTGTTTTGAAAAAACAATACCCACCATGGAGTGTACTTTTAGAATCCAAACCCTCTGGAACAAGCAGGTAAGATGAGTCAGGAATATTAGCTATACATCTTCAGTTTATCCATTCATTTGCAAATAAATTTTCAAGGAACAAATGAAGAGAATGCTAAGAATATCAGAAGGAGACTACACATTGTTAGATGAATTCTCTTTTTATAATTTTCCACTTTTCCTACCTACAGCTGTTTTCTATTTATAGAAACTTACTGCCTTTCTAAAATATACATTTCTAACAAAGAATTATGGTATGAAAAGACATAAGTATTTGGTCTTTAACTTCTGGTTCCCTTTCATTGTAAATACATTTTCTCCAAATAATGGTCCTCCAATGTAGTTAGGAAAACATATCCACTTGCAACATATCAAAATTCCTAAAGCTGAACATGCATTATTCCTTACTCTTTCCTATGGAATCATATCAGTCTCAATTGCTACCTGAGCTTCTATGCAAGACTAACCCTACAATTAGACAGACTATATTGTCTCTTTGCTTTGAGAGGCCTAATGTTGACTACCCTTCCTTCCCCTGCAAAAAACTCACTTTTTACCTGCCTAAAGTTACCATATTTTTTTTCTTTTGGTTAAAACATTGAAAGCACTAATTAAAGAATGATATACTGAAAGTCCACTGCACTGAGAATGAAATGATTTTCTATTGTAGATCTATTCTTTCACTTGTCCTCTAGACTCCTATAACCTTTGAGAGATCATTTAATCTCAGTGTTTCCAAGTTTTCTTATCTGTAAAATGAGGACCCTAGTTTATGGGATATAGAAGGCCTTCTCCATTTGAAAAATTACATTTTTTCTATGACTCAATAGGTATATTCATCTGAGAAGATAATCTATCTATAATTTTTCTTAATGTCATCAATAATTTAGTATGAATTTACTAATTTCATTTCTTCCTGCCCTAGAGTGCTAGTCTAAGAAGAAGGAATATGGGATTGGCACTTTTTTTTAATGAGGTGGAGGAAATTATATGGAAAATTATGTATGGTTCATCTTGCAGATGTCTGTGTACCTGGGGAAGTGAGACTTGAATAACTAGGAGGAGCAGCTCAAGGCAGAGGTGAAAATTTTTGCGATTGCTTCTCATTCTCTGTCTCTCTGTCTCTCTCATAGTCTCTCTGACTCTTTGTCTCTCTCTCTCTCCCCCTCCTCCTTCTCTCTCTTCCATCTCTAATTCTTTCTGTCTTTTTCTGACTATCTTTCCCCATTTCTTTATCTTTCTCCTCCCTCTCTTTGTCTCATACAGATTCCCAACAGCGAAAATCAACTTTGAAAATAAAAGGAGACAATGCCTCCTATCATCTCGTTGAATATCTTTTTTTTTACTGAAAAAAGCCTGTCAACAATTTTAACAGCCCTTTAAACTCAAACACATAAAGTCATTCAATCCCATTCCAGCCTGAGTCTAATCATTTATAAAAGGCTTTCTGTTCATAATAAACACCTATAAAATGAAAACATGTTTTTCTTTAAAGAGGGACTTTGGGTTTCAATGTGTTTGTTTATCTCTAGATTCCCATGATGTAAACACAACCTGTTTTTAAGATGTCAAAAACCTGTAATGATCAACAGTGCCATGTGCATTAAAAACGTTTAGCTTCTACAGGTCTGGAGTAATATATTGCTAGCAGGCAGGAAGGGTACGTGCTACAGAATTTCATTAGATGTATTATATTTTCCCTATATATGCCTTTACAAATACATTCTAACATTGACATAACCCAGCAATAAATTCTGTATTGCTTTAAACATGAGGGTAGGTCTGTGCAGAATAATTTCCAAGAAAATATACTAATACTTTCTGTGTAATTGTGATTTTTAGCTTCTCGTTTTTAGGCTATTGCCTACTTGTAAAATGTTACTGTTAGAAATTATTCATTTTACACCATAATAAAATGGGGTTCAGACCAAGGAGGATAAAGGGAAAGGGAGCTGGAGGGGGGAAATTGCTCATAACTGAACCTATCATTTAAGTCTTTTATATTTTCATTTATATACAAATGTCTTTAAACTGATTTTTTCCTTAAATGACAAATTTTTTTATAACTTGAAAAAAGAAAAACATCTTCTTTCTCTCCTCTTTTGCTTCGCTTGCTTTCATTATCACTAAACCAAACAATCAATAAATAAATGACAATTTATTAAATGACTAATTTGTGGCATGATATTTCAAGCAGATTATATTTTAATGGGGTAGAAAAAGTAAATATATATGTATACCAATCTAGTATACAAAAATAAAATGTATTTTGTAATATGTTTAATATATATAATATGATGTATTAAACATTTTTTCATTTTAATATATAAAATATAATTTTAATAAATTTTAATATAAAGATGAAAACTTTTTTCTTCTAAAGACATTTTTTTATTTTAGACACCATAATATATCTTTTAAAAAGCAACATATAGAAATCATTTTAAACCATATGATAATGAGATTAAATCTACCCTGCCCAACTTTAGATTTAATCACCAAAGGTGAAAAAAAAATCTCCACTTAACTCACAAGTTGGGTGGTCTGTGACCCATGTATGCTAGAGTGAGTGCCTCCTGGGCTGTCCTAAGAAAAGCATCTGTTGTGATTGGACATGTAAACTAAGAGGAAAGCAGAGGAAGTGACACAAAAGAATCTTCTTTAAAAGAGAGCTCAGTAAGATCTTTGGGTTTGTGAACGGGACCTGAAGGAGTTCTTCTGGTTTGTGACTGGGACTTGGAGGAGCTATGGAGCTGGGGCTCTGAGAACTTAGTGAGACTGTTCTTAAATCTTTCCTTTGGAATTCCACCTGGTGAGTGTAAAGACTGAATCTTCCTGAACTTCTCTTAAGGAACTTCCCTTTCAAAAAGACTCTGTGACTGAAGCTTTTGCTTCATTTGCCTTTGAGGCCCTTTGGGCTTCCAGCCATCTGACTTTCCAGCCTTGGAATCAAGGCCAAATCTCCCTCAGCTGAGAGTTAATTAGATCTGCCTGGGTTAAACTAGGGGATCAGAACAAATTACCTAGTGTGTTAGGTTACTTATCCTATCTTATCCTCTCTCTAATTTTCTTACTTTATCTCTCTTTCTTTTCATTTGTAAATAAACTTCCATAAAGGTCAATTTGACTTGAGGTTATTCTTTAATTGGGGATTGATAATTATTCAATTCCCTGGTGACCAAACCTTTTAATATCCGAACAAAAAACCCCCTTTTCCCTCTTACAACCATCATTTTATGGAATTTTAATCAAAGAAAAATGTGTGAAAAAACACTTTTTTCACATTAATGTGAAAATTAAGCAAACTTTGTACTTAAGAAACTCCTTAAGAAATTATCAAGTGATATAGAGATGTAATGATTTAAGATGATAAAACTATGTTGTATAAAAGAATTAAATACATGATAGATGGCAAAGGAGGGAACTCACAATTGAGATGGTGCATCTTAAAGAAAGAGAAGAAATCAATGATTTACCTATTGGTAAGGAATAGGTACATTCTGTGAATGAAAGACAAGCAATATATGAAGATGTGGTATAGGAGTGTTATATGAAGAAGGTGAGAAAGCCAGTTTTTTCTAAGCGTGAGCACGGGGGTTATCATGTTCAATGTGGCTGGAAAGATAGGATGGGGCAAGGTAGTTTATGGAGTTAAATCAGAGAAATCTATATTTTATTCTAAAGGAAATAGGATATCATCATAATTGATTAAATAAAAGAGTCACATGGTTAGATATTTCCTTAAGCAAATTTACTTTGACAGCAATAAGTAGGATGGAATTTACTTGTAAGAAACTTGAGGCAAGGATACATCCAATGACTTTCAATAATCTAAGAAGAGGATGAGGCCCTATATTAAGATGGTTGATATAAGAAATGTAAAAGGTCAAAACAATAAGATTTGACAATAGATTAGATTTTTCAGTTGGAAAAGTGAGATTTAGGAGTTAAACATTATGCCATTATAAATCTGAGACAATTGAGAGGATGATTCCATCTTTTACAGAAACTTAAATGTTTGGAAGAGAGAAGTATTTTGGGGAAAGATAATGAATTCAATTTTTCATATGTTGAATTGAAGATGACTCAAAATAGTAAATCTGAAAAGCATAGTGCTCAGTTTTTTGTAATACATTTTTCTGATATTATGCTTTAAGTTCCTTCCAGCCAATGATAATTTGTTATTAATGTATTGAGGCCTGTTCACACCAGACAACCTTCCATTACATATTTCAATTTACCTTCTTTGTCTACAGTCATCTTCCATGACCAACAGGTATAACCAGCTACAGAAGAATGTTAATATTAAAAAAATATATGGTCTGAGTTTGAGGGATACATTAAAAAACTTCAGATTTCTCCTATATGGCAAGCATTTATACAGATGCTAAAATTCATACAAAGACACTCTAAAGGTCTCTCGGAAGAACTTTGCTACTGATTGTGAGACACAGGTGACACTGGCACAGGATCTCCCAGGATGGAGGGCTCGCATGAAAGTAACAACTGTGGAAACAGCAGAGGGAGGGGACTTGCAGAGCTCTCAGCCCTCAGACCCAGAAAATAAGTTGAGAATAACATGAAAAAAGGACTAACATTCAAAAGGGTTCCCTAACTTCCCAGAATACAGAGCTTACTTATAATTAGATAGGAAAAATGAGCAAACAACAACAAAAAGGCATCTAACTCTAAAGAATTTTTATGGAGACAAAACAAGGTATAGACACAGAAGGGGACAGTGAAAGCAAAGGAAACACATGGAAAGTACTCAAGGAAAAATATGTAATTGACACAAAGTGTGGAAGAATTCAAAAAGAGTTCAAAAAACAATTAAAAGAGGCAGAGGGAAAGTGGAGAAGAGAAATGAAAGTGATGCAAGAAGAAATGGGCCAATTGAAAAAGGATAACCAAAAACTGACACAGGAAAATTAGGTCTTAAAAATCGGAATTGACCATCTACAAACTAATGATTTCATGATAAATCAAGAAATAATAAGGCAGAAACAAATAAATGAAAAAAAAAAGGACAGAGGAAAATATGAAATATCTTATTGAAAAAACAATTGACATAGAAAATAGATCTAGGAGAAACAATTTGAGAACTATGGGACTCTCTGAAAGCAATGATCCAGAAAAAAAATATGGATATCATATTATGAGAAAATATCAAAGATCACTGCCCAGAGATCCACAAACAAGAAAATGAAATTGAAATTGAAATTGAAAGAATTCACAGATCACTTCCAGAAAGAAATCCTCAAAAAACAACTTTGAGGAATGTAATACCTAAATTCAAGAGCCACCAATCTAAGGAGAAATTTCTTCAGGCAGTCAGAAAAAAACCATTCAAATACCATGGAGCAACAATCAGGATCACATGGGGCCCAGTGGCTTCAATGTTATAGGATCAAAAGGCATGGAATATGATATTCAGGAAGGTCAAAAATTTTGGTTTACAAACCAGAGTCACCTATCCAGTAAAACTGAGAATACTCTTTCTGGGGAAAAATGGACATTCAAAGATAAAAGATTTCCAAGCATTCTCGAAGAATAAGTCAGACCTAAACAAAAAATTAGAAGTCCAAAAATGAGACACAAGGAAGCCCAAGAAGGTAAATAAGAAAGAGAAAATTTTAGGGACTCATTAAAGTCAAAATATTTATATATCTACATGGAAAGAAGATTTCTGTAATACTCAAAAATTTCTCTTAGTAAAAAATATAGAAGGAATTTACTTAGAAAGAGGGTGGAGAACTAAGCTGATTATTATGGTATGATGTATATGACAATATATGATAATATGATACATAAGTGAATGTGATGATATAGAATGATATGTATGTATGATAAATGTATGCTTACAAATAATATGTAAAAAGTCAATCAAGAGCTGAAAGAGAGGGTTACACTGTGAGAAAAGAGAGATAGAAAGGTGTAATTATATAATATAAAGAAACATGAAAAATCATTATAGAGAGAGGAGGATAAGGGTGGTGAGGAGAAATGCTTAAACTTTACTCTCATCTTATCTGGCCCAGAGAGGGAATATTCAGTGGGGTAGAGAATTCTATCTTATCCCATAGAGAAGTAGAAGGGGAATAAGACAAGGGAAGAGGGAGATAATTGGAGGGTAGGGTGACAAAAAGCAAAATACTGGTGAGGAAGAAGAGAGAGAAAGGGAATAGAGCAGGATATAAAAAGGATAATAAGATGAAGGGAAATACATAGTAATCAAAATCCTGAATGTGAATGGGATGAACTCACCCCATAAAAAAAGCAGATAGCAGAGTGAATTAAAAACCAGAATCAGACTATATCTTGTTTACAAGAAACACATTTGAGGCAGGATGACACACACAGATTCAAGGTAAAATGCTGGAGTAGAATTCATTATGCATCATCTAAGGTAAAAAAAAAAAAAAACAGGATTAGCAATCAAGATACCAGAAAAAGCCCAAAGAGAAGAGATAAGGAAGGAAATTACATTTTGCTAAAAGGTATTATATACAATGGAGTGATATGATTACTAAACCTTTATGCACCAAATGTTTTATCATCTAGATTTCAAAGGAGAAATTATTTAGCTTAAGGAGGAAATAGATAGTAAGACCATACTAGTGAGAGATCTCCACTTCCCCTTTCAGAACTAGATAAATTGAATTGAAAAATGAATAAGAAAGAAGTAAGGGAAGTAAATTAAATACTAGAAAAATTAGAGTTAATTGATTTCTGGATAAAATTGAACAGGAATAAAAAGGAATATACCTTCTTCTCAACTGCACATGGTATATAAACAAAGATCGACCTTGTATTAGGGCATAGAAATATTGTAAAGAAATGTAGAACAGCAGAAATGATAAATGCAACTTTTTCCTATCATAATTCAATAAAAATGAAATTAAGAAGGGTCCATGGAAAAGGAAATATAAAATTAATGGTGTTAGAAGGAAAGTGGTGAAAATTTGAAAAGACAAGGCAAACACCAGATGAAATATTGGCAGGGTTCCTAGATTGCGTCCTTGAAGCTGCAGAAACACACTTGGGCTTAGGTAAACTAGAAGATGATACCAGCACACATGTCAGGCATATCTTTTTTAATAATTCTGTGGCTGCAATGAGGAAATTATTTAGTGAGTATTGTCCTTACTGGGAGCTTATGACCCTACATGAATTGAAACAAAAAGCAATATATGCCTTTGCAGCAGATAAGAACAATGCAGCAAATGACAAGGATAGCATAATAGAAAGTCTACATAAACAACTGAAAGAGGCAAACTCTAGGGCAAAAGAAAGTGAAATTAAGTAAGTTAAGGTAGTGGCAGCACTAAGATCAGTGCAGCCAAAAGAATCTCAAATTACCACCCAAAGAAACAACAGATATTCTGGCCCAAAACAGTGTTTCCTTTGCAACCACATAGCTCATTTTGTACAGAATTGTAGATTATGGGGAAAATTTAATAGACAAAACAACAGGAACTACTATTACAACAACATGTTTAATAATAACAACAATGGTTACAGAGGAAATGGTAATTGGAATAATAGGTAAAGGCAAAATAATAATTTTTATGTCAAAACACATGTTGCCAGGGGCAACAAGCAACAAACCTGTCAGTAATGCAAGATTGGGTCAAATCAGGAATAAGGCCCAAGTACAGTCAAGTGGTAGCTAGTAATATAGGTGATCAGAACAAAGGTACATGTTCATTATGAAGGTGTACCCTGAGTTCAGAAGTGTTAAATAAATCAAATGGAAATGGATCAATAACTGATGAAATTTTGTGTATTAAGGATAATGGTAATGGAATTGTGGATAATGTGAATAATGTGATTGGAATTAATGATAATTTGATTAGAGTTGATGATAATTTAATTACTGTTGTTAATAATTGTGAGGAAAGAGAAAATTGTGATAAAAATAGAGTTGGAAATTCTAATGATTGTGTAATTATGGAAAATAATGGAGACTGTGATATGAATAAGGATACTTTGTTTGTAAATAAGGACAGTGATACCAAACTAAAGGTGAAAAGGGCTAATGAGAGTAGAGTAAAATCAGAGAAAGGTGTTAAAGATGTAAAATCCTGGGAAAATCATGTAATTCAAGAGGATGTTAACTTGGATGGACAGGAAATAGCTGAGCTTTGTTCTGATGTTACTGTATTAGCTCGTGTATTGGAAACATTCCAACCACCAAATACTTCAGAACCGCGTGTGTCTGTAACTATTGGAGATCAGATTTACAACCTTCTGGTTGACACTGGAGCTAGTAAATCAGTTTTGAAAATTTTCCTGATAATTGTAGAGCTGTTGGTATAATGGAAGTAGTATGCGCAACAGGTAAACCCCAGAGAGTAGCAAAATTACAAACAAAAATGATTACTCTAGTTCCTTCATCTGTGGAGCATGCATTTCTCTATATGCCTGAATGTCTCATGAACCTTTTGGGAAGAGATTTGCTGTGAAAATTACAAGCGACTATCCACTGAACTGAATCTGGTGACATTTCTTTACATCTCCCAGAGGAATCTTTGAAAGCATTTCCATTGTTCTTAGATTCAATCAGTACAGAGGGTGAATTAGGTACTATCTATCCAATACCCAAAGATATACCTAAGGATTTGTGGTGAAGATCTTCTACAGATGTAGGCTTATTGAAATCATCTACTCCAGTCAGGGTGAGGACTAAGGAAGGACCAGTTCCTTGTGTACCTCAATAAGACCAATTATTCAGTCCCTAAACCAACAATTATACCTTGCTTCTCTGAGTTCAATACACCAATGCTTCCAATTAAAAAACAAAAATTGGATGTAAAAGCAAAATCTGTGTACAGATTCATTCAGGATTTAAGAGCAGAATGATTAGAATGATTATGTTATCAAGACACATTCAGTTGTACCAAGTCTAACTGCTATAATTTCTTTCATCCTTAACATTAATTACTGACTCTGTTAATTATTACAGTTTTGGCAGAGGCTCTCTTCATTCTTGCAGATTTTGGCAGAGCCAGCTTAGGTAAAGAACCTAAATAATTACAGGGAAAAAAAAAACAAAAAAAACCTCTGTTTGAACCAGACAGCAGCCATTTTTCTCCTACCTACAGCATAGCAAAGGGGCCAAACTTAGCAAGAAAAAAAAAAATTAAGGGCACAATACCATAGAAATTTTACATTCAAACTGGTACAATGGATCCATCAATGGGGAAAACAATTTGTACTATGATGGGAATCCTTACGTTACTATACAACTTTTTGACTATGAGTTATAATTTCTGGATTGTAGCGATCCCAGGTTATATAATGGGAATCATAGAAATATATGAGTCCTGCCAATGGTTGAAGCTAGAAATAGGTCAGATCTTTGCTTTCATACCAACCACAATTGCAGTCATCATCCCATTCCTCCACTTCTATTGGTCAGTAAAGAAATTAGTACAAAAATTGCTTGGACACAAGGATGATAGCATGGTATTGATAATGACATTAAGAAAGGAAATAGCAAAGTTACTTGAAGAGAATGCTCAATTGAAAGGGGGAAAAGGGATCACAGCAGGAGACAAAATAGAAATAGAAATGCAAACAACTGAGGCACATACAAACACAGTAAAGAAAATAGAGGAAGGGGCATCAACATTAGCAGTACCAATATTGCCAATTATTGATCACATGATTTTGCAGCCAGATTCTGGATTTATCCATATAAAAAGACATAAGCAATTCACTGCTACAGATCTAGACACACTAAAACAATGAATACCTGCCTTTTATTTAAATCCCTTCAAGGCCATAAAAAGAATTTAAGAGAGCATTAATACTTTTTGATCCCACATTTTCAGACATTGAAATTCTTTTTCTAAATTATTTACACCAGCAGAGAAAGCACAATTTAATGAGGAGACCCATAGGAACACAAATTTAACATCTTGGACTCAATTTTATGAAGATGTAGAATTAAATAATCATCAAAACCTAATATACCTAAGAAGAGCTAAGCAAAATCTTGTAGAAGCAAGGAAATCCTTTGCTAAGCATTCTGATTCCTGGGAAAAATTTGAAAAGTTCAGGCAAGAGATAAATGAGCACCCCTCAACATATTTAGATAGGCTTGTCAAAGCTGGGGAAACGATTTTGGGGTTCTAAGACTTAAGTGAACCGAACTTGTAGCACATAAGAAGGCAGTTTATTAAGGGCAGTTCCCTACCAATTAGAGCATACTTTAATCTGCATTGTCCGGGGTGGGAATCATTAAGTTTGGAAGACCCACGTAAAACTGCTGCATATGTTCACTCGGGAAAAGCCAAAGAATCCAAACAATCCATTAGAGAAAAAAGATGATAACATAAAAGATTTAAAGGAGCAATTAAAAGAGGCTAAATCGGCCATCAAACAAAAAGAATTAGAGGAAATCAAAAACCCGGCAGCCCTGCATGCATATAAAGCCAGACCTAAGTACCAACAACCCAGATGATCTAGCAATAACTTTAATAATAACATAAGGTGTTTTCTTTGTGGAAAAATAGGGCATATAGTGAAAAATTGTCACCTCAAAGTCTAAATTAACAGCAACAACAACAAGAAAAGCAATTACAATAATATATACACAAATTCTAGATGCAACACTCACAAGAGAGAAAAAAATGTTGAGATCACAATTGTGCAACATCTAGTCAGCATGCTCCTGACTTCAGACTATGCAAAAATACATAGCACAGGGCAATAAACCACATTATTCCAAGTAATAAAGGAAAAACATGATGCCTTATGATGCCAGGAAATAGTCCGGGAATATAAGGGAAAGCCCAAGGGGTGTGGCAATGGGAAAAGACATAAAAACCATGATATAAGAGACTTGGGCATGGAAATACACTATGGGCATGAAAAAGCAAAGATTAAATATAGGGATCAAATAAAAAAGAGAATCAAATGATCAGGGATATAATAGAAATCAAAAACAGAATTTATGGAATAAAAGACAAAAACTCAAAGAGAAAGGAGAAAAATACAAATGCATTTATACCAGACTTTAAATCAAACATAATGACTCTAGCACTAACGAATCCAAATGCAACTGTTCAAGAAATAACCTTAAATGGGTGTTCTGAGCAGTTTCACACACAAATAATGATATGAAAGAAACTGCAAAGCAACTTACAATGAAGACAATTGGGAAGGAAAGAGCTTTATCCTTAAGCACTGACACAGGCAAATCTCCAAGAGACTTGACACCGGAAAAGGTTAACAAAGAAAAGAATTGCATAGACATACTAGGATATTCCAACTGAAATTCCTGAAGTAACACAAGCTTGTAAGTTTGGAAGTTTTTGAATCAAGGTTTTTCTAAAAAATATCTCTGAGAAAAACCTTGATTCAAAAACTTCCAAACTTACAAGCTTGTGTTACTTCAGGAATGCCTCCACCTGGAGAGAACTCTAAATGCTTAAGAGATAACCAAATAAAGGAATCACTCACACAGAACCACAAATCAATCCATAAAAAATACAGCCAATCCAGGGAAACAATCAAATGACAACATGTTAATGCCATACAAAAACAACAATGTAGGGAAAGCAAATGCATTATAAGATCAAAATGCATTGCAATCTGAGGGTCCAAAGCCAGAACAAACAGTGGCCATTTTAAAACAGGAAGGGGGCATGGGATATACAGAGGTAGAGGCTCCAATGATTCAAGTGAATCAAAAAACAGAAACAGTTGAACCCATGAGCCAAGTCAACTGAGAAACAGAAAGCAATGAATCACACATGACTAGCATGTTACCAGAAAATGACTAAGCAGATATGGACATAGAAGCAATTTTAGCATTAGATGAAATTAATGCTAAAACATCTCAACCATACCCTGTTTGCACAGACTCTGATGACATGAGTTCTGACGATGAAGAGCAAATGAAAACACTATATCAAGAAGAAAATGTACCAGTAATCAGGATACCAGACATGGGCATTGAAGAAAGATGTGAGTGACTATGTTTCATACATGTACTGGATGACTGATCCATCAAAAGTACAGAACACCTAAAGAAAAGCCTAAATAAAGAAGGATTACAAACATAATGTATAGAAGACTGTAGCAATGAAAACAGTATATAAATGGAATCAAAGCAAAATTGAATTGCTAGTTCCACCAATATAGAGCATTATCTCTCTAAAAGAAAAGCATACGTAAGTGGATATTGATCCCCAAAAACCTATCCAAGTCATTGCAAAATACAAAATCATTGAAAAATATCTGAAAGTGCATATAACACACACACAAACGATTGACATTACTGACAAAGCATCACAATCCACACTGTTCCTGTATCCGGACCAGAGAGCCTATCCAACAACATGTATGATGACAGACAACATGTGACAGAGAAACAGAGAAGAGGAAAAGCATCAAGAAAAGAATAGGACATCAAGAAAATCACCAAGAAGGAAGATGAAAGAAAAGAGTATTTGAAAAGACACTGTGAAAAAAACTTTTGAACTTTGAACTTTGCAAAAATGGATAATTGCACAAAGAAGAGGAAAAAAGGAAATGATTTATGTAAGACTGGTGCCACAAAAACACAAATTAACCTCACACTTTAGGGAAAATGCAACCACAGTACATAGCATCAAGATACAAGAGAAATATACAGACAACTTGAAGAAAATTGACAAATTTGAAAATGGAAGTATTTTGCATACACAGTACATAAAGAGAACACAAAACACAACACAAAACTGACATCTAATTGAGACCTCTTGTAAATAAGTGAATGTCTGAAGTTGTGAAAATACAAAATCTGTATATGTATATAATGTAAATAGTTGCAATTTCATAAGATTTTAAACACATAAGAAGATCAAGCAATTTTCTTCTCTGATTAACATTTATCTTCAGGACTAATGCTCTTAAAATGTATAATAGTGTAAATAATGTAAATTTTATATATACCTGTAACATAGGTTAGAAAAGTAGAGTAGAATTGTAAATAATAGTCCCTAACCATGTAGATACTATAGCATACTAACAATTTAGCGGGTTAATTTTAACATTAGACATAGGGAAATTGCAGAAAGTGCTATGGAAGTTCAAAAATTTTTAGCAAGCTACTGCAGGGAAAGCTTAAGAATAAAATATAAGTGTCGTTGGATAGATAACTAAGAATACTAACATACTAAAATAGATTCTCAATATAAAAATTAACATTGCATTTAAAACATAGGTAGTTTAAGCATAATTTGATAACAGCTAAGAATAATAAGCTAATTGTATTTCATTACTTGATAGACGTATATTAAAAGTAGAAACAAGTTAAAATTCTGTTAAAATCATAGGTGGGTTAAATAATAACTTAGAAAAGTTTAACGATAAGAAAATTGTTACACTGTAAACTTAGACATAGTGTTCAAAGAAAAAATTTTCATGTTACAAAATTGTTTTGTACTCTTTAAAATTTTTATATAAATTGCAACCCTCATCCTCCTACCAACCTATCCAAAACCCGTCTTAGAATAGGAATAGATAGATAATTATTATAGTGATAAGACAAGATAACAATTTATTATTTTGGAGGGAGGGGGAACATAAGATAGGAATAGGAAATAGTGATGCATGAATTAAATAGGACTTTTGCAAAAAGTCCCACAACACAAAACGAAGATACTGTAAGGATTGGATTTGTTCACAGGGGATGGGACAAAAGGAGCCAGAGTAGGAGTTACTGATAGTTGGTGACAGTTGGTGACAATTGAGAGACCAGAGAGAATTCTGGGAGTTTCTCAGAGAAAGAAGGAGAGGAGAGGTCTTTGGGAAGAGGACATCTCAGCTCAAATCCAGTCCTACAGGCTTCCTGGGAATCTTTCTTTGGACATTGATACCACAAATCCATGGTCAAAGGCATTCCATCACTTCTTACCCATCAAGACTTCAATTGTCAAGTAAGCTAAGTTTTTGGACTCCATTTTGGAAGCAATCTCTTAGTCTCCTTCTCCCATTACCCAACCTTATTGAGAGACCTCCTTTCAGTCAAAACTTACAATTATAGGAAAGGATAGAAACAGAAAACTAGAAATAGAAACAGAAGGAGAAGGGGAAGGGAAAGAAGCTTAGGAGTGGGAGCCATTAAGGTTCCCACCTAAGCAACAGACTCCATAGGAATAGCAAAGAGGGCACCCTGAATCTCTCTGCCCTTCACCCCTTTCCCCAATCCCTATATTGATAATAATAAAAGCCATCTATTAGTCAGATAGTGTTCCAGAGTGCCTGAGAGACAGTGAGGGAGAGGGGAACCACAGCTTGGTCTGGCTGCCTCCATCTTGAAGTCAGACCACCTGCTGTGAAGTTGACTGATCTTGGGGGAGGCTTGTGTGAACCCGGCCCTCATTTAGATTCAGATTGGGTTACCACATAACTCATCTTATAGGGAAGCCTCAGGCCCAACTTCTGTGGGGTGGCACAACCACTCAGGTCACCCAGTTTCTGGGTGACACCCCTTTGAAGTCTCCCAGTGTATATTCAGCAGGAGGGGAGAGCTAGAAAAGAGTCTCACCACATTGACTCTCTTGTTCTCCCCTCTGTCATAACATTGGTTACCGGCTCTTTTTATTATTACAATTCCTAGTCAGACTAGATAGTTCACTGTGGTAGATTTATGCTCTGTGTTTTTCTCAATTGCCATCCATGAGGATTCTCAAAAGATCTTTGCTTTTACCTTGGAGATGACCCAAATAACCTGGACTTGTCTTCCACAAGGGTATACAGACTCACCTAGCCAATTCTCACAGATTCTAAATTGAGGTCTAAAAACCATCAAATTCAAAAAGAGTAATTTGGTGTATTTTGTGGATGATATCCTTCTTGCATCCCCAAATATAAAGGTTTGTCTGAGAGATAGCAAGATTCTTTTGATTGAATTATACAAACTAGGGCATAAAATATCCAAGGTAAAATCACATTGTGTTTTGCCTTGAGTGCAATATCTTGAATTTGTGTTTTCAGAGGGTTCCAGAAGTATCACTCAAAAGAGAATAGCAGACATCCAGAAACTGTGTACACCTAAGACCAAGAAGCAACTCAGAGTTATTCTTGTAACTACTGGTTTCTGTAAGCGGTGGATTCCTGGATATAGTGAAATCACTAAATGTTTGACAAATTTAACCAGGAATATAGAACCAGAACCTCTGAAACTTAAGTCTGTACATCATGTAACCTTAAATAAACTTAAAGAAGCCATTTTATCTGCACCTGCTTTGAGAATCACAGACTATGAAAAACCATTCCAACTTTTTGTTAATGAGATCAAAGTTATAGCTTCTGGAGTACTTACACAGACATTAAGACAAAGTTATTGTCCAATTGGATATTATAGTTTTCAAGTTGATCCAATCACTTCGGGTACAGTACTCTGCCTAAGGGGGGATAGCAGCAGCAGCTCTGTTAGTCCAGAAGTAAGGAGATTTAGTTTTAGATTCCTTTTAATGGTCTATTGTTCACATAAAAAAGAAACACTAATAAGGCAATTCCGTACTCAAGCTTATTCCCCCCAGCAAATTTCTAAGTATGAAATTATTCTCCTGGGTAGTGAGAACATCCAGTTAAAGAGATATAGTGTACTAAATCCAACTACACTTCTTACTGAATTACCAAAGAATGGTGAACTATTACATGAGTGTGTTGAAGTACTAGCTCTAGTGGATATGCCTAGAGTGGATTTAAAAGATACTCCAATCAAAAATCCAGAGTTTGTATTATTCACTGATGGTTCTTCATATTTATGTAATGGAATCAGGTGTACTAGAGCTGCAGTTGTCACAGAATTTGAGACACTGTGGTATGGCTCATTACCTAATAATCTTAGTGCACAAGTTGCAGAATTGGTGGCATTGAAGCAAGCCTGTCTTCTAGCTGATGTTTAAAAGTTTAATATTTATACAGACTCTTGGTATGCATTCTCTGTGTGTCATGCAACAAGAAAGATCTAGAAACAACAAGGTTTTATTACTGCATCTGGAAAACCAACAGCACATGCAGGATTAATAACTGAATTGTTGGATGCCATCCAGAAGCCTAAATAGCTAACAGTAATCCACTGTAGAAGTCATACTTGTGGTACAGATTCAGTCTCTAAAGGAAATCATAGAGCTGATATTACTGCAAAGTATGCTGCCCAAAATATTCTAATTTATGTCATGATCTTGTCAACAATTGAATCAGATGATTTAGAAAAAATGTATGTAGACTCAGAAATCCAAAAATGGAAGGATAAATTTGGAGCAAGGAAAGAACATGGGATATGGATTACTGATCCTGGAAGACCATTGTTACCAAAAGACTTATCTACTTATTTATGTCAAGTCATTCACACAAAAAGGTCATTTTGGTACACAACCTCTTATAGCATCCATCAAAAGGCAATGAGTTATATTAGGAATAAGTACTGTTGCAAATAAGATCTATAACAGTTGCTCTTTTTGCCAAAAAATACAACCAAAGTGCATTCAGAAAGAAAGGTTTAGGTGGTAGACTTTAGCATATTGTCCATTAGAGAGTTTCCAAATTGATTACATCAGCATGCCTAAAGCTGGAAGATACAAGTTTTATCTTGTAATTGTTGATAGACTAACTAAATGGCCTGATCCATTTGATACCAATGCAGCAAGCTTTGTGGTGAAAGTGTTACTTAAGGAAATTGTTCCTAGGTTTGGTGTACCTCTTACCATAGATTCAGATAAGGGAATCTCATTTCACTCAGGATATCCTTAGAAGAGTATGAGAATCTAGGAATAACACCTAAATATCATGCTCCTTATCACCCACAAATTTCAGGTCAAGTGGAGTATATTAATAAGAAACTCAAAACTATGATAGGGAAGCTCTGTGCTGAAACTCATCTCAAATTGTCAGATATTCTTCCCATAGCTTTGTTTTACCTACATACAAAACTAAGAGAAGATCTACATATCTCATTGTATGAAATGCTCTTTGGACATGCTCCATTACAGGTAAAGAATTGTAAGGCTATTTGTGCATCTCTCTTAGGAGGAGATTGCCAAATTGCTTCACATTTAAGTGCTTTACAACAAAGGCTAAGAGAACTACATGATATGGGAGTATTAATTCAATCTGATCCATTGGATTATTCTCTTCATGACTTTCAACCAGGTGATGTGTATATGAAAAATTTTGCCAAAACATCAGCAACAGAACAGATTTGGGTTGGTTCTTATACAATTTTATTAGTTTCACCATCTTCTGTAAAGGTATTAGGTAGAGATTCATGGTATCATTGTTCACATATTAATTTAGCTCATGGAATAGATAATGAAAATGTAGAAATTATTAATGAAGAAGAAGAAGTAGAAACTGTAGAAAGTTGAGATTCATGAGTCAAGTAGAGCCTGCAGTCAAAAATATCAGTAAGGAGTGGACCATTCCAGTGGAAGAGTACATTTGGATTGAAAAGGACATGGATGGATTCAGCAGCTAATGGGCATTGTATTAAGACTGAAAGACTTATAAATATAAACTGATAAAGACTTTGTTTAAAGGGAAAATACCAAAGAAGAGGATTAATCATGTAATTAATGGACTAAAGTTGAAAAGGAATGTGGGTAATGTAAATAGCATTATTACATTTTCATATGTATCCACCATTACACATTAAACTTCAAGAACTTCGGAGAAAAGGAGAAAAGGAGAAGAGGAGATTTCTTTAAGGAACAACATGAGCAGAAAGTAGATAGGAAGTTTTGGTAGGTATCATACATCCAATAGTAACATATTTCAACAAAACATAACAACATAACCAAAACATAAATAGGATAGGATACATTGTTCCACTCATGCAATGGATCACTGTATAAATACTAACAAAATTAGAATTAGTTATAGAATAGATATTTACTAACAAAGGATAGTTACTTACTAACAACAAATATATAGTTTTTTAGTTAGATTTAGTTAAACTAAAATTCTAATAACATAGGAATGGTTTTAGAAGAGTTTATTGAGATAGTTTATAATATCTAGATTAGAGTTAAAGGATAAGATAAGATAAGGTACTAATGTACATTAAACTACATTACAATATACATAACAAAAATGCATTACATGAAGAACATAAAACATACTACAGATCACGATCACAAAAATAATTAAATAGATATGTAAATAAGTATAGAGTGTATTATAGTTAGGATTGTAAAATTGTATTGTAGTATATGTATTGTATAGATGTAAAATGCATATAAATATGTATACTTGATGCATATACATTATGTGTACATATATGTATATATTTATAGCATACATGTATATATTGTGTATGTGTTGTATGTATATAATTTATACATGTAAAATTCTCTATGCAGTTAATTAAGTTACATATGTACAGTTTTTTGTAAAGTTTCAGTTTTGTGTATCTTAGAATAAGATTGTTTAAATCTTTATTAATTTGAATGTAATTTGCAGAGGTAAGTTTAATGTTTTGATTTAATTTTAATGTAAAAATTCATGCAATGCTGTGTTAAATGTATGTTTTTCAAAATTTTTGCATTATAATAGTAGAATTTTCTGTATTAGTTTACAAGGGTTATATTTTACTATTTTGTATGAAGTTTGTGTTTATGTTTCTATTTTGCTGTTAATTTTGTTTAAATTTTGTTCTGTATTTGTTTATTTTGTACTTTGAACTCTGTAACTTTTCATTGTATATTTCCTTTTACCTATCCTTGAATTAAATCTCTAGAGTAAGGTAGTGTTAGATAAGATAAGATAACATACATGTAGTTTATTATTTTGGGTTACAATTTTAGTTAGTTGTTAGTGCACAAATACCAAAATATTGTGTAGAACAATTGGCTTTGTGCAAAAGGGGGAATTGTTAGAAGGAAAGTTGGAAGTAGCATAGCTTCCATTTTGAGTGACAGCAAACAGCTGCTGACAGGCTGAGAATTCCATGGGTCAGATACAGAGAAGAATGACAGTTTGAACTCAAGGGGGAAAGAGAGACCTGTTATCTTGTCTATGAAGCTTGGTTTTTCTAAAGAGGATTACTCCTATCAACACCTGTTGGCTGGGATTGACCAAGCTGTGGTGAGGCATTTCAGAGGTGGATTCTGAATGCAAATAAGCCTAGCTCAATCTCCAGTTTTGGTTTAATTGGCTGGTACCCTGAACATCCTTGATGATCAACTGAAGACATTAACCTCTGAAGAACTGGTTATATATGAGATCCCAGTCTATAGCTCCATCTGTTGCTCAATTAGTTAATTTACTAAATAGAGTAGACACCTCTATCCCTTCACTCCCTGCTTTATCAATAGACTTTACTGGAAGTTACTCCTTCTTACCTCCACTCCCTGTCCTTGTTAAATTATGAAACCTTATTTACATAAAGCTTCCTTGGTCTTTCTCCTTTCCCAGATATCTTAGTGACATTGTTAGTTGTGAGTTTTGTACCCTGGCTTTATTCATCTATTTAGTTATCTAGCAATTCCCCAACTAGTTTGTGTTACCTGAGTGTAGTTACTTTTATCTGTTATCTCTGCACTAGTCCTCAGTATAGCTGAGGGACAAATTTAAACCCCCAGCTGTATCTTTAGACCCCTAACTATTCCCCTAATTATTATATTACCTTTAACATTTGGAAAATAATCTAATTCTTCAAAATTGGTGGATCAAAACAGAAGTCATACTAACAATTATGGACTTCATTAGAGAGAATAACAATGAGGAGACAGCATATCAAAATCTATGGGACATAGTCAAAGCAGTACTCAAGGGAAAATTTATATCTCTGAGTGCTTATATCAACAAAATAGACAGGGAGGAGAGCTTGCAACTTAAAACATTAGAAAAAAGAACAAATTCAAAATCCCCAGATGAAAACTAAATTGCAAATCCTAAAAATTAAAGGAGAAATTAATAAAATTTAAAGTAAAAAAACTATTGAACTAATAAATAAGCCTAGGAGCTGGTTCTATGAAAAAAATTAGATCAAGTACTGGTTAACATAAAAAAAGAAAGAAGAGAATCAAATTAACACTATCAAAATTGAAATGCACTTCTACTGAAGAGAAAAGTAAGGTAATTATTAAGAACTATTTTGATCAATTATATGACAATAAATGACAATCTAGGTGAAATGGGTGAATATTTGCAAAAATATAAATTGCCTATATTAACAAAAGAAGAAATAAAACACTTAAATAATTCCATCTCAGAAAAAGAAATTGAGCAAGTAATTAAGGAACTTCCTAAGAAAAAATCCCCAGGGCCAGATGAATTCACAAGTGAATTCTAACAAACATTTAAAGAACAAATAACCCCAATAATATACAAATTATTTAACAAAATAAGCAAAGAGGAATCTTACCAAATTCATTTTATGACACAAATATGGTACTGATTCCAAAGCCAGGCAGACCAAAAATAGAGAAAGAAAACTATAACTCAATCTCCTTAATGAACATAGATGCAAAAATCTTAGATAAAATACTAGCAAGCAGACTTCAACAAGTTATCACAGGATTATTCATTATGACCAGGTGGGATTTGTGCCAGAAATGTAAGGATGGTTTAAAATTAGGAAAACCATCCACATAATTGACCATATAAATAATCAATCCAACAGAAATCATATGATCATCTCAATAGATACAAAAATAGACCTTGACAAAATACAACACCATTCCTTTTGAAAACACTAGAAAAAAATAGAAAATAAATAAAATAAATAAAATAAAAAAAAACACTAAAAAGACTTTCTGGTTAAGATGCTTGCAGAGTAGAACAGGGCACTTTTCACTACTGACCCATATAGCATATATTTTCTAGCAGTGTGATTCTGGGCAAGTCATTTAATCCTGTTTGCCTTAGTTCCTCATCTGTTAAATGATTTAAAGAAGGAAATGGCAACCACTCCAGTATCTTTTCTAGGAAAAGTCCAAAATTGTGGTCATAAAAAGTCTGACTGGACTGAAATGATTGAACAAAAATATATAAATCACTCTGTTGGGTAATGAAGACACTGAAGATAAAATAAATCTTGGAAAAGGAGGCCATAGAATAATAGCAAAATCTCAATTAAAAAAAAGTCCAAGAGCATTCTTGACTTCTAGGTTAAAATGGTTGCAGAGCAGAACAGGGTGCTTAAATCTACACACCACTGATCCATATAGCCTACCGCCAAAGGACAAGAAAAAGAAATCCAGATGAAAGAAGGGACCCTACAATAGGGCACAATATAGAAGTTACATGTAATTTGGGCATTTCCATACTATAAGGGAGGGAAAATACCTTCCACCAAAACGTGACCTAATTAATCCTCCCCCACTCCACCCATAGTAATAGAGTAAGAGGCTGCACACCAGAGTTAGAGCAAGAGAGGGTGCAAAATCTAGCTCCTTGGCAGATAACTGAGACCCCTAGGGACTTGACCCTAAAAGCAGCAAGACTTGAGACCCCAGAATCCTAGAGAGCACAGATCTTGGGCATGGGAGTAAGGCTGAGAGAGGCAGTGGACAATGGAAGCAGCTCAACAAGCTGAGACTCAGGTGAAAACCTCAGTTGGAGGAGCAAGTGTGGGCCAATTCCCGGGTTCTGGGCAGCTGACTAGGACCACTGGGGCCTTGACCCTGAAAATAGCTAGACTAGAGACCCCAGGAGGCTAGGGAGCACAGCCCTTGGGCACAGGAGTGAGGCTGAGAGGGACCATGGACAGCAGAGGCCCAGCAGATAGTGGAAGCCAGGCTACACAAAGTAGCCTCAGGCAAAAACTGGTCCTTAGCTCCATACAAAGAAAGTCTGCCTGTCTTATTCTGACTTCTGGCTGAGAAATCATAATGATGCCAAGCAAGGCCCAAGAAATAACCACCAAAAAGAACAAGAAAAAATCTCTAACACTTGATAACTTCTGCACAGAAAAAATCCAGAAAGCAGAGGAGAACAAACAAGTAAAGACATAGAAACTTTGCCAAAAAAATGAAAATTGGTCACAAGCTCTTGAAGAGTTCAAATCTGAGATCATGAGAAAGATGGAAGAGATCTGGCAAGAAAAGTGGGAAATAGTTCAGAAAGAAAGTAACAGTTTAAAAGCAGAATTTCTCAATTGGAAATTGAGGTTCAGAAATCAAATGAAATGATAAGTAAATTTAATACCAGAAATGAACAACTGGGAGCAATGAAGAGCCAGATAGACCAGATTGAAAAGGAAAACCAAAAAATTATAGCTGAAAACCAGTCTTTAAAGGCTAGAATTGGGCAAATAGAAGCCAATGATCTCACAAGACAGCAAGAATTAATGAAGCAAAGTCAAAAGACTGATAATTATAAGCTGATATTATGTTAAAGATGGCATTCATACATGCAGATATCCACATACATAAATATATATACTCATATTAATATGTTCAAGGAGAAATTGATAAACTGTAGAGTCTTCAAATGGGAGCAACCAGGCTGGCAGAAGGTATCAAGATCATAATATATTAGATGGTTTGAAGGATTTAGGAATATTTGGAAAGAAGAAGAAAAGACATGGGTGGGGGTTAAGACATAAAAATAATAACTGTCTTTTAATAGTTGCTGATTTTTTATGTTAAAAATAGCAGGGAGATAAAATCCCCTTCTCCAACACCTGGGGGAGCAGAAAGATATATATATATATATATATATATATATATATATATATATCTTTCATATCTGTGGAGGAAATGGAGAATGTTTCACATTTAATTCAGTTACTACATAATACTGACCTAGCAAGTTTCAAGTCCAAAGTCTCAAAATGGTGTGCTTTGTCTCCTGGTACTGTAGTTTTTCAGGGGTTTACTGCTAGCCTGACACTACTATCTAATCTGGTATCCCAGCTTCAGGGTTATCATGAATTGAACTCCTGGCTCTGGGACTCTGCTGTCTAAGCCTAAAAGAACTAAAAGAGCAACTGAAATAAACCCAAACCCAAACCTCAAGATAATTTCTGGGAGTCAGAAAACAAGGGGAAAAGGAATATTGCTAATTCCCTCAGCCATGTAAATGCATAGAGTCCCG
Organism: Gracilinanus agilis; assembly: GCF_016433145.1. Classification (NCBI taxonomy): domain Eukaryota; kingdom Metazoa; phylum Chordata; class Mammalia; order Didelphimorphia; family Didelphidae; genus Gracilinanus; species Gracilinanus agilis. Next base: position 177,269,952 of record NC_058132.1, on the reverse strand, counting down.
GTATAGAAAAAGAATTTCCTCCCTAGATACAATCTAAAAGGAAGAGTGAGGCTCTCCTGGTCAGATATATTTTTTTAATTTAGAATATTTTCTATGGTTACATGATTCATGATTTTCCCACACCTCTTCCCTCCCCCCTCCTAGAGCTGATAAGCAATTCCACCAAGTTATACATGTATCATTGTTCAAAACCTATTTTCATGTTATTAATAGTTGCAATACAGTGATCTTTTAATATCAAAATTCCAATCATATCCCCATTGAGCAATGTGATCGATCATGTTTTTCTTCTGCCTTTCTACTCCCACAGTTCTTTCTCTAGATGTGAATAGCATTATTTCTCATAAGTTCCTTTGGATAGTCCAGCATCATTGCATAACTGCTAGTAGAAAATTCTATCACATTTTATTGTGCCACAGTGTATTAGTCTCTGTATGCAACATTCTCCTGGTTCTGCTCATTTCACATTGCATCGATTCCTGGATGCCTTTCCAGTTCACATACAAATCCTCCAGTTATTATTCCTTTCAGCATATAGTATTCCATCACCATTAGATACCACAATTTGTTCGATCATTCCCCAATGTATGGATACCCCCTCATTTTTGAATTTTTTGCCACCACAAAGAACACAGCTATAAATCTTTTTGCACCAGTACTAACCTAACAGTGGTATGGCTGGATCAAAGGGCAGCCAGTCTTTTAAAACCCTTTGCACAAAATTCCAAATTGCCCTCTAGCTGGTCAGATAATTTTTAAAGACAAAATAAATTCTGGCTATATATCCAATGAAAAAATTTCTTTCAGTTTTAGGAGAATTTTCTGCACTCCTATTCCATTTAACCCTGTAATTGTAGGATTAGATTTTATCAACAAATGTTTACTTCAAAAATATGATAAGCAATATATAAACATATTCTCCAATATGTATGGCATAATCTCATTGTATACTACCCTATACTTGGTAATGAGGAGCTTCAATTCATTTCCTATATCTCACAGTGCCAATTTCTAAGTCCCTTGGACAGAAGTTATAGGCATTCTGGTATCTCAGGGCTTCATTGATAGGTTGAATAATTGCCAGTTCTACCTATTTTCTATCTATCTATATCTATATCTATACCTATATCTATATCTATATCTATATATCTCATCACCTTAGTGAAAAAGATAACTGAATCTTTGGTAGCTATTAAGGTCATCATAAAAAAAGTCATCATGACAAAAAGGAAAAGGCTTTAGGGAAAATGCCTTAGAATAGAAAGTTTTGGTAGGTTTGGATTTTGAGGAAAGTGTAAAAATGTCTTTATTGTTGAGACACAATAATATTCCATTAACTGAACAGACCCAATTTGTACAGCCATTCTACTATCCTATTTTGTACTCTTCCTATCGTCTTTAGATTGAAGACTTTATTGAAGAAGTCTAAAGATTGCTAGCTGTGAAAGGCATTTTTCTGTTGATCGGTTTTTATGACAGTGTAAAGTACAATCATGCTTTCAATAAATGAATACCTCAACTCTGCTCTCCATTAATTAAAATGAACCTAAATGAACAACTACCATTATTAGTAGTAGTCCTTTTAGAATAATTTTGAATTTCCATATGATTTTCTTATTTCTAGATATGGACTTTGGGTTATAGTTATTATTCTTAAACTCCCCTTTCTTTTTCTGCTTCTCAGAGTAATATAGAAGAAACTTCTTTTTATCTGAGAAGCATTTTATTAAATCCCCATATTGCCAGCAAAACCTTATAGCTCATAAGCTTTCTGGGCATACATAGCTAAAATCTCATTTCCCCACTCTGTATAGAATCTCATAAACAATAACTTATATTTCTCTCCCCCCTCTTCACATTGAAGTTCAAGTATTGCTCTTTCCTCATCTCTAAACTTCAATTAAGCATTAGTTTCAGGTACCCAGTCTTTATTGTCATTTACACATCTTGCACTACTATGCTGAAGCAACATGGAATTGTCAATTGCGTGCCAAACTTGAAATATTAAAAAAAATGTGTCCTCAAATGCTAACACAGATATGCAGTAATTATATTTCCACAGCCAAGGCCCCTTAGTTATTGAATCAGTAAAATGGATATAGTAATAGCTTCTTGTAACATTCAACAGAGAAAATGCATAAAGACTTCTGTAAAAGTTAAGATGCTAAATTTTGATTATTACTATTACTTTTGTTATCTCTCATCTTCTGACTGCCAAGTACTGTTATGCCTCTGTAAGGACTCAGAACCAACTCCAAGTGTGATAGTTTCTCTAATGTTCTAGTCATAGCACAACTCCAATTACCGATCAGTGCTTCAATTCATCTTCTAGCTATCTTGATATGGCCTCTGTTGGCTCTGCAGCCTGTGGCCTTCTTGTGATTATTTTCTCCCAGTTAACATCTTATGAAATCCATGAGATAAAAATTTTATTACGGTACATTCTTTTAAAAAGTTACCAAAATTATTGCATATATATTGAGAGTCCTTTTATTTTGTATTCTTGGACATAAAAGTATATATGTATATTTGTATACATATATATATACACATTTACATGAATATAGGACTGTAGTCAGGCAGATATATTTCAGAGTTCATATCTGCCCTCAACTAACTGCGTGACCCAGGGCAAGTCACTTAAACCCATTAGCCTCAATTTCCTCCTCTATTAAATGAGTTTGAGAAAGAAATTACAAACCACTATGATAAGAAAACCCCATTTGGAATCACAGAGTAGCACATTACTGAAACCACTGAACAATAACAATAACATATATCAGTCAAGACAAAAATTCATGTCTCTATAACTCCCAAGACAGTCCTTGATTCAACGTAACATCACATCTATTAAGTGATTTTTTTCACCCTCAAAAAGGATGCTATATACATATTATTTTACTCTTACTCCTTAGGAATTTTGTCTTTTTGGTAAATCTTCCTTTGAATGCAATGGAATTTATTTATATTATAGTGAATGAAGGTAAAAAAGGAATAAGAATCCAGAATTCAATAGGCAGATTACAACTCTTTTCAAATGAAATATTTTTAAATTTGTCTATCTTCAAAAGAAGAATTAAAATCAGAATCTCTCCCTCCCTCCCTCCTCAAAGTGATAGTCTGATATATGTTATATCAGTGCTTTCATGAAGTACATATTAACATGTTCTTCATGACTTAACTGATGACATATCACATGAAAAATTTAAATATTACAGGCAGGAAATTAAAGTTAAAAGAAGTTAAACATCATGTGCTTTGAACTACAATTGGTATGGCACTGACTAGTTAAATTTAGTCAGGATTTTCACTTTTATTTTATTGGCTTGTCCTATCTATGAGCAATTAGTTTGTTTGTTTTTTCCCCTAATTGTTTAAGTCTATATTTGTGTGAAAATGTTTATTTTTTAATTTTGTTCATATAGTTGCTGGGATTGTTTTTGTAAAATACTATAATTTATAGTTATTTTGAATGGAATTTCCTTTTCTGTTTCTTGCTGTTGCAGTTTGTTTGTGGTAAATAGAATGTTAATTATTTATATGGGTTTATTTTATATCCTGAAACTTTGCTAAAGTTGCTAATTGTTTCTAATCATTTTTGGTTGATTCTCTGGGGATCTCTATTTGCACCATCATATCCTCTGCAAAGAATGAATTTTTCCCCATTACTTATTCTAACACCTTCAACTCCCTTTTCTGTTCTTATTGCCATTGATATTATTTCTATTGTAATATTAAATAGTAGTAGTGATACTAGGCATGCTTGTTTCACCCCTGATCTTATTAAATAAGATTCTGGTTTATCCCCATTACAGATAATGGTTCCTGATGGTTTTAAATAGATGTCCTTTCTCACTTTAAGGAAAGTTCCCTTTATTCCAATGTTTTTAATATTTTCATAAGGAATGGGTATTATATTTTTTCAAAGGCTTTTTCTGCATGTATTGAGATAATTCTATGTTTTGTGTGGCTTTTATTAATGATATTTCAATTACCTGGATAGTTTTCGTAATATTGAACCATCACTGCATGTGTCATATAAAACAAACATGATCAATGGTATTTGATAATTGTAGTATAATTCTATATCTCCTTGCTAGTATTTTATTTGAAATTTTTCAATCAATATTCACTAGAGAGATTGGTCTATTGTTTTCTTTCTCTGTTTTAGGTCTTAAGGGTTTAGGTATCAATAAATATTTGAGTTATAAAAGGAATTCAGGAGAATTCCTTCTCCCTCTATTTTCCCAAATAGTTTATATAATTTTGGACTTAATTGTTCTTTGAATGTTTGGTCTATCAGGTAGAAGGATCTTTAAAAAGTGGCCCCTTGAGCAGCATTGGTCTAGAGCAACTTGTAGCAGATGAACTGGCTGGGCAACTGGAATCTAGAGGGAGAGAGGTCTAATGTAGCTTGGAGACTTTTAATTAGACTACTCTTGCTTTTTCTTTCTCACTTTACTAATAAATAAGTATAATTCAGGATACAATCTCTAAGATAAATTGTAATCATTAAAAGTGTTTTGGTTTTTTTTAGCCAACATTTCCATGTGGCCCATTCTAGGTTCCAAATTGTCCAATCTTTCTAGAATTTATTCTTTTTAATTTTTTTCATTTCTTTTCAAATTCTTCTGAGTAGTCTTTTGGAGCTTGACATCCTTTCCTGCTTTTCTTTGAGGCTTCACTTGTTTCCTTTTTCCTGACATTGTTGTTCTCATTTGAGTTTATATTTTGATCTTTCCCTGTCACTAAAGAACTTTTCTAAGGTTATTTTTTTCTTTGTCTTTTGCTCATTTTTATAGTTATTATTTTCCCCTTGCTATTTTGTCTATCTATTGAGCTTCTGCTCAGTTTCTGAGGTGGAGGAAGCACTGTTCAAAGCTTATAACATTCTCAGGTCTTTGGGGTAAACCTGCCTATCTATGGTTTCCTCACTTAAACACTTTCAAACCAAAAACAGTAGAAAAGGAATTCAGTTGGAAAACAAACAAACAAAAACCTGTTGTTTATTTTTTGTTGTTGCTGTTGCTTTATTTTTTTGGCTGGGTGGCTTTCAGTTTCCCTGTTGTTTCCTGTGTTGGACTGGTTCCCACTTCTGCCCTTTTATTAACTCACATCATTTGGAGGTAGATAAGGCTAAAATTGGGCCACTCCTCTACTATGAAGTCTCCTTGCTTCAGGCTGTTTTGCAGCAGATAGTATTGCTCCTAAATCTGTTGTTATCTCTTGCCTCAGGCCACATCTAGGGTTGCACCTGACTGAAGCTGCCATACTTCTAATCTCCTGAGCCTTGGTCTCCAGCAGTTGGCTATCTTCGGTTTTGTTGCCTCAGGCTATTGGGCAGCAAATTAGGCTGCAAAAGTGTTCCTCTGCAAGCTTCCCTGATGTAGCACTCAATGGACTTCTGTACCCTCTCAACTCAGTGAAACATATCTCTCCTGTTTTCCTTTATTTTATATTTTTGGAGGTTTGGGGTGAGCTGAGTGTTAACTTACTCTGCCATGATAGCTGCCAACATGCAAATCTCTGTCCATATCTTTATATATATATATATCATAAAGATCTTAATAAATATGCTGCCTATTTCTTGGTCTTTTTATATTTTCTATAAAGAAATGCTACATTCACGTTGTCTATATGATTATCCTTTAACCTGGTTTCATTACCAGTCTAGTCCTTTTTTTCTGATGTTACACCTCATTAATTATATCTGTAATTTCATATCTACACATTGTATCATTTTGGGTCATCCACAGTTATTATTCTTTAAGTAATGATGATCCTTTCCCTCCAACTATCCTCAAGTAATGGAAACTCTACCAAAGCTGGGTCTTTTTTTTTCCTTTGCACACTTAAAAACCAACACAACTCCTAAAAAATAGTAAGAACTGGATCAATGCCTAATTAATTAAATACTTTGCAATTTATAATCATATTATGTCACAAGGATGATTACTGTTCCTGAAAAGATAATATTATTGATTATATGCTAACTGCCAAACATAATCCAAATGAATATTTGGCCCCTATTTATTTCTGAACTTGGCTTTTGTTCCCATTTTTAATGCTTTCCTAGGATATTTACATGGGAGAAATAAGTGAAAGACATGATTATCTAAGTTAATTGCATAAAATAGACAATTAGAATTAAGCACACATATTTTCAAGATTATATTACTAGATCAAACTATTCTGAAAAATCTTAGGGGGTCACTTAATAGGACGATAATGTTTCTACAATTAGTTGAAAACATCACAATACTCTCTATAATCAGAATCATCTCAGGAACTTGACTATCTATAGACAATGTTGTTTCTTTGTAAACTCCATTCAGGATATTTTCTGTGATTGTTGTATATGTGTGTATGTCAAAGAAAATGTTATGTATAGTTATATGTATGCCTCATTTGAGATTTATATTTAAAATACTACTGAGTAAAATTGTTTCTATCTTTATCCTTCAAGAATATTGTACTAACTCAACAGTTACATGGGCAATATACAGTTGGAGAAGAAGATATATAATGTCCTAAAGTTGATAAAGTGATCAGAAGTTATTTGTATCATCTTTCAATATTGTAATATTAATAGATACTCTTATTGTGTCCCTTCTGATTTTGCTTTCATATTTACCTTTTTGTTCTCTTGAGACTTATGTTTCAATGACACATTTCCTACTTATCTCTATTCTCTTCTTTAGGAATATTTAAAAGTCCTCATTTATTAGAAATCTATTGTTCTCACAAAGATTGAATTCAGTTTTTCTCAGAGGTTTATTTTGGCTTATAATCTTAATTCCTTTGTTTCCTGGAATTTTATATTCCAAGGCCTTTACTTGTGTCTTGATCTTCACTGTCACCAAAGAAAATTTTTATGGTCAGATTATTTATTATTATTTGCTCCATTTCAAATCATAGTTCTTGAGTTTGAAATGTATGTTAAAGTTGAGCTTTATACCAAATGTATGTGGGGCCAGAGCACTATCTCAAGCCTCATAATTTTTTCACTGCTATATTTTAGACCCAGTTTGGGAGATTTTGATGGTTTTGGTGCTTCCTAGTTCATGCATTCTGAAGAGAAAAGAAGTCGCTACTGCTTAATCTACACACTTATCCTTACCTAAAGAAGGGCTCTTGATTCCTTGAGATTTCTATTGACTCTGATTCTCAGAAACGATGCTATCTTGCACCTGACATTAAAAATTTTAGAGAAATAAAAATATCAGTACTTACTTATTTCTACTGTTTAACTTTTATTTGGTAATAATATCCCATTTTCTTAATTTCTATTTAAAATAGAATCTTTTATTTTAGATATCTTTAAAATCAAGCCTAGAGTACCTTTACAGCCATGGCATTTTTGGCACTGACTGATGTATTCTGCATTAGGTCCTGACATATTTCCTGACTTCATTTTCTGAAATGTCCATTTGAATTTTTCATAGGTTTGTCATTTTAACTACAAAAGATGAATCTGAAAATCATTAATATAGCAATGATAATTTAATTAGAATATCCAACAATGTCTAAAATCTACCTTATCAACTCTCAGCTATGAAGTGAATGATGTGGCTTATTATTTTTTATGGAATTATGGAGAATAATTTCATCAATCTGTCCATTAATCATTCAAATATGTTTGTTTTTTGAATATTGTGAAAGCAAAAAGAGAAAAAATATACACAGATATGATAATAGAAAAAATATAAGGAGCAATGTCTAATTATCTTAAATAATTGCCTAATTTAATTTCTTGACATTTGCTAAAAATCTTTCTATTTAATATCTATCCTTTTTCCTGCCATTATCCCTGAAGAAGTGTAAGAGATAGACAGAATTCAGGGCTATTTTAAAAGGTTTTATTTGTTTCATGGGTCACCACAGCCCAATTATTCATCTTCCAGTTGTCAAACTAGGGATGAAGAGGTTTCTTTTCTTGTCCTCATATAGGAGAAACCACCTATTTCCTTTCCAGGATATTAGAATTTGTCACAGCTTAGAGTCCTTTGCCTGTGCTTTCAATACCTTATGGCTATTTCTGTTCAATGAATGACTCTTAAGAACATTTGTGGACCTTTTAAGGACATGTCAAAGTTTTTTTATATTTTTCATAAAATTTTCTATAGACAAATTTATTAGTCATATGGGACCTTAGAAACAAACTTAGCCATTTCCATTATTTTATACCTAATTTGTTAATGGTTACAAATATAATTAGTGTTTCCTTTGTAGTCCAATCCACGTTGTAATCCAATATTTTCGTAATCTTCAAAGGTGCTAGTATCTACCACTTAATAAATCATTTTATATTTCTTTTTAATGTATTTACTTATTTACATATTTTTCCCCAGGATCTTTGATATTGGGACCTTTTTCCCTCCAAAGCCTATGTGTCTTTCACATAGGAAATGAATAATAAGGGATAATTGATTTTTTAGTTACTGGCACAGCTAGGTTAGGGATGTTTTCTCTTACTATGTCCAATCCACTTCACCACATCATATTACTTCTGTCATTTTAGATATTTTCATTTTATCTATTTGTCTACAAAGTGAAATTTGCTACATCATACAAAACATTAAATTATTCAGTCTAATTACAACCTAAAAACTCAAAGTAACCAATTTTTATGAGCGACACTAAAGATTATCAAATTAGAAAATTTAAAGAAATATATGGCTATAAATGCCATCTTTAAAAAAAAAAAAGAACTAAGGTCTTGACATTGGTGGCAAGATATGTACAAAAAACAGAGAGCCTGACTTAGCTAAAACTAGCTAGAAAATGCCCTTTGAATCTTGATAATAAATAGGAATCCTTTTCTATTAAATGGCATGGAGGGGGCAGCTAGGTAGCTCAGTGGATTGAGAACCCGGTCTAGAGACAGGCGGTCCTAGGTTCAAATCTGACCTCAAACATTTCCTATCTGTGTGACCCTGGGCAAGTCACTTAACCCCAATTGCATACCCTTACCGCTCTTCTGCCTTGGAGCCAATACATGGTATTGACTCCAAAATGGAAGGTAAGGGTTTAAAAAAAATAAAATAAATGGCATGGAAATCTATATCAATTATTAGCTATGTAGAATTTGAAATCATAGATCAAAATTTACAAATGCTTAGGTACACTTAATAATGTAATTCATACATGCTTACTCTTATAGATAAATTTTGGGTCCTGTGTCAGAGCTACATCACCTTTTCAGGTTTAAGAGGCACCTTTCAGGTTTAAGTGTTAAAATTATTGGTTTGACTAAATATATGAAAATTATAATTCTTTTATTTATAAAGAAGAGAAATACAAAAGGGTAGAAAAGACATTAACCTATCTAACCAAATATTGTTCCAGTGCTTGGCTCAGCCAGGACTTGTTAACCTTCAATCCAAATTAAACTATCTCCAGAAGATAGGAAAGGAAAACCAGCTATCCACTCACCCAAGACAATGACTGGAGCTGAAGGTGACTCCTGAGGCCTACTTTCTTCTTTGAGCTGACCTTCTTCTTGAAGCTGACTTCCTTTTTGTAGTTACTCCCTTCTTGGAGTTCACTCTCTACTCTCCTCTTTCACCAGGCTGCCTGCTCAGGGATCTTCATGGCTTTTATGGTGGTTTCCTGTCCTTGCCCCTTTTCATGGGGGCCAATCACAGTTTCCAAATTGTCTGAGTTGTCATTTCACCTAGCATCAAATAAGGTGTGAACTCACTACATGGTTTTAAAGCTTCTCCCACCTAGTTCAAGCTTGTGTTGATTCAAAGTTATTGCCAACCAAAGTGTTAACTCCAACTAGGCAAAGAAAACAAAGGATTCCCTTTTCACAAGTGTGAACTCAAAGAGAAACAAGAATTCCCTTTTATACAGGAGGCAGCAGAACATTCTTTAATGTCATTGTGTTGAGTTCCAACCTGTATCCTTCTCCCCAAGATTATTAGTTTAGGGTCATATTAGTCTGTCTTAATTAGATTTTTGTTGTTTTGTTATTCAGATATGTCCTACTCTTTGTGATCTCATTGAGCATACTTTCCATGGTGTTTTCTTAGCAAAGAAACTGGAGTGGTTTGCCATTTTCTTCTCAAATAGATTTAGAGAGCTTAAGTGAATTGCCCAGGTTCAAACAGCTACTCTCTGAGATTGGATTTGAATTTAAGTCATCCTGACTCAAGGCCTAGCACTCTATTAACTGAGGCATCTAACTGCTGAGTATCTTTTAGAAAAGGTTATTAACTAAGATGATATAGTAAGAAAAGCTTCTAAAAGTTAAAACAAAAAATACTTTCTCAAAAGTCTATAAAAGAGGATCTAAAATATATACATTTTTTCATGGGAATATGGGCTCAAGTTAAGGGACTATACATGGCCAAAGGATAATTCATTCCTCTCCATTGTATAAATCCCTTTTTTCCATTTGTAGAGTAGTCAAGATGATGCATTTATACCATAGTATAGTTTCATTGCTAGGCTCCTTGTGGAGCACTCTAGGTATACACAATCTGTGAGCTTTAAATGTAGAAATTATTATTTGATGGTTTAGGGACTCTTCTAGATAGTTTTTTAATGGTTCATCCTGAAATGTTTTATCAAAATACTGCACTTAATAAAACTTTTAAATGACTCTTTTTGAAGCCCTTTCAAAAATTTGTAATTCTTCCCTATGACTTGTCCAAATTTCTGCCATCTATGAGGAACATTTGATGTCATTTTATTTCCAAGTACTTTTCTACTTTTAGTCAAGTCTGTGTTTGATTGTTTTAACTTCTTTTAGGAATATGTGAAAGGGAATTTTTATTCTCTTTGTCTATTTTAAGTTAATCAATCAAGAACTTAAAGTATCCCTACTTAACACTTAGTCACTAACAAAGAAAATTCATGCCCTAACAGGTCACAAGCATTGCCCAGGGTAGTGCAATGCTTGTTGCCTGTTAGGGCATGATTGATTGATCCCCACCCTGGGCAATGCTAGGCAAATGAAAGACTGTGATTAATTCCTGAGATGTGACAAGAGAGCTAATGGGTGGAGAAAACTGTATATAAGCAGGAGCCTGAGAGACACTTGCATTCATTCATTCCTTGGCAAATATTTGACTCTTCATTTTTCGTGGCCTTTAGCCTTTGGAGGTTGAGTTCTGGTGGAATTCTTGGCTGTCTTGGCCTGATGTGCACTGAAAATTCTTGGTAGTTTTTAATTTTACTTTAAAATTTATTTTTTATTTTGTAGAAAAAAATTTTTCCATGGTTATATGATTCATATTCTTTCTCTCTCTCCCCCCACCTCCCAACCTGCACCCTCCCATCCCCCCCAACCCCCATAGCTAACACGCATTTCCACTGGTTTCTTGATGTGTCATCAATCAAGACCTATTTCCATATTATGGATAATTACTCTAGGGTGGTCATTAAGAATTTACATCCCAAATTGTGTCCTCATTAATCCATGTGTTCAAGCAGTTGTTTTTTCTTCTATGTTTCCACTCCTGTAGTTCTTCTTCTGAATGTGGGTAGCATTCTTTTCCTTAAATCCATCAGAATTGTCCTGGGTCATTACATTGCTGCTAGTACAGAAGTCTATTACATTAGATTTTACCACAGTGTATCAGTCTCTGTGTATGAAGCTCTCCTGGTTCTTTTCCTTTCACTCTACATCAATTCCTGGAGGTCTTTCCAGTTCACATGGAATTCCTACAGTTTATTATTCCTTTGAGCACAATAGTATTCCATCACCAGTATATACCATAATTTGTTCAGCCATTTCCCAATTGAAGGGCATACCCTTGTTTTCCAGTTTTTTGCCACCTCAAAGAATGAGGCTATAAATATTTTTGTACATGTCTTTTTATCTATGACCTCTTTGGGGTACAAACCCAGCAATGGTATGGCTGGATCAAAGGGCAGGCATTCTTGTAGCACTCTTTGAGCATAGTTCCAAATTGCCATCCAGAATGGTTAAATTAATCCACAACTCCACGAGAAGTGCATTTATGTCCCAATTTTGTCACATCCCCTCTAACATCCATTACTCACACCTGCTGTCATTTTAGCCAATCTGCTAGGTGTGAGGTGATAGCTCAGAGTTATTTTGATTTGCATTTCTCTAATTATTAGATATTTAGAACTCTTTATCAAGTGCTTATGGATAGTTTTGATTTCTTTATCTGAAAATTACCTATACATGACCCTTGCCCATTTTGTAGAATGGCTTGATTTTTTGTACAATTGATTTAGCTCCTTGTATATTTGAGTAATTAGACCTTTGTCAGAGTTTTTTGTTATAAATATATTTTTCCAATTTGTTGTTTCCCTTCTGATTTTAGTTGCATTGTTCTTGGAAGTTGTTCAGCATCTTTGGCTCTTCAGTTTTTGACTTTTAAATCTGGACTTTGGATTCTGGTGAGTTTCAGATACAGATTTGTATTCACAGTCTAGAAGCTCTAGGATGAGGAGTCATCATATTTTTAGCTAGGTGATATTTTCTACCTCCTTCCTATATTTCCCACTTTAATATCTCTACATTGCTATAAATAAAGCTACTAACAGCTTACTGACTCATAGTTCAACTTTAATTTTTATAAACGGCAACCACAATAATTCTTTTTTGTTACCATTATTATTTTTGTCAAATCAAAATTTTACCTATTGCATTTGGCCACCCAATTTTAATTATTACAAATAAAAGCTTATCATCGCTTTAAGTGGGGTTGGGGTTACCTGTTTGAATAAACCAATAAGACTTAGCTTTGCAGTGCTGCTTAACATAGTATAATTCATCCATAACTTCCTCCCTTGTGTGACTTACATTACTCTCATTCCGTATGTTCAACATTGAAGTACCATTAGTCAGTGTGTAGACCCTTTTCAAGTATTCTTGATATACAAGAAGTTCTGAGATAGATTTGACATAGGCCTGTTCTATGGTATTTAGGTGAAATATTAGAATACAATGAGCCAAATATAGTCCATTCAAAGATTAGCATAAGCAGATTTAGTTAGGGAAGGGGATTGTTATTCATTGAGGATAACTGATTCAACTGAGTTGATTTGGCTGAGCCTATCTTCCCTGTCTATGGGTTCCCATTGTGGTCTGCATGCTAAATATTATAAAGTGATTATAGCTGTTTATGACAATTTGTTCTCTGGGAGTCAAGCAGTAATATTACTGATAAAACTAGAGATTGGTTTCAATAACATGTAAACAACGACAAAAAAAAATACTAATCCAAATTAAATATAGGAAAACTTTTAAATAGTAAGAATCCTACTTTTTTTTTTCTTTCAAGAGACCCAACTATAGAAGAAGAACACAGGCTCTGAGAGAGATTCAATTTTTGACTCAGGTCAGAGTTTTTTCCCCATTCTCTTTCCTCCCAATGTCAATGGTATCTTGAAGAAGATAATTTGGCCAGTAGGAAAAGAAGATACACACATAAGGGACCAAGTTCAGTGGCTCATGATACAAAATAAGAGTTATTTAATGAGTCAAGTATCATGAAACTCTGAGGAGTGTGAACTCTTTGAGTCAAGAAAAGAGCAAATGCTTTGTCATTTTTAGGTAATTTCTAATCACAGGAATGCAATTAAGAGAAGCTGAGTCTCTAAGCCAAAAAGATATAGGTTTATTGTAAGAGGGCTGGTCTCACAATAAAGCCAAACTTTGAGTCAAGACCAAAAGACTCCCAAGCCCTGTGAGAGGACTTCTTTTATACTCCAAGAATACCCAATAAAATGATAAAAATAGAGAGATGTAGATTGACTGAAGTGATCAGGAAATACTTCTCATTGGTAGGAGAAGTCACTTGGTGATGACTTGAAAGTCACTTGATAGACAAGGGGATAGCAGGAGAGCCTGAACCCTACTTTCTAAGCCTGATGATTTCAAGTATGATGTATACAGAAGATGACCAGCTTAAGGAGGTGGTGCCAGGCCCGCAAAAGCCTGATAATGTATACTAGGGTGTATACAAAAATGAAGGAATGCCACCAGGCTTCTAACCAATGCAAAAGTCTCTATGCTAATGAAGGCCAACTCACAACTTCAAGACCTTGATTGCTGAGGGTGAATGATATAGCAAGGTAAAGGCTAAGGCTAAAACTTAGACCTATGCAAATAATGATTTCCTATGCTAAAGCAGTTCTTTACTTTGGTTTAAAACCTTAAAAACATATACTAAAATAATCACAAAAGGCCCACTAAAATCATCATTTATGCTCACATTATTTAACTATCTTTGAATTACAATTATTATTAACTTAATACTACTGCTAACATTAAAATCTAATCTTCATATAAGGGAGTAGGGGATTTTTCACTCACATCGCTGCAGAAAAGACAAGGTCCACAGAATCCAGCTAGGCAACTTGTCTAAGAGACACTAAAAACATTGAGACTTATCATAAAGAAGACACATGTTGACTTTGCTACATGTATTCTTTTAGTGTGTATTTTTCTACTAATATATTATAAGTATCTGCCCACTTTTCCTTCTCTTACTTTGTATAATGTGAAAATATGCCTCATGTTCTTTGGGCTAATAATTTCTTAGTACTGTTTTTGTTATGCCATCTGTATAAGTTATTTTGTCATTAGATAATTGAATATATTGACTGCCTATTAAATATAAGCATAATAGACAAAGTCAGAGCTATAATTTTAAAAGTACATACCAAAAGAGTAGCTGGAATCTAAAGGTAGCCCCTTTCTGAAGGTTCAAAACATCATAATGCAGTTTGAAAGGATAATCAAGAAAGGATACTAGATTTATGTTTTTGCTAGTCTAAGTAGATGCTGATATAGCATCATCTTGTTTAATATAAACAATATATATAATAACAAGCTGTTATATTTGCATTTTATAATATCTTCAGTTAACTAATTAAATTGTAATTCTTGCAACATTTATTATAGTCAACCTATTGATTTTGCACAGAACTTATGGTTAAAAAAGTGAAAAGAAAATCCAATATACTACTTTCCTTTATGCAATTATTTTATAGTGCCCTGAGGGGTTAAGAGATATGTACACAAATATTTAAAAAATGGATGTCAAACAGATTGTAACAAGGGTGTCATGGAAGGTTTATGATTCTCACAGAGAATTGAAATCAAGTTAGAAGATATTCTACAGATAAGTAGAAAGGAGAGGGAGGGCTGCTTTTACATGAAATCCAGAACCTTTAGGAATTTTGCATTCAGAAATCACAAGAATAAAATTGCTCAAGCACATGAAGGAATGGATTGAGACAATCTCACAAAATGTCTCAAAACACTGGAAATCATCAAAAATGGTCTAAGCCATTTCCAATGTACTGTTTCTTGATGAATAAATATTGAAATTGTCCATTCTATTCATCTCCAGTCAAATTCTGTCAGAATCTAAAATGTGCTGATCCTCGAGGATCAGAAAAGCAATTTTTTGCTGACATTTGTAAAACAGTTGAAGTAGTCCTTACATCTGCCCCGGTTATTTGCATGAAGATGAATGATCACAAAACTGTTACACATGGGTCTCCTCACAACTTAAGGTCATTGTAATACTGAAATCACAACATTTATCATTTCTTTTTTTTCACATTGGTCAATATGGGATTGGGATTATTTACATATAGGAATATAAAAATTTCTTATTATTAAAGCACTTATTTTTTCAGCAATCCTTAGAAACCTTCTATTTTATTACATGACCATGCTTTCCCCTGAAAAAATATAGTTTTGATGGGTTGGTGATTATTGATTGCAAAACCAGTTTCCTTGCTTTTTGGAATATCTTATTTCAAGGCTTCTAGTCAATCAATGTAGAAGCTACCAGATCCTGTGTAATCCTGACTGGGGCTCCACGATATTTGAATTGTTCCTTTAGGGGTGCTTGTAGTATTTTCTCCTAAATCTGGTAGTTCTTGAACTTGGCTATAACATTCCTAGGAGCAGTTACTTAAGGATTTATTGAAGGAGGTGATCAGTGGCTTCTCTCATTTTCTATTTTACCCTCTTGTTCAAGAATATCAGGGCAGTTCTCTTTGATAATTTTTTATAATATGATGTCTTGGATTTCTTTTTTCTCATTATTTTCAGGTGGTACAATAAGTCTTAAATTGCCTGACTTGGATCTGTTTTCTATATCAATTATTTTTAATGATTGAAAATATTTTTTCACTTCACCTACCCCTCTGCCAAGCAGCCGAATAGGAATGTTTCTTACCTCTTCTGTCTGGGGTAAGGTGGGCAGCTCACCACAGAGCTGGAGGGGAGAGGAGTGCTCAGTCCATTCCCCTCCCCTTCTACTCACACACCTGAGGACATTCCTCAATTCATTTACCCCTCTGTCCAGCAGCTAGAGGGAAGAGTGGCAGCATTCAGTCTCTTGTGGGAGGAGGGAGGGGAGGCCCAGGTAGGGTATTAAGTTTCTAAAAGGTTTGTTGTAACTAGAATCTCTGCCAAATATCTTACCTTTTAAAAAGTCAAAAGAATGAGAATTGGTAAACATCACTACTTAAATAAAATATTTCTATAACCTTGGAAATGTAGGTAATACTGACATTGATCCAAACTGCAAATCTTTTACTACTTAGTAGATGACTTTTAAGAATTTAGGGACTAATTTTTTCATCATCTTGTGATCATTATTTCCTTTTGGAAATTAATTTTCCCTGTGAAATTTATTTAAATAAAACAAAAAAATTGCATTGGATTTTTTTGAATGTATTTTAACTATAAGTAAGGACATTAGTTTGTGAGACACTTTCTCCTCAACTAAATTTATGAAAATCATTCACATTACCTATACTGATTTTTAGATGTATCATATTGCCTAATAATGGATTATTTCAGTGTTATTCATTGAAATTTATTGTCTTATGATGACTAAATTTGAACTTCAAACTTATTTGTTTCTCACCCACCATACAAATCATATCTATTTGAAAGCTTAAATAAATATTTTAACTTTGTGCTTTAAATTTGTTTATTGCTTGATTAAAGTAGGATATTTAGTGATCTGAAAGTATTTATTCAAAAGTCCAATATATTTGCAGGACACTGAAAATATATTATAATGAAAGGAAATAGGACTGAATAGTGAATAGAAATCTAGCTTTAGAATCAGAAAAATATGAACTTATAAAGTTCTAAATCAACATCATCTAGGTGTGTGATCCTAGCAATTCCCTTAATCTCTCAATGACCCCAGACAACTGTAAAATTATTCATTGTAGAGTAGTTACTCATCTTTTTAGGATGAGGAAATTCCTTTCTGGAACTCTCTAAAGGCTGAAATCCCATGTGGTTACCTCCACATTAGAAAAAAAAAGAAAAAAAAAAGAAATTCTGTAAATTAAACATTAGGGTGTAAAATATTTTTTCCCTATTAATGGTCCCAAATCTAGAGGAAAAATAAATATTAAAGTTTCAGTCAATCTATAGAAGTAAAAAAAAAGATACCTTAGTTTGTATTGTGATTTCATTTTTAGTACCTCTTGTTCACAATTTAAAAAGAACAAGGAAGATAAATTTATATTCATTAAATATAATGTAACCAAAAAACCCCAACTTTAGTTCTATTGACAAAATACTATAGCTCCTCAAGCCAAAATTCTCAGAACAAAGTCATAGAAGTTTCACTAGGAAACAGTATTGCTCTGGAATAAATTTGTTGTTTCCCAGATGGCTAATTTGTGCCATTTGTAGAAAATATGCTTTTGTATTGGGTTGTAGTTTCAGGGGTCCTTTCTAATATCCCTAGTTTCTTTTTTTAAGTGTTTAAACTGCATAAGAACTTCAGAAACACTTTGAATGTCTATTTCTAAAGATCCTAATGAGAAGGGAGTCAATTCCAGTGATGTATTTTGTTTTGGTATAGGGATGAAAGATCTTTTTTATCTTTATGGCATCTTTTTTCATCACTTACTCATATCAGAACAATCTGCAATTAACCTGTTTTTAATCCTATATCCCCCCTCATAATGAATTTAGCCAATCATAGTTTCAATGCACTTTGTCAGAGTTTCCAATGAATACTTGTTATAAAGCCTTCTTCATACTCTAGCTTCATGGATCTATCAATCAAATGTCAGGTAATTTCTTTTAAAATGATTTAACATTTATTTGCTTGTTTTTCATATAAACTTTTCTTTCTTTAGTATTTTATAAAAATTTGAATTTATTAAATGCAACTCCTAAAATTTATAATGTTGATTTTTCTCTTGGGAAATTTTCTCTATTAATTCATATCCATGAAATTACATTTGATATTGACATAAAAATTCTTTATTTCTCCATATCTGAATATAAGAAATCCAGCTATTGCTCCAAGGCTACTTGATAGTTGGTGGATTACCAATTAAAGATATTTAAAATGGAAACGTCTCTATGTACTAGTCACATTGTTTTTTGTTTGTTTGTTTGTTTGTTTTAAACCCTTGTACTTCGGTGTATTGTCTCATAGGTGGAAGATTGGTAAGGGTGGGCAATGGGGGTCAAGTGACTTGCCCAGGGTCACACAGCTGGGAAGTGGCTGAGGCCGGGTTTGAACCTAGGACCTCCTGTCTCTAGGTCTGACTCTCACTCCACTGAGCTACCCAGCTGCCCCCCACATTGTTTTTTAAAATTTGAAATATCATTTTAAAACTGCTGGTTACAATTAGCTATGATACAGGGCTATATAGTAATGACTTCAAGAAAAATTGGGTTTTATCCTATACAAGGAAAGACTTTAAGGGTTTTTTAAATTTATTTTTTCAGTCCTTCACTTAGAATCAATAGTGTCCCCTATCATTTAAATTATATATATATATATATATATATACACATATAATCTACATATACATTATATATATAATTGCCATAATTCTATAACAGATATTCTCTGTTTTAATTAGCTTGTTCTAATCTGATTGGCTTGAAAATCACATTATATTTTGATAACAAAAATAATAACCAGATTTTTAAGAGAGCCTGTGGAGATATCTTATGAATAACGTTTGTAAACTTTAAAGCGAGGAATGCCAGACTTCTACTTTTGGTTAGGTGAAACCCACAATTTTTGGGGTTTTGCTAACATTCTGGAAAGGTAAGATTACATGTTAGCTGAACAGTTGTTTGAAGAAATTTTATTATTATGAGCATATTTTGAGCATTAATATGAATTGGCAGTCCACCGAGGGTAGTAAATTATCTGATCACATCACTGAGGTAAATACATTTGAGCATGTATGTGCATATAGCCATATACATCCATGTATAGCATTTTACATGCTTTGTGCATTCTGTAATTACAATATTTATAAAAACAATAATCATTAGTGTTTATTTTCTTGGGTAGAAACATTTTTTGACTTCTAATTTTGTCTTATTTGGTCAATGGAAAAGTAGAAAATTTATATTTTCAGTTCCCTGAAATATATTATTTGCTATGCTATCTTATTTTTTATTTTTTCTCTATATGTCACAGTTATTATTTTTTACTTTTTCTCTATTTGTCACAGTTTTTCTATGCAAATATGAACACAGAACGCACTTTTTTTCTGATTACTGCTTAGGTTGATATTGATTTTTTGTGTTGACAAGACATAGTGCTTACCATATGGTAGTTAATTGAGAGAAATAGATGGTATCAGTGGCAAAGAACATACTACACATATTTTTCCATTTATAAATTTATTTAGATCCAACCTTAGTCCTAGTACATTTTCTATCCTTTTATAGAGACCAGAGGAGCCATATACAGTTGAAAGATCTCCTTGCTTTATACAAATCAGTGGTATAATAAACTAACATAATGGGACATCTCCTGTATACATAGAAAATAATTCCAAGGGAAAATTTACCCAGATGGAAGAGTTGAAGAAGTCATTGAATGCAAGCCTCAGGCTGACAAACAAAGTGTAACTGTATATCACTACACAGCAGGCAATCCCCTCTTAGGTTCTCACAGTATACATTTTAATCAAGACATATGCCAATGTAATGCTTTCTGAGGTGCTAAGAAGATGGATATAGTAATGATCTGTTAATTATCTTTAAGGTGTCACACAAGAAAAAAAAGGAAGCAAAAAATCTAGTTTCAACCACTCATTCAATAAGCATTTAGTGTCTACACGTCAGATACTCTCCTTTGTGCTAGTGATTCAAAATTATATATATATATATATATATATATATATATGTATATATATTTCTTGCCCTTAAGGAGCTGACATTCTTCCATAGATACCTATGAACACAGATAAGTTAATATGGAATGTATATAAAATAACTTTGGATATTAACAACTGAGTGGATCAGAAAAGGTTTTATGTATGCCTAATTTTCTTTGGTATTAAATATCATTCTAGTATGTTTGATCAGACTTATCTGAGACAAGATAAAACCCTTTAACATAATTTCCCACAATACCTTTTGTTTTTCTTTTCTCATCTAGACTCATTTGATTGCTTTATGTCCAAATATTGTATGAGATAGTTTTCTTGCAGGAATTGATTAAACTCCATAAAATATCTTCTTGTTTATTATACCTATCACCTCAACCTTCACTTCAGAGTAACACAAAACAGTATTCCCACAAATTAGAAATGTTTTTTCCCTGTACTGAAGAAGTTACTTTAAAAAGAAATTAAGTAGTTTGAATTTTTCAATGTTAAATACATTGTATGCCTTTTTGAAAATGAATTCAGATCTAAAAGCAATGATGGATTAAAACATGAGAAATCATTGTCATAATCAAGGGAGAGTGTGTGGGATTAGATTTCCTTTCCTTTAAAAATAATCCACATATTTAACATTTTTTCCATCTCCTTTTTTTTTAGATTTAAATATTTTATTTTTTTTTAGAAAAATTTTCCATAGTTACATGATTCATGTTTTTACTTTCCCCTTCACCTCCCCCATATCCAACTCATATTTCCATTGGTTTTAACATGTGTCATCAATCAAGACTTCTTTACATATTAATAATAGATGCATTGGTGTGGTTGTTTCGAGTCTACGTCCCCAATCATGTCTGCATCAACTCATGTGTTCAAGTGGATGTTTTTCTTCTGTGTTTGCACTCCTGTAGTTCTTCCTCCGAATGTGGATAGCATTATTTTCCATAAATCCCTTAGAATTGTCCTGGGTCATTACATTACTGCTAGTACAGAAGTCCATTACATTCAATTTTAGCACAGTGTATCAGTCGCTATGTATAATATTCTTCTGGCTCTGCTCCTTTTACTCTGCATCAATTCCTGAAGGTCTTTCCAGTTCACATGCAATTCCTCCAGTTTATTATTCCTTTGAGCACAATAGTATCCCATCAACAGTATATACCACAATTTGTTCAGCCATTCCTCAATTGAAGGGCATACCCTCGTTTTCCAGGTTTTTGCAACCACAAAAAGTGCAGCTATTAATATTTTTGTACAAGTCTTTTTATCAATGATCTCTTTAGGGTACAAATCCAGCAATGCTATAGCTTTATGGAAGGGCAGGAATTATTTTAGAATTCTTTGGGCATAGTTCCAAATTGCCATCCAGAATGGTTGGATCGGTTCATAACTCCACCAGCAATACATTCATGTCCCAATTTTGCCACATCCTGTCCAACATTACTCTCCCCTGCTGTCATTTTAGTCAATCTGCTAAGTGTGAGGTGATAGCTCAGAGTTGTTTTGATTTATATTTCTCTAATTATTAGAGATTTAGAACACTTTCTCATGTGCTTATTGATAGTTTTGATTTATTTATCTGAAAATTGCCTATTCAAGTCCCTTGCCCATTTATCAATTGGGGAATGGCTTGACTTTTTTGTACAATTGATTTAGCCCCTTGTATATTTGTGTAATGAGACCTATGTCAGAGGTTTGTTTTTTTTTAAACCCTTACCTT
The DNA here is from genome assembly GCF_016433145.1 of Gracilinanus agilis. Lineage (NCBI taxonomy): Eukaryota > Metazoa > Chordata > Mammalia > Didelphimorphia > Didelphidae > Gracilinanus > Gracilinanus agilis. The sequence continues at coordinate 177,248,108 of NC_058132.1, read as the reverse complement.
CTGTCTTGGAGTCACTACACAGTATTAACTCCAAGGCAGAAGAGTGGTACGGGTAGGCAATGGGGGTCAAGTGACTTGCCCAGAGTCACACAACTGGGAAGTGTCTGAAATCAAATTTGAACCTAGGACCTTCCATCTCTAGGCCTAGTTCTCAATCCACTGAGCTACCCAGCTGTCCCCTGAGTTTTTGTTATAAAGATTTTTTCCCAGTTTGTTGTTTCCCTTCTATTTTTGTTGCATTGTTTTTGATTGTACAAAACCTTTTTAATTTAATATAATCAAAATTATTTATTTTACATTTTGTAATTTCTTGCTTGGTTTAAAAATTTTCCCTTTCACGGAGATCTGACAATTATATTATTCTTAATATACTCATAGTTTCCTTCTTTATATTCAGGTCATTCACCCATTCTGAATTTATCTTGGGGCAGGGTATGAGATATTGATCTAAACTTAATCTCTCCCATATTGTTTTCCAATTTTCTCAACAGTTTTTTGTCAAAGAGTGGATTTTTGTCCCCAAAGTTGGGCTCTTTGGGTTTATCATACAGTGCCTTGCTAACATCACTTATCCCAAATCTATTCCATTGATCCTCCCTTTTGTATCTTGGCCAGTACCATATCATTTTGGTTACTGCTGCTTTATACTGTAGTTTAATATCTGGTACTGCTAGGCCACCTTCCTTCATGTTTCTTTTTATTATTTCCCTTGGTATTCTCAATCTTTTGTTCTTCCAAATGAACTTTGTTATAGTTTTTTATAATTCAGTAAAAAAAAATTTGGTAGTTTGATAGGTATGGCACTAAATAGGTAAATTAATTTGGGTAGAATGGTCATTTTTATTATGTTAGCTAATCCTATCCATGAGCAATCAATGTTTTTCCAATTGTTCAGATCTGGTATTAATTGTTTGGAAAGTGTTTTGTAGTTGTGTTCATATAATTCCAGTGTTTGTTTTGGTAGATAGATTCCTAAGCATTTTATATTGTGTAGGGTGATTTTAAATGGTCTTTTTCTTTCTACCTTTTGCTGCTGTGTTGTGTTGGAAATATATAGAAATGCTGATGATTTATGTGCATTTATTTTGTATCCTGCAACTTTGCTAAAGTTGTTGATTATTTTCACGAGCTTTTTAGTTGATTCTCTAGGATTTTTTATGTAGACCATCATCATCTGCAATGAGTGGTAGCTTAGTCTTCTCACTGCCTATTTTAATACTTTCAATTTCTTTTTCTTCTCTAATTGCTACTACTAGTGTTTCTAGTAGAATGTTAAATAATAGAGGTGATAATGGGCATCCTTGTTTCACATCTGATCTTATTGGGAAGGCTCCTAATTTATCCCCATTGCATATGATGCTTATTGATGGTTTTAGATATATACTGTTTATTATTTTTAGGAAAGGTCCTTCTTTTCCTATATGTTCTAGTGTTTTCAATATGGTATATTTTGTCAAAGGCTTTTTCAGCATCTATTGAGATAATCAATTGGTTTTTGTTGGTTTTCTTGTTGATATGGTCAATTATGTGAATAGTTTACCTTATGTTGAACCATCTTTGCATTCCTGGTATAAATCCCACCTAATCATAATGAATAACCCTTGTCATCACTTGCTAGAATCTTTTTGCTAGTATTCTGTTTATGATTTTTGCATCTATGTTCATTAAGGTGATTGGTCTATAGTTTTCTTTTTCTGTTTTTGATCTAACTGGCTTTGAAATCAGTACCATATTTGTATCATAAAATGAGTTTAGTAGAAATCCTTCTTTGCTTATTATGTCAAAGAATTTGTATAGTATTGGAATTAGTTGCTCTTTGAAGATTTGATAGAATTCACTTGTGAATACATCTGGTCCTGAGAATTTTTTTATAGGGAGTTCTTTGATGGCTTGTTCAAATTCTTTTTCTAATATGGAATTATTTAAGTATTCTATTTCTTCTACTGTTAATCTAGGCAATTTATATTTTTGTAAATATTCATCTCTCTCACCTAAGTTGCTATATTTATTGCCAAATAATCAGGCAAAGGTTTTTTATGATTGCTTTGCTTTCCTCTTTATTAGAGGTAAAGTTTCCATTTTCATCTTTGATACTGATGATTTGGTTTTCTTCTTTCCTTTTTTAATTATGTTGTCCAGTACTTTGTCATTTTTGTTTGTTTATTCAAAGTACCAGCTTCTAGTCTTATTTATTAATTCAAAAGATCTTTTACTTTCAATTTTATTGATTTCTCCTTTAATTTTTATAATCTCTAATTTAGTCTTTAGCTGGGGATTTTTAATTTGTTCCCTTTCTAGTTTTTTAATATGCCTGCCCTGTTCATTGATCTTTGCCCTCTCTAATTTGTTAATAAATGCACTCAGGGATATAAATTTCCCCCTGAGTACTGCCTTAGCTGCATCCCACAGAGTTTGGTAGGATGTCTCATCATTGTCATTCTCTTCAATGAAATTATTTATTTTTTCTATGATTTCTTCTTTAAGTAACTGGTTTTGGAGAATCCTATTATTTAATTTCCAATTAGTTTTTGATTTGCCTCTCCATGTGCTCTTACTAATTATTATTTTTATTGTATTATGATCTGAAATTGTATTACATTATGAATTATTATTTCTGATCTTTTGCATTTGATTTCACTGTTTCTATGCCCTATTTTATGGTCAGTCTTTGTGAATGTACCATGTGCAGCTGAAAAGAAGGTGTATTCCTTTTTTTCCTTATTTATTTTTCTCCACATATCTATTAAACCTAATTTTTCTAGGGTTTCATTCACCTCTCTTATCGCTTTCTATTTATTTTTGGTTTGATTTATCTAGTTCTGAAAGTGGAATATTTAGATCTCCCACTAGTATAGTTTTACTATCTCTTTCCTTCTTGAGCTCTGCCAGTTTCTCCTTTAGGAATTTTGATGCTATACCATTTGGTACATACATGTTGAATACTGTTATTTCCTCACAGTCTATACTACCCCTTATCTTCCCTGTCTCTTTTAATCAGAACTATTTTTACTTTGGCTTTATCAGAAATCATGGCAGCCACTCCTGTCTTCTTTTTCACAGTTGAAGCCCAAAAGATTTTGTTCTAGCACTTGACCTTAAACCTGGGTATATTCACCCACCTCATATGTGTTTCTTATAGACAACATATAGTAAGGTTTTGTTTTCTAAAACACTCTGCTATTTGCTTCTGTTTTATGGGAGATTTCATCCCATTCACATTCAGAGTTATAATTATGAGCTGTGTATTCCCCAGCGTTTTAGTATCCTCTCCTAGTTCTGCCCTTTCTTCGTAGGGCATTCCTGTTTAAACCAGTGGTTTGTTTTAAATCAGTTCCCCTTATCCCTTCTCTTAGTTTACATCCTTTTCCATCACCTACCTTTTCGTTCTCCTCTTTTTATTTCCTAAGGCCTAATGAATTCCATTCCCCCTCTCCTCTCCTCCCTTTTTTGACTCCCCCTCCCCTGCTCCCCTTGGTTTATCCCTTCTGACTTTCACAGTTGGGTTAGATAAAATTCTATATCCCAATGGATATAGCTACTCTTCCCTCTTAGGGTTAATTCCACTGGGAGTAATGTTTAAATATTGCTTCTTAATGCTCTCTTCCTCTCCTTCTTATTATAGTATTCATCCTCTCCCCTTCCCATGCCCTCTTTTTGTGGTATAAAATATCCTATTTTTCTTACTCATTCAAGTTTCTCTTGCTGCCATCTACTATTCACCTCCTTTTCCCCACCCCCATCATCTAAAAGCATTTAGTACTCCAACCTCTCACTATGAATAATTCTTCTAATTACTATAATAGTGAATGCAGTTTCTGAAAATTACACAGAACATTTCTCCATATAGGAATACAAATAATTTGACCTTATTGAAGGCCTTAAAGAGGGAAATTTAAAAATAAGATTTTTCTTTCTTTCTGCTCTGTTTCTTATTTACCTTTTCATGTTTCTCTTGGTTTCTATTATTGGATATCAAACTTTCCATTTACTCCTGGTATTTTCTGTGCAAATATTGGAAATCTTCTATCTTGTTGAATGCCCATACTTTCCTCTGGAAGTATATGATTAATTTTTTGGAGGAGGTGATCCTTGGTTATAGACCCAGTTATCTTGCCTTTCTGAATATCATATTCCAATCCTTGCAGTCTTGTAGTGTGGAGGCCGCCAAATCCTGTGTGATCCTGATTGATGCTCCTTGATATCTCAATTGTCTCTTTCTGGCTTCTTGTACAATTTTTCCTTTTACTCAGAAGCTCTTGAATTTGGGTATTATATTCCTCAGGGTTGTCTTTTCATAGTTTAGTGTAGAGGGTGATCTATGGATCCTTTCAATGTCTATATTGCCTTTTTGTTGTAGAACTTCAGGGCAGTTTTTTTGGATAATTTCTTGTAGTATGAAGTTCAAATTTCTATTAATTTCTGCTTTTTCAGGAAGACCAATGATTCTCAAATTGTTTCTTCTAGACCTGTTTTCTTGATATGTCAATTTCTCAGTGAGATATTTCATGTTTCCTTCTATTTTATCAGTCTTTTGACTTTGCTTTATTTGTTCTTGCTGTCTTGAGAGATCATCGGCTTCTACCTGCCCAATTCTGGTCTTTAGAGACTCATTTTCAGCTAACATCTTTTGATTTTTCTTTTCCATTTTGTCTATCCTGTTTTCCAAATGTTTAATTTTGGTCTCCAATTTGCTAACAAATTCTTTTGAATTTGGGGCATCTTTCCCCAATTGGGAGTTTCTGTCTTTTATCTTATTAATTTCCTTTTGAGCTATTTCCCACTTCTCTCACCAATTCTCTTCCATCTTTCTCATGATCTCATATTTGAACTCTTCAAGATCTTGTGACCAATTTTAATTTTTTCGAGGGTGAAGGTTTGGATGTGATACTAGTTTGTTCTCCTCTGCTGTTTGCACTGTTGTCTGGATTTTTTATGTGTAAAAGTTGTTGAGTGTTAATTATTTCTTCTTGATCTTTTTCATTTGAGATTCTTGTGCCTGGCTTGCCATTATTATTATATCTTTCTCAGTCAGAAGTCTGGGTGTGGCATACAGGTTCTCTTCCTATCCTATTTAGCTGTAGAGCAGCTTTTGTCTGTCACAGTGCTGTGAGCCCCCTCAGCTTTATCCTCGTGGCCAAGGTCTGTGGTCTTTAGGCTCCTGAGGTCTCAAGTCTAGTTGTTATCAGGGTCAAGCCACCTGGTTGTCCCCTTGCTTATTGCTCTGACCGAAGCTCCTTTAAGAGTCTCATGGCAGTGTTTCCACAATAATGCACCCTTCTGCACTGGGTCCCCACCCAAGGTCCGTGCCTGTAATCAAGGTCTGCATCCTCGCCTGTGCTTAATGTCCGTGCCTGCTCTCAAGGTTCATGTTCAAAGTCCAGTTCTTTAGTCTCTTGTAATCTTAAGTCTTGCTGCTCTCAGGAGGAGACCCTGGTGATCCCAGTTAGCTGCCAAGAATTTAATGAATGCCCCAAACTTGCTCTATCTCTTGTGTGCTGGCTTTGACACTGTGGATGGTGTGAGGGGGAAGGGAGTTGCTCAGCTCACATTTTAGTGAGCTATTTCACTGCTTTATAGTATGGAAATGCCCAAATCTCATGTACCTTCAATGCTTCACCTTGTTGTGGGGTCCCTTCAGTTCGTCTGGATTTGTTTTTATGTACTCTTGAGGAGTCCTATATGCGTGGGTTAGGAGAGGTTAAGCAGCTGCTTCTACTCTCCCATCTCTTTCTTAAGTCTAGACAATAAGGTAATCAAGCACTGATTTGTAAAATAATTTGATTTTTGCGTTATAAAAGAGTTACACTGAAAATTTTACAATTAGTAGAGCCAATTCAAGCTGGCTCTAGAGCCTGAGTACCTATTGATATTTTACAGATTAGGAACAAAAGTATCTTAAAATGATTACTAAAATTGTTTTGAATTTCAATAACTTCTAAGAGGGTTTCCTGGACATCACTTTGAGAATAACTTTCTCATGTTATGTCTGTAAACTGATCTCTACAAAATTATTTTCCAAATTGCTTTTATATAATGCCTTCAAATGAATTCCAGATTGGCAGAACTTATAAAAGGATGAAGTGAAACAATTTTTTCAGCCCAAAACATTATAGAAGGCCAGAATGAATGATCTATCACATCAGTATGGAAGTAGAGCACAGACAAGTGTTCCAGGGCAGGTCTCAACTCAGAAAGCCTGAGCAGGTCTTTGGGGTGACTGAATCAGCAGCAAAAACTTCCAGAGCTTCTAGCCACAGATGGTAAGGAGAGGGGGTCAGATAAATGCTCAGAAGAAAATTACAGAGGTCCCTTTCAGGGTCTGGGTGTTGGATTTGTTGCATTGTCCATACACATATAAAAGTTTCTGTTCTGGGTTGCAGACCCAGGGTGAGGAGGAGCATAAGGACACTCAAGCTCTTATGGCCTCAGTAGAACAGGGGATTCTAGTCACAGTTCCAAGGTGGAAAAGAGTGATTTTGATCACTAGTAGACCAGAGCATTGTAAGGAATAAAATTTAGGTATTTATAGATATAGAAAACCTATAGATTCCCAGAAATAGATCTGAAGACAGCTGGACAGTAAACAAGAAGCTCAGAACAGTGCTCTCTCTTTATCCTAGAAATGGAAACCTACGTTACATTTTTTTTTGTTAAACAAGGAAAAGGCTACAAATGCACAAACAAAACAAGAAACCCAACATAGGAAGTTATTTTGTTAACAAAGAGGACCAAAGCACTAACTCAGAAGGCAATAAAGTTGAACATAGAATAGTATACCTGGAAGATATATGGAAAAGGGAAAAAATTAGGATCAAACAATACACAGAGAACACTGTAAGACAAAAAGTAAATATTTTTGATTATATTAAATTTAAAAGTTTTTGTGCAAACAAAATCAATGTAACCATGATTAGATGGGAAACAAAAAACTGGAAAAAAGATAGTAAATTTCTCTGATTAAGGTCTAATTTATCAAATATACAGGAAACTAAGTTGAATTTGTAAGAATAAAAGTCATTTTCCAATTGACAAATGTTCAAAGGAAATGAACAATCAGATCTCAGATGAAGAAAACAAAACAATAATTATATAAAATCATTCTAAATCATAGAAAAATGCAAATTAAAATAACCTTGAAGAACCACCCCACACTTATGAGATTGCCTGTTTTAATTTGCATTTTTAATGCAGGGTTCAAAGAGTTGTGAACTGATTCACTCAGTCTGGAGAGCAACTGAATTTCTGTGGAAAGGATAATAAAACAGTACATACCCTTTGACCCAGCAATACCATTACTGGGTTTATATCTGAAAGATATTTTTTAAAGGAAAAAACCGTATGTACAAAAATATTGTAGCAGCTCTTTTTGTGGGTGCAAATAATTGGAAAATGAAGGGCTACCCATCAATTGGGGAATGGCTCAGTAGGTCACATTTTATGTTTATAATAGAATATTATTGTGCCATAAGAAATGATAAGCAAGAGGAGTTCAGAAATACCTGAAAAAAATCTAGCTAAAACCATCAGCAAGTGTTATTTGTAATTGGAGGAAGTTAGAAGCCTTTTCAATAAGGTAAAGAATGAAGCAAGGATGCCCATTATCAACAATATTATTTAATGTAGCAATGACAAAAAGAAGAAAAAGAAATTGAAGTAATCAAAATGGGTAAAGAGGTAGTAAAAAATCTTTGTTTGCAGACATAATGGTATGTGCAGAAAATAATAGGGATTCAACTTAAAAACCACTAGAAACTATCAATTTTAGCAAAGTAGCAGTATATAAAATAAACCTATATAAATCATCAGCATTATTATATATTCCGAAAAAAAATTTCTGCAAGAAGAATTAGAAGGAGATGTCCCATTCAAAATAACCACAGATACAATAAAATATGTGGAAGTAATACCTAACAAAACAAACCTATGAAATACATGAACACAATTTTAGCACAAAGTCAAATTAAAAAAAAAATAGGAGAAATATTAATTGCTCTCAGATGAGCAGAGCTAACATGATTAAAGTGACAATCCTACCTAAACCAATTTACTAATCCAATAATATTCCAAATAAAGTGCAAAAATATTTTAATGAGTTAGAAAAATAATAACAAAATTAATTTTGAAGAATAAAAGATAAAAAATATCAAAAGAATTAATAAAAATATAAAAAGATTTAGCAGTACCAGATTTTAAATTATATTTCAAATCAGTAATTATCAAAACTCTCTGAATCAGGCAAAGAAATAGAAAAATATATTAGTGGAATAAACCAACATATAAATAGCAGTAAAAGTTATGATAAAATTACATTTCACAAAAGTATATATTTAGATTTTTGACACCAAATCACTAATCGGTAAAAATTGCTGGGACAACTGGAAGTTAGTTTGATAGAAACATGATTCACCAAGTTAGGGTCCAAATGTATACATAATCTAGGTAAAAGGAGAAAATCAAAGTAAACTAGAAAAACAAAAAACATATTGCCTACCAGATTTATGGGTATAAGAGGAATTTATTGGTCAACAAGAGATAGAGCATTCTGAAATATGAAATAGATAATTATGAGTACATTGAATTTAAAAGTTTTTATGCAGATAAAACAAATGTAGCTTAGCTGAGAAAGAAAGCAGAAAATTGAAGAAAGCATCTCAGATAGATCTCATATCTAAAATTTAGAGATTTTTTTACAATTTATAGGAATAAAAGCTATTCCCAGTGGACTGTTAGTTTATTTTTACCTATGGTTAGGAGGTACTTCCATGGACAATTATGCATGGCATGAATTGTTCTATCATTGTAAGTATTTTAGAAAATAGTTAAAGTAGAGCCATTCTTTTAGGGATAACAAAGGTTATTATATACAGAGAAAGCTGACAGGGCATAGTCAGAGAATTTAATAAAGTGACTTGGCTGTTCATTAGGTAATGGACTATAAAATCTCAAGGATTAAATATGTGAGTTTAAGTATGGGCACCCTACTGATAAACTATGAAAATAAAATGATAAAAAGTATGGCAACTGCTTACAAGAAGCTCACTGTCTAATGGGAGATAAAAAGTGTAAGAAGTATATGTGCTGAATGACTTAACTGTTATCAACAATTTAAGGATCTAGGGAAACTATTAGGGACTCATCATGTAAAATGCTAGACTCTTATCATGAAACAAACTAATAGAGACTAAATGTGGAGAATACCATTTTCTGCTTTATTTTCTCCATGAAATTTTCTCTAGTGTAAGCATTATGAGTCTTTTTTACAACATGATGAATACAGAACTATGTATTTTATAGTATCACATATCCCACCTATAACATAATATCTGTTCTCTTGGGGATGTGGGAGGAGTGAAGAGAGGGAAAGGACATGAATAGGAAAATTTTAGGAAATGATTATAAAAAATCGTATCAATGAGTAATTTGTAAATAAAATAAAATTTAAAAAGAATTCTAGATGGAAGATATGTATTATGTAAGTAAGAGAATATCTCAGAGAAAAGATCATAGCAATCAGTTGGTCCAAGAAAGGACTTTTCTAGAAAGTGAGATTTGACATCAGTATGGAATGAAGACAGAGAAGCCAGGAGACAGATTTTCATCACAAGATCAGTCCAGGTTCAGCTAGTAGTCACTGCAATTTACAAATCTGAGAAAGAGAATAATTTGAAGGACATTACATTAATTAAACCATGAGGTAATGGGAGCATTACACCACAATTTAAATTCTAGAAGTATGGTAATACCCTTAGTAGGAATAGGGAATTTAGGAAGAGAAGAAATATTCTTTTAGGGGGAAATGAGTTAAATGTCGAGCTTACTGCATTTAATACAACTCTTGTTGACCTCTTGGAATCTCTCAGAATTTCCCAACTACATTAACCACTCCAGATCATGGATTTCTCCATGTTATCCCTCAATACCTTTAACCCATTCCTTCCTGCAATTTCATAAATCCTGAACTCTCAGCCATCCCCAGTTTAAAGCACCCAAACAAATTGATACTAGCCTGTGGTCTTTCTGTGGAAGATGACATAAAAATCTAGAGAACTACATCTTGTTGTTCCCACTATTGTTCCCCATCTCTACTCAGCACCAATCTACCATATGTAAATCCACTTAAAGTAGTAAATGTCTTTCTCTACAAAGCTCAATCATCAAGTCTTTCTTTCTCCTGATGTTTACTCTGTATCTTCTGCCCTCCCTGCCTAAATATTCCTCTCTGAGTAATGCATCAAGTTGTTACAAATTCCAATTCCTTGACACTGAAAAAGAAACCTCATTATAATTTACTGATCATCTAGTTGGTTTGATTTTTTTTTTTTTTTTGGTCTAAAATGACACTATGGAATATCCGGTTGCAATTGTCAAAGAAGAAACTGGTGATGTAAGATTGGAGCTCAGATCGAGATTAAAGCTGGATAAATAGATCTGACATCATCTTCATAGAGATGAAAATTGAACCACTAGAGTTTAAGAGATTCACAATCAAGACAGTATAGAGTAAAGGAGGGTTGAGGGTAAACTCATGGTTAATAGGCATGATGTGAATGAAGATTCAGTCAAGAAGACAATGAAGGAATTGTTACATGTATTAGAGGTCGAGTATGAATGAGTAGTGTCATGAAAACCCAGAAACAAGAGAGTAGCCAAGTGAAAAGAATAATCTACACTGTAAAAATAGTATAGAGGCCAACAAGGATTGAGAAAAGGCATTATTTGATAATTGAGTAAATTTTGGTAACCAGAGAAAACAACTTCAATTGAATAATTATCTCAAAAAGATTTCAAGGGTGTTAGAAACTAGTGAGAGGGAAAGTAAAGCGGCTAAGTGTACATATCTTTTTTAGGGATTTTAAGTGTCAAAAGGAAATATATCTGATGATAGCTTATGGAAATGAATAGAATATGTGAGAGACTTTGAGGATGTAATTTTTATTTGTTTTAAATAATGGTGTATAGAAATGGGTCTTTTCAGGCATCAGATCAGCAGTCAATAAATAAGGAGAGATTGAAGATTAAAAAGGAAATTCTGAAGATATAGGAAGCAAACTGCTTAAGAAGGTGAATGAAATTGAATGAAGGGTACATATAGAGCAGTTTGCTAAGGCTATCTCTAACCTGAAGAAAAAGGAAATAACGGAAGAAGACATCTAAGTGATGTGAGATATGGAAAAAGGGAGGAGAATTAAATGGTTTCAAATATTTTGAAGGAGAATAGGACAGAACCCTCAGCTTAAAGGGTAATGACTATAGGTGCTATTGACCCTATATTCATTCTCCTTTGGTACAGATTTTTAAGTGTTTTTAAGTGTCATTATCAATATTATTATGCTTTTTTCAATAAGTAGATATATTTCATAGGTTTTGGTTTAATGACATTGAATAAATAAGAGCAATAAGATTTATAATCCTATAAAGTTTGAAATGATTTTGCATTCAAAATGAATTTGTTCATGTCTGAAATTGAAACATACAAATAAGTATTATTATATTTAGTTGTGAGTCCAAAAATATAGAAATGGAGGCAGATTATGTTTCTCATTACCAGATTTACATTTAACTAAAGCTTAGACAACTGAAAAAAAAATCACCTTTTGTCCAAGTACCACAGAATTCTTATACATCAAGAGTTCTCTTAGATTCAATACTTCAGTTTGACCTCTGAGAAACTTAATCAGTCTTACGTTCTATGTCATTGTACTCAGTTTTCTATATAATAATATTTTATATGTTTTAATTATAGAAATATGGAAAAATTAATTTTGAATGCAAAATCATTTCAAACAGTGATAGAAATGAGATTCTCATGAAGTAAGAGTCAATGAACTTTACAGATAACTGAAAAGATACTTGAATATGGAACTATTTGAGGAATATTCCAGCCCCAATTTACCCTTAATGCAAAACAAATTTAGGTGAATCAGAAAATTATAAGCTTAGATTAGCAAAAAATCCTGAGGTTTTTTTTGTAGCTTTATTTTGTTTTTGTTACCATCATGGAGCTAGTCTGATACTGATTTGAAGCTATTTCTTTCATTAAACCTGATTCCTACTGTGCATTTCTCTTTATTTTTCAGATGGATTTTGAAATTCTCTGGGAAATTAAAAGGGTAAAGTGTACAATCATTATGTATAAAGAGGCCTTGTTACACATAATGAGAGATGTCATGAATAAAGCCTATGGGCCAGTTTGCCAATGAGATTTCTTGGATTTGTAATATCCATAAAATTTATTATCACTTGCTATATATTGAAATAGAAATGATGGAAATAAAATAATCTCCTTTCCTCACCTTTTTATCCTGATTAAATAGTGCTAGATGGTGTTGTTCCACCAGATATTGAATGCCAGAACTATAGGAAAAAATGCTTAAGGGAAAAAACCCTACTTATATAATCTTATACCCTTATATCTAAAGGACATTTATTCACCTTGAGTAAAGAGGTTTTCTTTGGTTTGTTTGTTTTATATATGTTTCCAGAACATAGCACAGTTCTTGCCTTTATAGTTGGCCTTAATAATAAATACTTGTATTAGCCTGGAAAAAAAATCCCGTATCTTAATTCCAAATTTTGTGGCAATACCAGTGTTGTAGACCTCATCTTCTCATTAATATTTCTATTAGTGTTGTGTAAATTATTAATAAAGTTTAGGACTCAACATCATGTAGAAATTACTTCTCTAAAGTTTAACTCTCAGGTTTTGTTTTGTGAGATGGCTCTAAGTCATAAAAATTTATGCCAGTATGAAACTAACTTTTATATTCTAGAATGCCTTGATGTTTGAACTAAACAAATGGTTTTCTTTCTAAAGGTAGACAGTTGGCACAATGGATAGAGCCATGGATTTGGAGTTAGGAAAACCTGAGTTCAAATCCGCTCTCAGACTCTTACTACCAATGTGACCCTAATTGTTTCTCTTTTATTTTAATTTTTTAAAAATAAATTTTGTTGATATTTACCCAGCATTCCTTCAAGATCTTCTTGCAGAGAACCATATCAGAAAAAATTCAAATAGTGAAAGGGGAAGAGAAAAGTCAGAAAAAACTGATCAAAATATCATATTTTCTACAAAATGTTACTAACAAGAGCTATCTATCTCTACAAAGCAGTGAGAAAGGGATGTCTTCTCCTTTTTTCTTCTTTGGGGATGTGTTTTTCTATACAGTTTTGCCACATTAGCTATTACTGTGTTAAAGTGGTTCTAGGCATGTATTGAAATTTTGTTGTCAGTTGTTTCAGTTGTTTCTGACTTATGATGTAATTTAGCATTTTCTTGGCATAGATACTGGAGGTATTTGAGAATTCTTTCTCCAGTTCATTTTACAGATGAGGAAACTGATATAAACAGGATTAATTTGCCTAGGATCACAGAGCTAGTAAGTGTGAGGTCAGGTGTAAACTCAGGTTTTCCTCACTCCAGGTTTAATGCTCTATCCACTGTCCTTGAATTTTTAGTACTCTTAAAAACTATCTCACAAAGAGAGAAGGTAGGAAGGTGAAGTGAGTCTGGCTTCCCTAGTGCAACAGACTGATATTGTATCCATCTAGTCACTAGAGAAAAAGACAAACAAAGAAAAAGAGTGAGTGAATCTGAGTAAAGCCCCAGAGATAAATGTCCACAATGGCTTGCTCATCAATCCCTTTGAAGCATCTCTACTGGTCATTTCAATGCTCTAGGATCTGAGTGCACATTGGCTGCCTGAGATTTCATCCTGGCATTGGAAAATGGCCCCAGCTTTCTCTCAGATCAATGCAAAAAGGCAATGCTAAGGAAAGAAATTGCACCTGGGACATTGCTCCACCTCAACCCATCCAGGAATGTCTGAATCTCTTATGGTCCTTATATGGTAGGCAGGTATGACCTTGGGAAGGAAAAAGGCATCTTCCAAATCCTCCAATAGTTGTGGGACAAACTGGAGTGACAAAGGAGACACAAAATATCATTCATCAGAGCTCACTTCCACTGCTTTCTGGGTCACTTGAAGCTGACATAGGAGGGAGGCACATCAAACAAAATGGACTCTGAAGAAAATATTTCATTATCTTTCAGTTGAGTTTGTGATTCACACTTTGTGCACATCTTACTTCTCTTTCATGTCTACAAATTTCTTACTTATCTCTAGTTTCTGAGACTGAATTCAAGTTTTGCTTACATGTTATAAAGGTAGAAGCAATCAAGGTACATTCCTTGTGTTTAGAGTACAAAATAGCCGGTGTTATAGACCCCACTGCCATAATGATTATGGGTATGATTGTCTCTGTGATCACTATTATTGTCATATTCATTACTGATGCCACTGATGCCATTAGAATTGTAAACTCCATTGTCATCACTGCAAGCACCTTAATATCTTTCTTCATTTTCTCTTCTGTAAAGAAATGGGACAGCAAGATGATGCATGGATAGACTGTGTTGGTGAACCAATGGTACCTGTGTTGGAGGTGGCTGCTCCCTTCTAAGCACCTGAGGACATATCTCACATTACCTGCCCCTCTGCCCAGTAGTCCAATGGATGCTTCCTCCCTCCCCTGTCTGGGATAAGGCAAGGGGCCCACATGAGGCATGAGGGCTGCAGTTTGGGTACTCAGTCTCTAAAATTTTGCCAACATTGGGATAGAGCACCAGGCCTGGAATTAGGAATACCTGAATTCAAGTCTCTCTCAGACACTTACTATCTGTGTGGCCCTGAGTAAATCACTTAATCATATTTGTCTGATGTTCCTCATCTATAAATGGAACCAAAGAAGAAAAAGGCAAAAAATTTCAGTATCTTTGTCAAGGGAACCCCAATTGGGGTCACAAAGATTTGGACACGACTAAAAAAATGACTATAACAACTTAATGATAATGACAATATTTCCTTCCCAGAATATTTGTGAAGATATTTGTAAAATGAGATATTTGTAATGTGCTTATTAGAGTTTCCAGAATATAGTAGGTACTGATTAAATGCCTGTTAAATTTTTAAATACAATTTCAAAGTTTCCTTAGAGCACAGATCAATAATATGTTACTCTATTTTTTAACTTTATAGCTATATGAAATTAACATAAGTTATAGCTTTTTTTTTCCTTTTGGAAAGGAAAGTTTTGAAACAGTTCTACTCCATGATTGGGCATGTCTCATATGTCTCTGGATTCGTGGAGGATGCTTGCCTGTTGTCCCCAGTGACTCCTGGTGTCTGGAAGATTGGCATCTGACCCAAATTGAGGTAATCTCTCCAATGAGAAAGATCAAGAAAGAGTGATACCAATATCATGATAAGAGAGGGGATTAAGGAAGCAAAAGAGTCTTTTTGGCTCTTTAGCTTTTGATTCTCTTGGTCTGGAGACTTTCCCAGTGGGGTAACTCATGCATGATCTTTAACATGTATGATTTTTTCTGGCAGTGGCTTTCTTGGCTAGCAAACAGAGGCAAGAATGGTAAACTCAGACTGGCTGGCCCCAGTGATATGACTAGGTTCTTTTCTTTCTCTCCAACTCCAACATTTACCATCCAAGAAATAATTGTCGATTAATATATAGTCCTCAGATAATTTTAGTCCTACTAATTTGGTGATGATGTCCAGAGAGTTTGAACTTCTCTTACCTTTTTTTGCCAGGCTTTCCTTGTCACATGAGAGACTTACATGTAGAATAGAAATACTTTTATTAGTTCCAAGTTACTGAGAAGCTGAAACTGTCAAGGAGAAGCACTGGGGAAGATGATTACTTTTCATGTATTTTTTTCTGACTCTTTTCTTTTTTTCTTTTTTCCATTTTGGTTGGGGAGTTTTACAAAAATAGTTTGAAAGATCAGTGAAATTAACAATATAACCAGACATTGAGAATCACATGGCTTTTAGGGAGAAGTCTAAGATGGAGATTCTAACAACTTCTAAACTTTTTTTTCTTCTTTGTGGGGTTCTTGTTTTGAAAGTGGGGAACTTATGTAGTATCTGAAGTGGAAGCCCTTTACCTAAATTCTCCTCTAGTAGAAAAAGAAAAAAAAATATTGCTTAGCCAGGCAAGACTTGAAAAGAAGCCATTAACCTTTGTAAAGATTGATCTAAGGCTGTATTTACTTGGCCCCACTATGTGTCTTGTGAATTTAAGACATTAAAAGAGTTAAAACTAGCTATTGGAAACAGAAATCCTGAAGAATTAGAGTATTGGTACATTTGGGCCATGTTCCTTGATTACTATATTAAGGTTAAATTAAAGAGTTAACTTTTTTGACCAGTCTTCCACTGCTTTTTCATTTCTTTGCCATCTGTCCTCTCTGCCATTGTCTGAGCCTGTTCAGCCATTTATTTACACTTCTCTCTTTTGGGAGACGCTCCCTAAAGTTACCTTTTTCTCTGTTTCCCCTTTATATTCTTTTTACCCATGTCTAGAACCATTCTCTAGTTCTTTCCATATTCTGGGCCTTGTTCCTCCTCACCTTCTGAGGTTCTTGCCATTTCTAGACTTTTCAACCCTACCCCATCCATTTCCTCCCCACCCAATAGATGTGATCAAACTGTCTCTGACTATATCCCTTTTTTCTGCTCCTGATCTTTCTCTACCTACTTGCTCTGTTCTTGCCTCAACTTCCCCCAACTCTCTTTCAACTTACCTTACCCAGAGTTTCCTCCTACTCTTCTTTCTCTTCCTTCTCCTCCCCTTCTCTACTCAGTCTCTACACAGATTTTAGATTCAATTGTAGAAAATGATGACTCCCCCAAGGGCATGTTTCCTCTAGAGAAGTTGCTCCACATGTTCATATAAGCACCTTAGTGACATTAAGTAATCATGTCACCTTTTCCCTTTCAGATATCAATATGTGTGTAAAGGGCATGCCCAGCTTTGAGTTAGAATCAATCTTTCATCTCTTAAAGTTCAAGATTATTTTTTGAAGTTTTAATCCAAACTTAGGTAATTTAATGGACCTTATTCATACCTGATTCACTGAAGGAGAAAGATAGGAAACTTTTGAGTTCACTAATAATTCCCAAAATGAGGATGGGAAACATAGGCCTACAATGGATTCCTAGTAATCGTGAGAAATATGTGAGTTTACTTAAAGCCAGGGAGGCACTGGTGAAAGGAATGAAGGACTGCTATTCTTAGAAAATTGGCAAAAAATTGAATATTTTAATCAAGAAGAAAATGAGTATTTCACTAGTTTTATGACTTTGTGGAATAGCTAAAAGATTTATAGGTTTAGATCTCATTAAACCCAATGATGCTAAGATTAGACAGCACTATTTTATGAACCATTGCCTCCCTCCCCCAATAAATTATTTTTTTCAAAAGCATTGTCAATACTGGGCTAGTATAAAAAAGTTGATGAAGATAGTTGTATATGTATATGAAGTGAGAGTAAAAGGAAAAAAGTTGAAAAGAAAAAAAAATGGACAGAATTAAACAGGACAGGGAAAGAGAGATATATATCTTGTCTCCTTTTTAAAATTTGCCATTGAGGAACTCATAGCTCCTTTGAAAAATTACAAAGACTATAACAGATAGAGAGAGGTTCAGTACAGTGTTATTTCTATGAAGGTCAGGTCATGTAGCAATAAATTGTAGGAGAAAAAATCAGAAATTTAGAAATGAACATTGGAGAAATAATAGAGACTCTAATAGGGCCCGTAATTCTCATGAGGCAAACTACAGTGTCTCTTCAGGGAACTATACTCAATGTGGGAGACTCCAGAGGAATAACCTGAGGAATCTTGATTTGTGATGGTGTAAGGGAGGAAAAGGGAACTTAGAATCTGTGAGTGTTGTCTATTCCTTTCTAGACCCAAATGTTTTGATGTCAATTGTTCCAATCTTTTCCTCTCCCCCTAATAAAGAGCCTCATAAGACCCTTAAAGTTGGGGATACTTATTATAATTGTCTCCTGGACACTGGGATTTCCAGATAAGTCTTAGTGAGTAAAACTGATTATAAATATACTTCTATTGGTTCTTTAAATGTGGTAGGAGCATCAGGGAACTCTCAAGAGATTAATAAGTTTTTCCTCACATTGTGTCCATTAGCTCTCTCTCTGTAGAAAACACATTCCTCTTAATGTCTGATTCGCCTACAAATCTATTAGGGAGAGATTTCTTATGGAAACTAAGGGCCATGATACCATCCTCTTCTGAAGTCTCTTTGTCCCTATAACTGCCAGAGTATTCTCTGATTTTGTTTCTAGTCCTTCTTGATTGTCAGGAGATAATAGCTCCTTTCTCTGTAATTCCAGCAGATACCTTTAAATCTCTCTGGACCTTATCCTCTTCTGAAGAAGACCTACTTAAATCAATTGTTCCTTTTCATATTAATATAAAATGCCACCCCCACCTTCCAGCCCTCAGTATCCTTTAAACAAGGAAGCTATTGAAGGAATGTTCCCCAACATTGATTTATTAAGCAAGGGATAGTAATTTCATGAAAATCTGAATAGAAGTCACCAATTCTCTCAGTAAAAAAGCCTAAATCAGCTCCAGACGGGAAGCTTGTTTATCATATTATATAAGATCTGCCATAACTTGTACCTCTTGAGGGATTTATATTACCAAATCAGCCTTTTGTTCCCTTTTCTTTTGTTATGTCACATCAATAGTGACATGTAGAGCACATCAACCTGGTAATAACCATGATCATTGGTCTTTGAGAGATTCACAAATTTTCAAATCTCAGTTTATTTTAACATATCTTCTAAGGTAATTTATATACACACACACACACACGCACATATATATATATATGTATATATATATACATATATATATATATATATAGGACCCCTGTTCCTATTGCATGACCATTTTATCCACCTTTGACTTGTGTGTTAAAAGAGATATGGAAGCATATGAAAGCACTAAGTAGAAATATATAGTTGAAAATGTGAACTGCAAATTCACTATTCCATTCCCTACCACAACATTTATCTATGTTAAGACAACGCTCAATAGCATAAAAGACAGGGCAATTGAAATCCAATTTCTTGGTTTAGACTATTTTATTGGCCAGGTAAACAAATCCATGGCTAGGAATCTGGACCCTTGGTGACATACAAGATGCAAAAGATCTAGGCCTAATTTAGTAACCACTTCATCTTAACCACAAAGATTTTTCTGGACTGTTATTCACACTTTCGGGTTGATGGCAGTAATCAATTATATTAGGAATATTTTTGCTGAGTTTGAGATATTGGCTCAGGATACAATTCAAACCATCTCTAGGACTTCTAAAGCTATCTTAATCCAGAAGGAACTTAATTCCTTGGCAAAGACAATGATATAAATTTGGCTAGCCCTTGATATGCTAGCTTCTGTATATTTTTTAAATTAATTTTTGTATTTTTAGAAAAAATTTCCATGGTTACATGATTCATGTTTTTATTTTCCCTTTTCCCCCCCTCAAACTCCCCTCATCCCCCATAGCTAGCTCGCATTTCCACTGGTTTTAACATGTGTCATCAATAAAGACCCATTTACATATTATTGTTGGTTGCATTGGTGTGGTCCTTTCAGGTCTACATCCCCAATCATGTCCTCATCAACTCAAGTGTTCAAACAGTTGTTTTTCCTCTGTGTTTCCACTCCTGACGTTCTAAAAGTGAGTATCGTTCTTTTCCATAATTCCAAAGTTCCATCCAGAATGGTTGGATCAGTTCACAACTCCACCAGCAGTTCATTAATGTACCAATTTTGCCACATCCCCTCCAACATTCATTACTCTCCCCTGCTATCATTTTAGCCAATCTGGTAGGTGTGAGGTGATACCTCAGAGTTGTTTTGATTTGCATTTCTCTAATTGTTAGAGATTTAGAACACTTTCTCATTGTTAGGGTTCAAATGGGTGGCCACCAAAGGAACACATGAGACAATGCAATCAAAGCAGGAGAAAGCTTTATTGCCAATGCACTCTGGGGGAACTCAGCAAGAGAATCCCAAGTGCTGCATTCAGAGGAGAGAATATATATATATGTTTCAAGGGCTAGGATATAGGCACCCGTGTCTTAGGGTTTGATAATAGCTAGACAGTGGGAGTATGGCTGTTTCCAGGTGCATAGGATATAACTCTTAATGTTCAAGGCTGTTCTGTCTAGGGAGGAGTGGTGTACCTGGAACTGTGAGCTCCAGATAACCTTCCTGCTTGGCAGAGCATTACACTGTAACCCCCCCCCCTCCCTGTTCAACAGGGTATGATGCTGTCAAGCTGTTAGTTATGAGTCTTTGCTCTTTGACTACAACATCATGTGCTTATTGATAGTTTTGATTTCTTTATCTGAAAATTGCCCATTCATATCCCTTGCCCATTTATCAATTGGGGAATGGCTTGATTTTTTATACAATTGATTTAGTTCTTTGTATATTTGAGTAATTAGACCTCTGTCAGAATCCATTCCTATTGAAAACACTAGAAAGTATAGGAATAGAAGGACCTTTCCTCAAAATAATAAAGAGTACATATCTTAAATCATCAACAAGCATCATATGCAATGGAGATAAATTAGAAGCCTTTCCAATAAGATCAGGTGTGAAACAAGGATGCTCATTATCACCTCTATTATTTAATATTGTACTAGAAATACTAGCAGTAGCAATTAGAGAAGAAAAAGAAATTGAAGGTATTAAAATAGACAATGGGGAGACTAAGCTCTCACTCTTTGTAGATGATATGATGGTCTACTTAAAAAATCCTAGAGAATCAACTAAAAAGCTAATGAAAATAATCAACAACTTTAGCAAAGTTGCAGGATACAAAATAAATGCACATAAATCATCAGCCTTTCTATATATTTCCAATACATCACAGCAGCAAGAGGTAGAAAGAGAAACACCATTTAAAATGACCCTAGACAATATAAAATACTTAGGAATCTATCTACCAAAACAAACACAGTAATTATATGAACACAACTACAAAAAACTTTCCAAACTATTAAAACTAGATCTAAACAATTGGAAAAACATTGACTGCTCATGGGTAGGTTGAGCTAACATAATAAAAATGAACATTCTACCCAAATTAATTTACCTATTTAGTGCCATAGCTATCAAACTACCAAGAACCTTTTTTAATTAATTAGAAAAAACTATAACAAAGTTCATTTGGAATAACAAAAGATCAAGAATATCAAGGGAAATAGTGAAAAAAAAAAACATGAAGGAAGGTGTCCTAGCAGTACCAGATATTAAGTAATACTATAAAGCAGCAGTCATCAAAACAATATGGTGCTGGCTAAGAGACAAAAGGGAGGATCAATGGAATAGACTCAGGGTAAGTGATGTCAGCAAGGCAGTGTATCATAAACCCAAAGAGCCCAACTCTTGGGACAAAAATCCACTATTTGACAAAAACTGTTGGGAAAACTGAAAAACAATATGGGAGAAATTAGGTTTAGATCAACATCTCACACCCTCCAGGAAGATAAATTCAGAATGGGTGAAAGACTTGAATATAAAGAAGGAAACTGTAAGTAAATTAAGTGAACACAAAATAGTATACTTGTCTGATCTCTGGGAAAGGAAAGATTTTAAAAGCAAGCAAGAGTTAGAAAAAATTACAGTGTTTTGTTTTTAATCAGTTCCTATAATCCCCTACCTTGTTGTACTGGCTGAGAGAGATTTACATCTCAGTAAATTTTTTTTTCCCTGCTGGAAGAGGTCTTTTGCAGCTTTTCTTTTGAGAGCAGAGACACTAAATCAGTAGATTCTTAAAGTAGAAATTTTTGTCATTATGTCTCTACCTTTTGGCCAGCTCTCTCATATGCAAATACTCTATTGTTCTACAGCAAGATTTTGCTATTTACTATAAACAAACACCATTCAGCCTTTCCCCCCCCAGAGGACAAAATGCTATTGCAAAGCATGCTTGAATACCTACAGTTTGAATTCCTCTAGCTCACCAGTGCATATTGGATGTGCTTGATTTTTTTACTAGCAGTTTGTATCTTCATTGGTTACTTACCATCCTACTTCCTTCCCCTCAAGAAGAATATGCAGAAATCTATTCTGTTCAAACTAGAAACCAAACTGAAATATTTTGACAAAGTTTTGAAAATCTCAAATGCTGAGTGCAGAATTCTCCCTCACTATGATGAAATTCAGAGCTCTGAAAAACAAAATACAAATGGATGATAAATACTGAGGAGGGGGATGAATCTTAAAGATATATGGGAGTTCATTGCTTGCTAACTATTTGAGTTTTATCTCCCCTCCCTAATAGTGAAAAAAATCTATTGGTATTAGTAAAAAGGGTTTTGACTGCATTGCTTGTTATTTGCTTATATTATTGTTTTTGATTTCTTTAAGGTTTAAATTTTTTTAAGTTCATCTGTATTAAGCTAAATTGATATATATTCTGTTATATGATTCTTTATCTATACCATTTCACAATGATTTTACTAAACAACCTATCATTGTACAAAGACCATGAACATCTTACACAAACATTTTTTAAGTTGCAAAAGCCCATAAGCCTTATGTATACTGAATTTGTCATCTCAACCATAATACCACATGCTGCCTTAATATTGTCTATTCTCTATAGACAAGTGTATACAATCTTGAAGACTATGATGACTTAAGAATTTAAACTGCAATTTTATAAGAAGTCTTTAAAATTGACTTTAGGATTTTATAGTAACTTCTGTATTGATGATAGGTATATATAAATATGTATATATATACATATATACATACATATATAATAAAGAATGTTGTCTTAAAAAGGTAGAGAAAAAAAATGAAAGTTTCTCACCCAAACTTTTTATATATTACACAGGAAGCCAAAAAGAGCTCCTGCATGCATGATATTTTAAATTTTTTGTTTAATTTACTTCCAGAAGGATCTAAATTCTTGGTGATGTTCTAGACCCCAAAAACATTTTCCTGAGCAATACAGTGGTTTGTGCTTTTGCCAAGGTTGAAAGAATTGTTACACCTGTATAACTTGTGAAATATATCCATCAATTCATAGATTTTTTTAAACATCACACAGCAAGTGGCTACGTATAAAATCATGTAAATCCTATATAATAATGCGTTTGTTTGCTATTGTCAATAACTGGGCAATTGTGATTTTGAGGAATTTGGTATTTTATTTTAATGTGCATTTTCTACTTTACTACTGTTTTTTTTTAAATATATATCTGTTATTTTGTAAAAGTCATTTGTACTCACGCAGTGGATCATGGCCAAGTTTAAAAAGGAAATGGATCCCATTTTTTGATGAGGAATTTTTGTATTCTACCTCCCCTTGGCTGACATCATGTGTCACTGATTCTAAGTTGTATAGTTTTTATTTTTAAAACATTTTTCTCATTGTTTTTTCTTGTATTTGCAATAAAGTATTTGAGTACTTTGAAGTACATATAAACGGTATCAATCTTTTTTTATTTTACAGTAATATAAGTTTAAAATACATTTGTTCTAATATTAATGCATACCCCAAAAAAGCTTCGAACTGTAGAATGCCATTGATAGTTTAAATATTATGGGACTTTGCTTAATGATTATGCCTGATTCCAGAAGAAGAAAACATAAGAAGAGCCACTGCACAGTGCTAAAAAAGCACAAAGCCAACCTGCATAGTGCAAATTGAGCACAAGGTCAAAGAGACCAACCAATCCCAGTGGGATTGATGTAATTTTGAGCCAAGACAAGAGGACTTGAACTTGTTTGAGGTTTGAGGTTGCAGCACTTAACATATGTTAAAACGCAGAACTTCTTTTGAACTAAATTCTATCCATACACCTCATCATGGCTACCATTCTGCCTCCTATAATCTAGTCCCTTTTTTTCTGTCTTTTATACGTGTGGCAAAATTTCTATATTCCTGGCTACTGATTGGGTAAGTGCATAATTACTTAAATCACTTTAGTTTGTCCCTGGTTCAAGGACAGTTATAGTTTTATTTTTCCTTTACTTAGATTTTTAGATATAGGACTTTAACATTTTTATTTCATCCACAAGTTATTTTTTATATTTTATGTGTATTTTTTTGTTTTTGATTTCTTTTGCAATTGATTCATATACCTTATAACTCAGCCACTTATCCCTGAGTGATCACTCTTTGTTATTATTTTCCTCAGGGGGGACTTTGTTATTTTTGTGAACTTTGGTTTGAATTTAGGAAATTTTATGATAAGAAATTTGCTACTTCTCAGAATCCAGACAACAAACCTGTTTGGAGAAGGCACCATGAAGATGCCTGCAGAGATTATACACTGCATCAAGAAGATCCATAGTGAACTTTAGGATGTAAAATTGAACTATGAGGGGTTGAAAGCATTTGTTTTGAATGTATTCTGTTCTGTCAAAGGGACTGCCCCCAAATTGCCTTTTTTTTGTTAATGTAGCGATCATTGATTTTGTTTTTTTTCTTTTATCCACAAATTATTGTGATTTATATGTTGATTATGTTTTTATGATCCATTGGGGAGACTGGTCTCCCAAAGGATCACAGGGAGGTATGTATAAATAGAGATTTTGAACCTTGGACTTCATCCCCCATAAGTCCTTAGTTTTCCCAAAATTCACTTTAATCTCTCCTGCGTTTCCATGTTTGCATGGTCATGTTATGTTTTATATTTGGTTGTAACTCCTCCCTCTTTATCTTTTGTTTCTGGGAATGGGCTGGTCAGTAACCATTTAGGTCTCTTTTAGTTTATTATTAATAAAATATTAATAAATGTAATATTTAGTATTTCACATATGAATTTTAATCTCCACAATAGTATGAAGCTTTCCAAATTGAATAAAAAAGTTTTTATGCTTTAGTTACATTATAGTGCCATTCAATTCTATAGATATTAGAACATACAACATACAATCAATCCAATCCATTTTTCCTTGGACAATCTACAACTGTCCATATTTCTAATTGACCAGGTAATCTTGAATGTGAAAGTTCTTCATAAAGTATAAAGTTCTACATAATTATAAATTATTAGCTTCATTTGAAAGGTTCAAAATTGTGGCAAATGTTGGGAATACATTTTAACATATAGAAATGCTAAGGAAAGAAACATTGCATCTTTCTCTTCCATTAACCCAAAGATTGTATTCGATGAAATTTGCCCAGAGATTGAGTATTTTCATCCTGTTTCACACAAGGTTAGCTTTTAGGACCATGGGCTGTTAAGTAAATTAGAAGAAATCATATTGTACCTGAGAGGACTTCAGTTAGGTCATAAATGAAAAGAATGAGTAGCAAGCATTAGCACTAGTTCAAAATGAGCAGAGATTACCCATGTGGTCTTGAGAACACAGGAATTATCCTAAAAGCTTTCTCTTGTGTGATCATCATTTGTGGAGTGGTTAACACAATATTGTAGGTGAGTGAGAAGCAGCATTCAGTCAAAAGTAGGGATCTTTACACAGAAATAAACTATTTCCACAAAGTAATGCACCCAAAGATTCTTATACTGAGAAAAATGTTTCATTTTTATTTGCTATTGATGTCTAAGTTTTTATTTCTACTGTAAGGATGGAGGACAAGGGACAGAATCTTGGGGGGACAGAATGTTTGGAAAAGAGGAGCATGAGACAAGAATGGCAGTTGAAGGGCAGCAGAGGATTCTGGTAAGTTTTCAAAAGCACCAGGTCTTTGGTTTGGGGAGCTTGAGGGGAGCAGAGGTGGAAAAAGAGCTCTGAGAGAACCGAGTGTGATCCTGAGAATTTCCCATCAAAGTCCTGACACCCTATTCATGACCTGTCGACATATTTTCAAGTCCAAAACCATTCATCCTTTTCTTTTGGAGATTTCTGGACTCCATCTGGGAGCAGATCCTCAAAACCCATTTTCAGTCCTTGTCTTACAGAGAGACCATAACCAATTGAACTATAGGTATAATTTATAGATTAGACATAGTATTAGAGGGTTGGGAAGGAAAATCTTGGGTGGACCCTAATTCTCCCCCAAGTGAAGGACCTTCGATTAGAGATTAGGGCATCCTACTTCCTCTGACCTTCCTTATCTATCACCCTTATCAATCTCCCTTGTCAATCATCCTTACCTATCGTCCAGACACTCTTATTAAACACCTTTGAAAGTCAGATAGTGTTATAAGTTTATTAAGGGATAAGAAGGGCAAGAGAAACCATAGTTTTTCCCGGCACAATCCATCTTTGAGCCAGACCCCATCCCACCGTGGTGTCCACTACTGTATTAAGAGGAGACTTATGTGAACCCTGGTTCTGTCCAACACTGAACATTGCCACCTATACTTCTTCCTGTGTGGAAGCCTTTCCCTGAACCTGTGAGGGCTGGCATGCCTGACCTGGATACCCATCAGGTGAGGGAATACCCCCCCTTTCAATTGTCCCCTAGTACTAATGGCTCCATAAGAGGAAGAAGAGGGATTTACCACACTGATATATCTTTCTTCCTCACTTGTTCTCATTCAATCTGGGTCACTAATATACTACTTTTCATTGGTAATCATATAATCACCTTTTACATATATATATATATATATATATATACCACATAATTCTCCTTTCACCAAAGTCTTTAATGGATGCATTATGCATAATGGATAGATATGTTCAAGGAGTGTGACTCAATATTAGATATTTAAAATTTTGAAGCAAATGCTGCATTAATAATGATACTAGTAATACGATTAAAAATAATTTCAGATATTTGGATAAAAGTCTATAGAATATGATTTTAAAAGCTGATGCTCACAAAACCAAACAAACAAACAAAATAAACAGTTATGGGAAAGACTATGAAAGAACATTTTCATGGAACTCCATAGAAGAGAATGTACAGAAAGCTAGGACAGTCAACTGTGAAGTACTGCAAAAAAATTAATAAAAGGATGAAGATTAAGAATTGGTAATTAGAATGACAATCAGATACAAACATCGATAACTTTGGAGACAACAATTTTAGGTTAAAAATGAAGTTGGAAACTGTGTAATAAAATTTTAAGGAGTAGGTGAAAAGGAAGTGATGGTAAAATACTTCTTTCTGGGAATTTTTGGAAGGAAGGGGACATGTAGAATAATAATAGGGGAGGGAAGATAGGATCAAGGAATAGCATTTTAAGGTTGTGAAAGACAATCACATTTATAAGTATCAAAGAAGAAGCCAGAACCTAACAAGAGTTTGAAGACTGTAGAGATGTTGGATGATAGTAGGGACAATTTTTCAAAGAATGTAGAAGTGAATGAAATAAAAGGTTTATCATCTAGACCAGTGGTTCCCAACCTATTTTGGCCTACGGCCTCCTTTCCAGAAAAAAATATTACTTAGCCCCCTGGAAATTAATTTTTTTAAATTTTAATAGCAATTAATAAGAAAGATAAATGCACCTGTGGCCACCACCACCCCCCTGGATCGCTGCAGTGCCCACCAAAGGGTGGTAGCACCCACTTTGAGAACCACTGATCTAGACTGTTATCTGAAAAGATATTGCCTAGTAACTGAAATTAAGGTACTTTACAATTTTGAAAAAAAAAAGAGGGATTGGTCTTGTTAAAAAGTAAAGCTATATCTTCTTCATCAATTGGAGCAATGGAGAAAAGAAGGGATGATTCCCCACAGCTATTGTAATCAAGAGAGGAAGAAAAAAGGGACCACAATTTCTACCTTCTCAGTAAAGATGTCAGAAGCTCTTTGCTTTTGTAAGCATAGAAATTATGTGCTAGAATCAAATAATTTTTTTAAAAATCCAACAACAAAACTATGTTTGAAACAGTCTTTTTTAAATGAACCACCTTGCTCCTGTGAAATCTAAGTTTAGATTATTTATAGTGGAACCAATCAATTCCTTTTGTTATTTTCTTAATCTCTAAACTGTAGAAAATGTCCTACATGTTCTTCTATGAGTGATGATATTTGTAGGAGCAGAAGAAACAAGAGAGAATAATAATCCATGGTTAAGATTTGGTAAATCAAAAGCATGGAAAAGATATGAGGCAAGGCTTTCAAAGGTAAAGAATAGTATAAAGTTAAATTATTTAATTAGAAGGACAAGAATATCAAGAGTAGAAAACTGGATCAAGTTAAGGGTGGCACATTGGGAAAATACTAAGTGGTGGAGATATTTTGAAGATAACAGAGAATTTAGGAAAGATAGGCATAGAGAGTGTTGAGAGAATAGGAATTCATGTTTATATAAAGGAAATGAGTTTTGAACACGAATAGGGAACACTTGTGGATGAAGGCAAGATAAAGAATGTCATATATCTGTACAGCAGAGGAGTAAAGTAGTTGAAGAGAATAAAAATACAGAGATTAAGGAGCTTGAGGGAAGATTAAAATGAATATTTAATGCTCAGGATAAGGGCAGAAGTGATGTAAAGGGTGAACAATAGAGGCAGGATGATTAAATGAGGGTGGATAGGTTATCAGTGACAGAATGGGTGTATAAGAACTGGAAGGAATTGTTGAACAAGAGATTGGAGGACTAGATGAATAAAGAGGAATAGAGCCTAATGAAATTCACTATCACTATTCTCTCTGAAAGATTATCAGTCTTTTGCCACAAAGTTCATCCCTATTATATTCACCTGAAGGTAGGTGGGAGATTATTTGTCTCTTCTTTGCATTGCTCATGATCATCTAAAAGCTCATAATCTTCAAGCCTGGGTCTAGTGTTGCACACAGACTTGCCTTTATAATGATTTAAAGTCATTTGTACTTTAGTTTAGTTGGAAGAAATTTGGGAACAACCCCAAGAAAGAATACAATGGGAATAAATATATACACAAAATAAATGAGAAAACAGAACCACTGATATATTGTCACTCTAAAATATTCTGGCATGTGTTTATTCTTCTATTTTAAGTTAAAAGGAATAGAGAATTCCCCTGTCCTATAGTTGCAAAGTTCCTTAATTTCAGTTACTGGGCACATATCTTTTCAGATAACAGTCTAGATCAGTGGTTCCCAAACTTTTTTGGCCTATCACCTGCTTTCCAGAAAAAAAAAAAAAAACATTACTTAGCCCCCTGGAAATTAATTTCTTAAAATTTTTAATAACAATTAATAGGAAAGATTGATGCACTGTGGCCATCACCACCCTACTAGATTGTTGCAACACCCACCATGGGGTGGTAGCCCTCACTTTGGGAATCACTGGTCTAGATGATAATCAGAAATGCAAAAGCCAAGTAAGATTCCGGCTTCCTTTTCTTTGTTGCTTTTTTTTCCACCTAGGAAAACACATTTTTCAAAAAATAATATTTGCTCATTGATGTTAATGTTCCAACTAGGCAAGGAGATTATCAGGTTATTGTCAGGTTATTCTTTGAATCCTGTTTCAGAATAAGGTTCAAATATAGATCTTTCAGCAACAGTCACTGCAATTAACTTAAGAGCATTTATATGGATATATATTTACAATTTAAAATATAAGTACATATCCCTTAGGTTAATTGGATTGCCTGTTGCTGAAAGATCTCTCTCTATAAAGATCTCTTTCTCTATGTATGTGTGTAAACTCAATATACATACACATGTATATAAATATAAACACATGTGCATTTAAATATGGAACACATATGTATATGCATATATGTGTGCCTACACACATGTACATATGTATTATGCATATGTTCTGCTATATCGACCCTTGGAGGGAGCTCTCCTAGAAAAATTGATATTGACAGGGATGGCTTTTAGAGGTGAGAAAATTGATATTGACTGGGATATTACTTATGATAAAGTGCTTTGCCTTTTGAGGAAATCACAAGGCATTTTTAGGACATCAGGTGAATCTGAGTCCTTAGTTTAGATGATAGTATAAGCTCACATTTATATAGAAGTTAGATTTAATAGATCTCTGGAGAAAATTGAATGGGATTAGTAAAGAATATACCTTCGAATATACCTTCTTAGCAGTACATGTCTTCTACACAAAAATTGACTATATATTAGGGAACAAATAATTCACAACCAGATGCAGAAAAGCAGGGATAATAAAAGTATCTGTCTCAATTAAGCAATAGTAATATAATCAATATAGGCCTATGGAACAAAAAATTAAAACCTAAAAGGAAACTAAATTGAATTCTAAAGTCAAGTCAAAGAAACAAACAATATTTTCAGTTAGGAGAATGATAATGAGGAGAAAACATATTAAAATTTATGGAATACAGTTCAAAGGGGAAATTTTATATCTCTAAATGCTTGCATAAAAAGAGAGAAAAAGCACATCAATGAATTAAGCATACAACTAAAAAAAACTAGAAAAAAACAAATTACAAATCTTCAATTAAAGAATAAATTGAAAATCCTAAACAATCAAAGGAAAAAACAATAAAATTGAAATTAATAAAACCATTAAACTAATAAATAGTTTAGATGTTCGTTTTATGAAAAACAAACAAAATAGAGTAAAAGTTAATTTGACTAATGTATCAGTAAAAAATTTGAGGTCCCTGATCTAAACATCCTGTGGACATTTAGTGCTTTTTCAAACTAAATTTTCGATGAAACAACTGGCTTACTGTCTTATGTGGTGATGTAAGACAGTTATATAATAACATAGACAGAAGGATAAATAGTGAGAGCCTGGTACTCTTTCTTTGTTGTGTCGGAGCAGAGACAGGAAAGGGAAAGGAGGTAACAGGGCACATCTTTTAAACTGACCCATTTTTAAAAATTTAAATATTTAAATATTTTTTAGAAAAATTTTCCATGGTTACATGATTCATGTTTTTACTTTGTCCTTCATCACCCCTTATTCCCCCCCATATGCAAAGCATATTTCCACTGGTTTTAACATGTGTCATCAATCAAGATTTATTTACATATTATTGATAGTTACATTGGTGTGGTCCTTTGGAGTCTACATCCCCAATCATGTCCGCATCAACCCATATGTTAAAGTGGTTATTTTTCTTCTGTGTTTCCATTCCTGTAGTTCTTCCTCTGAATGTGGGTATAATTCTTTTCCATAAATCTCTCAAAATGGTCCTGGGTCATTGTATTACTGCCAGTACAGAAGTCCATTACATTCGATTTTACCACAGTGCATCAGTCTCTGTATACAATGTTCTCCTGGCTCTACTCCTTTCACTCTGCATCAGTTCCTGGAGGTCTTTCCAGTTCACATGGAATTCCTCTCGTTTATTATTCCTTTGAGCAAAATAGTATTCCATCACCAGGATATACCACAATTTGTTCAGCCATTCCCCAGTAGAAGGTCATAACCTCATTTTGCAGTTTTTTTGCTAGCACAAAAAACGCAGCTATAAATATTTTTGTATAAGTCTGTTTATCTATGATCTCTTTGGGGTACAAACCCAACAATGGTATGACTGGATCAAAGGGCACGCATTCTTTTATTGCTCTTTGGACATATTTCCAAATTTCCATCCAGAATGGTTGGATCAGTTCACAACTCCACCAGCAATGCATTAATGTCCCAATTTCACCACATCCTCCCCAACATTCACAACTCTCCCCTGCTATCATTTTAGTCAATCTGGTAGGTGTGAGGTGGTACCTCAGAGTTGTTTTGATTTGCATTTCTCTAATTATTAGAGATTTAGAACACTTTTTCATGTGCTTATTCATAGTTTTGATTTCTTTATCTGAAAATTGACAAGTCATGTCCCTTGCTCATTTAACAATTGGGAAATGGCTTGATTTTTTATACAATTGATTTAGCTCCTTGTATATTTGAATAATTAGACCTCTGTCAAAGTTTTTTGTTATAAAGATTTTTCTCAATTTGTTCTTTCCCTTCTGATTTTGGTTGCATTATTTTAGTTTGTACAGAAACTTTTAAATTTTATATAATCAAAATTACATATTTTACATTTTGTAAATTTTTCTAACTCTTGCTTGGTTTTAAAATTTTCCCTTTCCTATAGATCTGACAAGTATACTATTCTGTGTTGACTTAATTTACTTATAGTTTCCTTCTTTATATTCAAGTCATTCAGCCATTCTGAATTTATCTTGGTGAAGGGTGTGAGATGTTGATCTAAACCTAATCTCTCCCATATTGTTTTCCAATTTTCCCAACAGTTTTTGACAAATAGTGGATTTTTGTCCCCAAAATTGGTCTCTATGAGTTTATCATGCACTGTCTTACTGACGTCACTTACTCCAAGTCTATTCCATTGATCATCCCTTCTGTCTCTTAGCCATTATCATATTGTTTTGATGATCACTGCTTTATAGTATAGTTTAACAAATGATACTACTAGGCCACCTTCCTTCAAGGTTTTTTTTTATTATTATTTCCCTGAATATCCTTGATCTTATATTCTTCCAAATGAACTTTTTTATAGTTTTTTTCTAATTCAGTAAAAAAGGTTTTTGATGGTTTGATAGGTATGGCGCTAAATAGGTAAATTAATTTGGGTAGAATGGTCATTTTTATTATGGTAGTTTGTCCTACCCATGAGCAGTTAATGTTTTTTCAATTGTTTAGATCTCCTTTTAATTGCTTGGAAAGTTTTTGCAGTTGTGTTCATATAATTCCTGTGCTTGTTTTGGTAGATAGATTCCTAAGTATTTTACATTGTCTAGGGTCATTTTAAATGGTGTTTCTCTTTCTACCTCTTGCTGCTGTGATGTATTGAAAATATATGGAAATGCTGATGACTTATGTGCATTCATTTTGTATCCTTCAACTTTGCTAAAGTTGTTGATTATTTCTACTAGCTTTTTAGTTGATTCTCTAGAATTTTTTAAGTAGACCATCATATCATCTGCAAAGAGTGAGAGCATAGTCTCCTCACTGCCTTTTTTAATATCTTCAATTTCTTTTTCTTCTTTAATTGCTACTGCTAGTGTTTCTAGTGCAATGTTAAATAATAGTGGTGATAATGGGCATCCTTGTTTCATGCCTCTTCTTACTGGGAAGGCTCCTAATTTATCCCCATTGCATATGATGCTTGTAGATGGTTTTAGATATATACTGTTTATTATTTTTAGGAAAGGTCCTTCTATTCCTATAATTTCTATTGTTTTCAATAGGAATGGATGTTGTATTTTGTCAAAGGCTTTTTCAGTATCTATTGAGATAATCATGTGTTTTATTTTTGTTGGTTTACTTGTTGATATGGTCAATTATGTGAATGGTTTTCCTTATGTTGAACCATCCTTGCATGCCTGGTATAAGTCCCACCTGATAATAATGAATAAACCCCCTGATCACTTGCTGGTTTCTTTTTGCGGTATTCTGTTTAAGATTTTTTTTTAGTTGTTCATTAAGGAGATTGGTTTGTAGTTTTCTTTCTCTGTTTTTGATCTATCTGGCTTTCGGGTCAGTGTCATATTTCTATCATAAAAGGAGTTTAGTAGAACTCCTTCTTTTCTTATTATGTCAAATAGTTTGGATAGTATTGGAATTAGATCTTTGAAGGTTTGATAGAATTCTCTTGTTAATCCATCTGGTCCTGGGGATGTTTTCTTAGGGAGTCCTTTGATGGTTCGTTCGATTTCTTTTTCTCATATGGCATTATTTAAGTATTCTATTTCTTCTCCTGTTAATTTAGGCAATTTATATTTTTGTAAATATTCATCCATCTCACCTAAGTTGCTCTATCTATTGCTATATAATTGGGCAAAATAGTTTTTAATGATTGGCTTGATTTCCTCTTCATTAGAGGTGGGTTCTCCCTTTTCATCTTTGATACTGATTATTTGGTTTTCTTCTTTCCTTTTTTAAATTATATTGACCAGTATTTTGTCAATTTTGTTTGTTTTTTCAAAGTATCAGCTTCTAGTCTTATTTATTTATTCAGTAGTTCTTTTACTTTCAATTTTATTGATTTCTCCTTTAATTTTTATAATCTCTAATTTGGTCTTTAGCTGGGGATTTTTAATTTGTTAACTTTTCTACGTTTTTGATTTGTATGCCCAATTCATTGATCTTTGCCCTCCCTAATTTGTTAATACATGCACTCAAGGATATAAATTTCCCCCTAAATACTGCCTTAGCTGCATCCCACAGAGTTTGGTAGGATGACTCATCATTGTCATTCTCTTCAATGAAATTATTGATTGTTTCTATGATTATTTTCTTTAACTAACCAGTTTTGGAGAATCATATTATTTAATTTACAATTAGTTTTTGATTTGCCTATCCATGTGCCCTTAATAATTATTATTTCTGTTGCATTATGATCCAAAAAGGTTACATTTATTATTTCTGCCCTTTTGCATGTGTTTGCAATGCTTCTATGCCCAATTACATGTTCAATCTTTGTGAATGTACCATGTGCAACTGAAAAAAAAAGGTGTATTCCTTTTTGTCCTTTTTTATTTTTCTCTATACATCTATTAAATCTAATTTTTCTAGGATTTCATTCACCTCTCTTATCTCTTTCTTATTTATTTTTTGGTTTGATTTATCTAGATCTGAAAGAGGAATATTTAGATTTTCCATTAGTTTTACTATCTATTTCCTTCTTGAGCTCTACCAGTTTCTCCTTTAGGAATTTGGATGCTATACCATTTTGTGCATACATGTTGAGTGCTATTATTTCCTCATTGTCTATACTGCCTTTTATCAGAATGTAATTTCATTCCCTGTGTCTTTTAATTAGATCTATTTTTACTTTGGCTTTGTCAGAAATCTTGATTACCACTCCTGCCTTCTTTTATTTTAACCCTTAACTTCTTTGTATTGGCTCCTTGGTGGAAGAGTGGAAAAGGCTGGCAATGGGGGTCAAGTGACTTGCCAGGGTCACACAGCTGGGAAGTGTCTGAGGCTGGATTTGAACCTAGGACCTACCATCTCTAGTCCTGACTCTCAATCCACTGAACTACCCAGCTGTCCCCCACCTTCTTTTTCTCAGTTGAAGATCAAAAGATTTTGATCTAGCCCAGTGGTTCCCAAAATTTTTTGGCCTACTGCCTGCTTTCCAGAAAAAAATATTACTTAGCCCCCTGGAAATTATTTTTTAATTTTAATAGCAATTCATAGGAAAGATAAATGCACCTGTGGCCATCACTGCCCCCCTGGATCACTGCAGCACCCACCTGTGCCTACTTTGAGAAACACTGCCCCTTGAACTTAAACCTGTGTATGTCCACCAGCCTCATATTTCTTTGTTTCTTTTATTTTTTTTAAACCCTTACATTCCATCTTGGAGTCAATACTGTGTATTGGCTCCAAGGCAGAAGAGTGGTAAAGGTATGCAATGAGGGTCAAGTGACTTGCCCAGGGTCACACAGCTGAGAAGTGTCTGAGGCCAGATTTGAACCTAGGAACTCCTGTCTCTGGGCCTGGCTCTCAATCCACTGAGTTACCCAACTGCCCACTTCATATGTGTTTCTTGTAGACAACATATGGTAACATTTCAATTTTTAATCCACTCTGCTATTTGTTTCTGTTTTATGGGAGAGTTCATCCCATTCACATTCAGAGTTATAATTATCAGCTTTGTATTCACCAATGTTTTGATATCCTGTCCTAGTTCTATCCATTCTTCTTATGCTATTTCATTTTAAACCAGTGGTTTGTTTTAAACTAGTACCCCTTGTCCCCTCCCTTGATTTACTTCACTTTCCATCCTCTACCTTGTAATTCCCCTCTTTTTATTTTTAAGGACTAATGAATTCCCTATCCTCCTTTCCCTTTTTTGACCTCCCCACTCCCCTGCTCCCCTTGATTTATCCCTTCTGACTTTCTCGATAGGTGTAGATAGAATTTTATATCCCAATGGATATAGTTACTCTTCCCTCTCAGGCTTAATTCCACTGAGAGTAAGGTTTAAATATTACCTCTTACTGCTCTCTTCCTCTAATTCTCATATTATTATCCCCTTATCATACCCTCTTTGTGTGGTATTGATTATCCTATTTTTCTTATTCATTCAAGTTTCTCTTGGTGCCATCTTCTATTCATCCACCCCCTATTACCCTCCCACCCTTCATCTTAAACTATTTAGTACTCCAACCTCTCCCTATGAATAATTCTTCTAATTGCTATAATAGTGAATACATTTTTTGAAGATTACACATAACATTTCTCCATGCAGGAATACAAACAATTTGATCTTATAGAAGCCCTTAAAAAGACAAATTTTAAAATAAGAGTTTTCTTTCTTTCCCCTCTGTTTATTATTTACCTTTTCATGTTTCTCTTGGTTTTTCTGGTTGGCTACCAAACTTTCCACTTAGTCTTGGTCTTTTCTGTGCAAATACTTGGAAATCTTCTATCTTGTTGATTGCCCATACTTTCCCCTAGAAGTATATACTCAGTTTTGATGGGTAGGTGATCCTTATTTGTACACACAGTTCTCTTGCCCTTCTGAATATCATATTCCAAGTTTTGTGGTCTCTTAGTGTGGAGGCTGCCAGATCCTGTATGATCATGATTGGTGCTCCTTAATATCTGAATTGTCTCTTTCTGGCTTCTTGTACAATTTTTTCCTTTTACTTGGAAGCTCTTGAATTTGGCTATTTTATTCCTGGGGTTGTCTTTTCAGGGTTTAGTGTAGAGGGTGATCTATGGATCCTATCAATGTCTATATTGCCCTCTTGTGGTTGGGGAACTTCAGGGCAGTTTTGTTGTATAATTTCTTTTAGTATGGAGTCCAAATTTCTATTAATTTCTGCTTTTTCAAGAAGACCAATGATTCTCAGATTATTTCTTCTATATCTGTTTTCTTGATCTGTCAATTTCTCAGTGAGATAATTTATGTTTCCTTCTTTTTTATCAGCCTTTTGACTTTGTTTTATTTGTTCTTGTTGTCTTGAGAGATCATTGGCTTTTACTTGACCAATTCTTGTCTTTAGAGACTCATTTTCTGCTAAAATCTTTTAATTTTTCTTTTTGATTTGGTCCATCCTGTTTTCTGACTGTTTGATTTTGGTCTCCAATTTCCTTATCAATTCTTTTGATTTTGGGTCATCTTGCTTCAATTGGGAGTTTCTGTCTTTTAACCTGTTAATTTCCTTTTGAGCTAGTTCTTTTGTCAAATCTCTTCCATTTTTCTCATGATCTCAGATTTGAACTCTTCAAGAGCTTGTGACCAATTTTTATTTTTTTGGGAAGGTTTGGATGTGATTATTAGTTTGTTCTCCTCTGCTGTTTGCACTGTTGTCTGGATTTTTTCTGCGTAAAAGTTGTTCAGTATTAAAGATTTCTTCTTGATATTTCTCTTTTTAAGTTCTTGTGCCTGGCTTTCCATTTTTACTATTTCTTTCTCAATCAGAAGTCTTCATGATACAGACAGGCATTCTGCCTATCCTATTGAACTGTGGAGCAGTTTTGGTCTGAGTCACAGCTCTGTGGGCCCTCTCAGCTTTATCCTCATGCCCAGGGTTGGTCTGTGCTCTTTAGGCTCCTGAGGTCTCAAGTCTTGTTGTTCTCAGGGTCAAACCACCTGGTGGTCCCCTTGCTTTCTCCTCTGTCTGAAGCTCCTTTAACAGTCACAGGGAGCTGCTTTCACAGTCATGCATCCCTCTGCACTGGGTCCCTACCCAAGGTCTGTGCCTATGCTCAAGTTCTGTGCTCAAAGTCTGCATGTTCTTTAGCCTCTTGGGGCCTTAAGTCTTCCTGCTTTCAGGAGCAGGCCCTGGTGATCCCAGGTAGCTGCCAAGACCTTAATGAGTGCCCCAAACTTGTTCTAACTCTTGTGTGCTGGCTTTGGCACTGTTGGTGGTGTGGGGGAAAGGGGGTTGCTCAGCTTGTGTTTTAGTGTGAACTATTTGACCCCATTTTAGCATGGAAATGCCCTGATCCCACGTACCTTCAATGCTGTACCCTGTTGTGGGGTCACTTCGTTCATCTGGATTTTTTTTATGTCCTCTTGAGAAGTCCTATCTGTGTTGGTTAGGAGAGGTTAATCAGTATCAACACTCCCGCCATTTTAACTCGGAAGCTCCTAAACTGACTCTTAACATAGCACATGGCTTCATTTTTCTAATGGCTACCAATAAATCTTTTAAAACCATAATATTTTAAAATCTATCCCTTTATATCCATTTTATTTCTTACACTAAAAAAAACCAAGAAAATCAAATTACCAGTGTCAAAAATGAAAAGAGAGGTAACAAAGCAATTGTTAGGATATATTTTGCCCACTGATATGCCAATAAATTTTGACAATCCAGGTAAAATGGACATATATTTTAAAAATATAAATTCCTAAGTCAACAAAAGAAGAAATAGAGTACTTAAATAATCCCATCTAAGAAAAAGAAATTGAAGAAACCATCATAGAATCCCTTAAAATTCCTGGGAGCAGATGGACTTACAAGTGAATTCAAACAAATTTTTTTACATTTTTTTTAAACCCTTAACTTCTGTGTATTGACTTATAGGTGGAAGAGTGGTAAGGGTAGGCAATGGGGGGTCAAGTGACTTGCCCAGGGTCACACAGCTGGGAAGTGTCTGAGGCTGGATTTGAACCTAGGACCTCCTGTCTCTAGGCCTGGCTCTCAATCCACTGAGCTACCCAGCTGCCCCTCAAACAAATTTTTAAAGAAAAATTAATAAATATATGAACTATTTGGGAAAATTGGCAAAAGAGAAGTCCTACAAAATTCCTTCTAAGTCACAAATATGGTGCTGATATCTAAAGTAGGAACAGTAAAAAGAGAAAGGAAATTATAGGTTAATTGCACTAATGAATATATATACAAATATTTTAAATAAAATACCAGCAAGAAGACTACTTCAAAATATCAAAAGGATCATTCACTATGACTAGGTGGGGCTTATATTAAGAATGTCCAGCTGGTTTAATATTAGGAAAACTATCAGCATAATTAAATATAACAATAACAAAACTAAAAAGCCTTCAACAAAATAAAACACCCTTTCCTATTAAAAAAAAAAAGAAAGCATACGAATAAATGTGCCTTTCCTTAAATAATAAGTAGTATATCTCTTATACCATCAGCAAGTATTGTTGGCAATGGGGATGAGATTGAAACTTTCCCAATAAGTTCAGGGGTGAAACAAGGATGTCCATTATCACCACTATAAGTAACAGCTTTAGTAATAAGAGAAAAAAAGTAAGTTCAGGAATTGAAGTAGGCAATAAGAAAGGCAAACTATCACTCTTTGCAGATGATTGGATGGTATACTTAAAGAATCAACTAAAAACTAGTTGAAATAATAATTTTAGCAAAAGTTGCAGGATAAGAAATAAACCCCCAAAATCATCACCATTTATATATATAACCAACAAAGTTCAGTAGCAAATATGGGGAAATTTCTTTAAAAATTTCAAAAAATTTAAGATACCTCTGAATCTGCTAGCCAAGAGAAACACAAGAATTATATAAACACAATTACAATACCCTTTTCACACAATCAGATCTAAACAACTGAAAAATTAATTGTTCAGCAGTAATCCAAGCTAATATACTAAAAATGACAATTCTAAAATTTCTCAAATACATAGGGAATTGAGTCAAATTTATAAGAATACAAGTCATTCCCTAGTTGACAAATGGACAATTTGTTAAGTAGTTTTCAGATGAAGAATTCAAAGTTCTCAATAATCATCTGAAAAAAATTCCAAATCACTCTTAATTTGAGAAATACAAATAATTCTAAAAATTATTTTAAAGAAATAGAAAAATAACAAAATTAATCTGGAACAACAGAATTTCAAGAATATCAAGTGAAAAAAATGTGAAGGAAGGTGGCCTAGTAGTACCTAACCTCAAAATGCACTTTAAATCAGTAATAATCAAAACAAACAGGTATTAGTTAAGATATAGAATGGTGGATCAATGGCAAATGATCTCAGCAATCTAGTGTTTGATTAATCCAAGGATTCTAGCTTTGGTGATAAGAACTTACTATTTGACAAAAAATTACTAGGAAAATTGGACAGGAGTACAGCAAAAGTTAAGTATAGACCAATATCTCACACCCTATACCAAAATAAGGTCAAAATTGGCATATGATTTTGATATAAAAGGTGATACCATAAGCAAATTAGGGGAGCATAGAATTTTTCTCTTG
This sequence comes from Gracilinanus agilis, assembly GCF_016433145.1. Classification (NCBI taxonomy): domain Eukaryota; kingdom Metazoa; phylum Chordata; class Mammalia; order Didelphimorphia; family Didelphidae; genus Gracilinanus; species Gracilinanus agilis. Next base: position 177,208,237 of record NC_058132.1, on the reverse strand, counting down.
GCTCTATGTAGAAGGGAAGAATTCCAACAAAACAAGAGATAGAGAGCATTACAGGAATTAAAATGAAATTTTTATATTATATTACAGTAAAAGGGGTTTGTAAAAAATCAATATAACCAAGATTAGAAGGGAAACAACAAACTGAGATTTTTTTTAGCTGCAGAATGAGACCTCAGATAAGGTCTCATTTCTCAAATACATAGGGAATTGAGTCAAATTTATAAGAATACAAGCCATTCCCTAGTTGACAAATGGACAATTTGTTAAGTAGTTTTGAGATGAAGAAATCAAAGTTCTCAATAATCATCTGAAAAAAATTCCAAATCACTCTTAATTTGAGAAATACAAATAAAAACAACTCTGTTGTACCAACTCACACCTTTCAGATTGGTTAATATGACAGTAATCAAAAATGAGAAATGTTGGAGAGGGTATGGCAAAATTGGAACACAAATGCTTTGTTGGTGGAATTGTTAACTGATCCAACCATTCTCTAGAGAATTTTCAAACTATGCCCAGGGCTATGAAGTTGTGCTTACCTTTTTATCCTATAATGTCACTACTAGGTCTATATCCTAAATAGATCATAAAAAAAGGGAATGAAACATACTTGTACAAAAATATTTGTAGCAGCTTTTAAATTCAAGGGATCTCCATCAATATTTGAATAGCTCGACAAATTTTGGCTTACAGAAAAAAAATTTAGAAAATCAAATCTCAGAGGTGAGGATTGTTTAAAGTAAAGATGTAACTGGAGAAGAGTAGTGAACCTGTATTTAGGCACTAAAATAATTTTTTTTAACTATTAAATGACAAAACTTCCAAGTTCTAGGTGAATTTCTTAAGGCATTTGGATTTAAGCAGTTGGTTTCTTTAACATACATTCTGTAGGTAAAGCACTCAATTCCATAAATAATGTTGATGAAGACATATAAAGTATATGAAAATAATTCAGGTTGTTTGCCCCCAGTGTAGTCAAAATATGTCCTCAAAATTGATAAATGGGTCCTAATTGCTTTCTACTTTGCTGTCATAATATAGATATATGAGTAAAGTTTGAATGGTTTAATTTAAGTTTAAAACTTACAAATTCCCCATTATCATAATATATTTGATTATTTTTATTTTTCAAAAAGTAATAAAAGAAAATTTGTCACTTAATGGAAAGAACTGTCCAGATAAAAAACTTCACAAGCTTTTGTTCAGTTTTTTCTTCCTGAAATTTTTTAATACCTGTGTTTTTTCTCTTTAATGTGAATAACATTTGATTTTATAACTTCATTAAGTAATGCTTTACAGATGCTAAATTACAGTTGTATGCAGAAGAAATACATATGATATCCTCATAAATGTCAAATGAATTCTTTATGATCAGTACTATTACAATGAATACCAAACAATTTCATGATAATTAGTGCTATTACAATGAATACCAAAGGAATTCATGATAATTAGAATTGGTACATTGAATAGCAAATGAGTTCAAATTAAGAGATTCAAGATGTAAAACATATATATTTTAACTTCCTATGATTTAAAATGACACTATAAACAAAATATTAAGATAATTATGTTGCATATTTACTTGGAAAATCCCACATGTATAAGTCTTTATATAATCCTAAAATTATAATCAAGGAAATTAAAAGCTTAAAAAGTTAATTTCACTATTTTATATAGAGAAAAATGAGCATTTAGAAAAATATTATAAGTATATATTTCTAATTATATTGATTAGTGTGATTTTAAATATCCTATATTTTGCTGCTATATTTTGCTGCTATAGACTTTATTAAATCAGAGTTTGGACATGTTATGCCCATACTCAATAAAATCCAATGATTCTCTGTCATCTTCAGCAACAAATATGATGTGCTTCAGCAATCAAAGACTATAGTCTTTTTACACATTTTATTTCATATTCTTTGAAACAATAAAACTTCCTTTCTGTTACATGGGGAAAAAAAAACTTTCCTTTCCACTTTTGGCATTTTTTACTGACTATTCCTCTTGCATGGAATATTATTTCTCCTTATCTCTACCTCCTGGCTACATAGCTCAATTATATCCATATCTGCTACAGAAAACCTTTAACAATGTCTCTTATTTACAGTGTCTTTCCTTTGTTAATGATTCCCAACTGCTCTAGTATATAGGTTATTTGTACATGTTTATTTGCTTATGATCTCCCCCAACAGAATGTGAACTATCTGAGGAAAGGATTGTCCTCTACTCTCTTCATATGTCCAATGATCTAAATAGTGCCTTACACAGTAGGGATTTGTGTGACCCTGGAACCCTCTTATCTTTTCCTTTACATGTGGACTATGTGGGCAATCATAGTTTTATAACTGTAACCTGATTCTCCTTTTGGATTGGGGCAATTTAATTATTATAAATGAGTAAAAATAAACACAGTTGTGAAAGAAACACTGATAAAATATACCCTATAGAAAAGATACTCAAAGTAAAAATAAAAATAATAGCCTGTTTATTAGGATCCAATTTGCATATAACAGATATTGATTGCAAGGAAATTCCCACTTAGAACTGTTAGTTGACAATAATATATAGTATTACATGTTATTACAGTGTTATATATATTATGGATTATGTATTATGATATTATATGATATATAAATGCATTTCTTTATGAAAAATACTTTGATTATTTAGGTATGACAGTGAAAATGTGGATTGTTGCTTCTCAAAAAAACACTGAGGAAAATCTCTCAAGCAAGGGACTTTATGTGGAAATAGTAGGGTTTTTCAAAACCAGACCTCAGATTGAGGCTGAATGAACCTCAGAGTTGTAACTGATGATTCTTAGAACTGTAATGAGAAGACGAGATCTGTTGTTAGGTCTAGGAGCAGACATACGTCTGTAATATCAATTGTTGCTTCCAAGAATGAAGTTGAAGAATAAAAGAATTCCCTCTTGCTTTTGGAAGCTGAGCCAAAATTGGGGTTTAGAGAAGAATTGAACTTAAAATTGAGCTTAAAAAGAGATGAACTGAAGGCTTTGGAAAGAGCTCATTTTGGAATTGAGTAGAGAATTTTACTCAGGTATGAAAGTGTGCTACTTGAGAGGTAGAATCAACCTAAAAGTCTGGATCAGTCATAGGGAAGACAAGTTCTGAATGAACATGCCAAACATAGGGTAACTGATTTGATGAGAGCTTAAAACTGTCTTTTTTTTAAACCCTTAACTTTTGTGTATTGGCTCCTTGGTGGAAGAGTGGTAAGGGTGGGCAATGGGGGTTAAGTGACTTGCCCAGGGTCACACAGCTGGGAAGTGTCTGAGGCCGGATTTGAACCTAGGACCTCCAGTCTCTAGGCCTGACTCTCAATCCACTGAGCTACCCAGCTGCCCCTTAAAACTGTCTTAAGAAATTAGGTGAGAATTTCCTGAACATAGTACCCTTGGGAGAGGTGACTTTGACCATACATAAATTATTTATGCTGATTATTACCAAAGGAGACAATAGATGTCAAGACTCAAAGTGTCCACAGATGGAATTTCCCTGATCACTTATATTTCTTGCTCATGATCTTTTCTTATAAGCTTCCCTAAATTTGTTCTTGGTTTTCCCTCAGGTCCAGGTGCATTAGTGTGAGAGAATGTATCCCTGTTCTTATTTTTTTAACAAAATGTTATTTTAGTATTACTAATATTCTTAGACCTTCAATTTTCCACATTTCTGATTAAGAATTAATGGCATTGAAATGAGATTATCAAATAGGATAATTAGGTAGTGCACTGGATAGAATGCTGGAACTGAAGAAAGGAAGATTCATCTTTCTAGTTTCAGATCTGGCCTCAGATACTTACTAACTCTATGATCCTGACCAAATCACTTAACTCAGTTAGTTTCTGTTCCTTATCTGGAAAATGAACTAGAGAAGGAAATGGCAAACCACTCAAGAAAACCTGAAATAGGGTGACAAAGAGTCAGACATGGCTGAAAAATGACCAAACAACAACTAAATGAGAAACAAAATGGTTCTAAAGTAGTAGAAATGTGGTCAAATGACAGATTATAGAAGCTTTAGCAATGAATAAGAGGAGAGGAAGTGGAACTGCCAAATTCAATGGATTTCTCAAGGCATTTACCTAAGGAAGAGAAAAGTTACTGAGAAGATAACACCATCTTTAGCAGATACTGTAAGATTGAGTAAAGTTATTTTGTTTTGTTTTGTTTTAGATGTAGGAGACATAGGCATATTTGTAGATAGTAGGAAAATAGTCAGCAGATAGGGAGAGGTTGAAGTCTGAGTAATACTATGGATGAGAATTGGGACGATCTATAGAAAGTGAAATATGATAGCATCAATAGAACAAGTTTCAGTTTTTGTTGGAAAAGTAAAGGGAAATTTCTTCTTCTAAAAATGGAATAGTCAGACACCTATTAGATTGGTCAATATGACAGTAAAGGAAAATGATATAAGTTGGCAAAATTGGGAGACAAATGCATTGTTAGTGGAGTTGTGAACTGATCCAAACATTCTTCAGGGCAATTTGCAATTCTGCCCAAAGGGGTATAAAAGAATATATGCCCTTTAATCCAGTAATACCATTATTAGACCTGTATCCTAAGGAGATTTTTAAAAATGGGAAAGGGTCTATTTATACAAAAATTTTTATAGCTGCTTTCTTTATGGTAGCAAAAAAATTGGAAACTAAAGGAATGTCCCTCAATTGGGTAATGGCTGAACAAATTGTGGTATATGATGGTCATGGAATATTATTGTGCTATAAGGAATTATGAACAGGATGGCTTTAGAAAGAGCTCGAAAGATCTACAGGAAGTGTTGCAGAGTGAAATAATCAGAAGTAGGAAAACATTTACACAGTAAATAGCAATACTGTGGAATAATCCAATGTGGTAGACTTTGCTTCTAATGCAATATAATGATCTAGAACAATTCTGAGGGACTTATGAAAAAAAAAATGCCATACACCTCCAGAGAAAGAATTATCAGAGTAAGATGGCAGATGGAATCATATGATTTATTACTTATTTGGGAATTCCCTTAAAATGAATAACATGGGAACATGTTTAATGTGATAATATATATGTAAACCAGATTGAATTACTTGTTAGCTCTGGGAGTAGGGATGGATGAAGGGAGGGAGACAATTTGGATTATATAACATTGGAAAACACATGTGGAAATTTCTTAATAAAATTGAAAAACAAAAGCTTTAAAATAGAGTGATAAAGGAAACAGTGGCAGAAGATGTCTGAGTGATGTCAAATGAGGAAGAGGAGAGAAAATGGATCTCTCATCAAACTGATGCAATTTTTTTCTTCGTGACATATAAATTATTGTCCTTAGTTATGGTGAAGAGCAGGGCCAGCGTGTTATGGAACATTTGAAAATTTATGTAAAAAATTAGAAAAGTCATTACTGTAAATGGAACGAATTACAAAGGTGTAAAGAAATTTTCTTGCTTGAGAAAGAAATCATTTAAAATACTGAATATAAATTTGTATTGGTTCTATTAAAGAAAGTTTCTAGATTTTCCATGGTGCTGTTTAGCACTATCCAAACAGAAGTGAAATAGGTGGATGATAAGATTTGTACAATGCTGACATTTAACAAGATGAGATCAGTAATAAGGCAGAGAAATACATTATAAAATATAATGATTCACCAAAAGGTAAAGATTAAAGCTTTGCATTAAAAAATTTCCTGTATTCATTAATAGAATCCAATGGGTTTGGATTTTGTTGTTCTTTATGTGATTATCTTATCTATTTTTTAATGTCAAATAGTTTCACATTTCTGTTACAGTTCAACTTGATAATTATAAATATGAATGATAAATTAAAAATGTGAAAAATAAATTATAAACATGAATATACTGATTTCAGTCCTTTGTCAGGATTTTATTTAAACATTTTAGGTCTATTATGTCATGAGTTTTGTCTTTAGTTTTTTCTTTGCTTTTACATTCTTTATGCATTGTGATTATTCTTGTGTGACGAAAGCTGTTCAATAGAGGTTTTTTTTCTTTCTCAAATCTTTGACCAAAAAATATGCAATATGTTTTTTTATTAAACTATAATAGAATTCACTTGTAAAGCTTTATCAATTATTTTGTACTCAATATCCACACATTTGTAATTACTTTACAATTAAATGGATTCATTTTAATAGAAATTATAATATTAAACAGTTTTCTTTCTTTTCATTTTAAATAAAAATATTTTTCAATTACAAAAATTGATGTTTATCCCTTTTCTGCACTTGAAAAGAAAAAAGAAAAATACTATTTAAGCAAATATGCATGGTGATATAAAATGAATTCTTGCATTAGCCATGTTAAAAATAAGTCTCATTCTGCACCCTTGACTCATACCTATTTTTCGGGTGACAGGTGCCATATTTTTATCTTTGCTTCTCTGGAATTATGGTTTATCATTTTAATGTGTTTGTCAAACAATTCTTTATAGTGGTCATTAGCTACTATGTATTGAGTATCTAATATAATTCAGTGGCCTACCATTCTATTTCTCCGATATTACCAGATTGTTTTAATGGTTAATCTTTTATAATAGAGTTGGAAATCTCGTACATCTAAGCCCCAGTTCTGCATTTTCCTCCACTATTAATTCCATTGATATTTTTCTTACAGACATGTTTTATTAATATTTTTCTAAACCTTTAAAATAATTGTTCAGTACTTTGATTGTTATGGCTCTGAATAAGTAACTTAATCAGGTAGACTTGCCATTTTATTATACTTGTTTGGACTTCCCATGAGAAATTAATGTTTTTCCAAAGATCTGACTTCATGTCTGTAAAAAGTATTATGTAGTTGTATAGACATAGATCTTGAGTTTAGTTAGGCAGGTATAATTTGAAGCAATGCATACTGTCTGCAATCTCTCATTCTCTCACTTGCTGTTGAACTTAATTCATACTATAAATGAATGTGAATGATTTATGTGGGGTTTATTTTATATATTGCAACATTCCCAAAGTTGTGATTTTTTTTAAACTTTTTTAATGCTCTAGTATTTTTTAAGTGTAACATCATATTTTCTAGAAAGGGTGATTAATTTATTTCCACTTTGCTATTCTAATTCTTATGATTCCTTCTCTCATTGCATAGCTAGAATTTCAAACACAATATTGGATAATAGTGGTGATTATGGAAAACTGCTTCACTTTTCATCTTATTAAGAAGGCTTCTGGCTTATCCCTATTCCACATATTGCTTCCTAAAAGTTTTAGTTAGATTTTATTTATGGTTTTTGATTTTATTTATTTATTCCATTTATTCCAATGTTGTCTATTGTTTTTTAAAAGAAATGGGTATTAAATTTTGTCAAAAATTTTCTTCATCTATTGACATAATCATATGTTTTCTGTTGTTTTTGTTATTTGTTATAACCACATTTGATATGATCAATTATGCTTATAGTTTTCCTAATGGTGAACCATTCCTGCATTCCTGGTCATAGTGTATGATCCTTGTGATATATTGCTATAATTTCCTTCCCAATGTTTTATTTAAAAATTTTGCATAAGTATTTATTGGGGAGATTGTTTTATATTTTCTTTTCCTTCTTTTCTCTTTCTATTTTAGGTATAAACACGATATTTGTTTCATTAAATGTTTTGGTAGAATTCCTTCCTCATCTATTTTCCCAAATAGTTTATATAATCATGGAAATTAATTTTCTTTAGATATTTGGTAGATTTTACTTGTAAATCCATCTGACCCTGGGGATTTTTCATAGGAAATTCATTGACATGTTCAACTTCTTTTTCTGATCTTCTTGACATTAAATGCTTTTTCAGTACATGCCAAAAGTTTGATATTTACAATGAATTATTGTCAATATCTCCTTTCAATATAAAACAGTCTGTTAATATCATTCTGGAAATCTTTTAAACCTTTTTATGTTTAATAGTATAATTCCAAATCATATTTTTCCTGCATTCTCAGGATTCAAAGCTTCACTTGCTAATTTACTCCCAAATTCTTACCTATACTTTACTTTTTTTACTGTGTCTTTTTCTAAGATTTTGAAATTTGCTTTGGCTTCATTATTTTCTTCTTTTCTAGTCAATTCTCTTTCTCATTTTCTGATTCATCATTACATCTTTATTTGTTCTATTATAAAGAAGGAACATTAAAAAGTTAATATCTCAGTGAAATTCCATGATCTATTTTAACTAATTTCTATGTTATTAGTTTTGTAGAACTTGATTTTCAGTTCATTTTTCTATCTGCTATATTTCTACCTCAGAAATATTAATTTATGGAAAATCAGCACTTTTGTCTTAAGCGTCAAATGATGCAGTCTTGGCCATTATCTTCTGTTACACACACTACCCATTTCCAAGACCATGTCAACCCTCCTCTGACACTAAGTTTTTTCTGACAAACCAGGGATTTATTTCCTCCCAAGAATTCAGAAATATTTCATCATAATATAGAAAAATGCTTGTGTAGGCTGTTCAATATCTCATAAAAGGTCAACTGCTAAATATAAATTATTAGAAGAGTAAAGCCTTCATGAAATACCTATTTCCAACTCTAACAACATATAGCTATATTCCCTTCTCTCTTCTATTCCTAGGACTCTAATTGGAAGATATAGGAAGAAAAAATTATTAAGAATATAATTTTTGCCAAGCACTTTCCTGATAGCTTTATAAATATATCTCATATAACATAGCTAGAGAGTCCCCTGATATCCCAACTCATTATTATCAGTTCTTGAAATAATAATAATAGAATAATGATTACCAGAATCTACAAATGTATTATTTAATTCAATCTTTTGAAAAATTAAATGGATAAAATTCTGAGTTTATATTCAAAGAAGCTTGATTTAAATTCTAGTTCTTCTTAGTTATTATTTTCTTGGTAAAATGGTTTTATATACTTGAGCCTCTACCTCCTCATCCATAAAATAAAGATGTTATATGTATTGCTTCTTTCATATTTTTATGTAAGTAAATAATTTTGTAAATTACAATAAAAACAAGTTTTGTATATCTGATAGCAAGCTAGTTTAGCATTATCATTAGTAAACTTCTTGATGTTACCATTTTAAACATGAAAAAAAACCCTGAAGCAAATATATTTAAGTTGACTTTTCCAAAGTCATATAAGTGCTAAGAAGATAAGAATCCATGTGTTCTTACATTAAGTGGAGTTTTGTTTTCCTCCATTATTAGGTTAAAGAAGATGAATAGATGATAAATAATTTTGTACTTCATAGAAATGGTTTAAAATATTTGAATGGAAATACAATTTTTACAATTTAATTTTGTATTATTCATAAAATCATACAAAATTTAGTTTTGAAAGTGCACAAATGGTTATTTTGACTTTAGACTTCATCCCCAAGAAGTCTGTTAGAATTTATCAAAATTTCCTTTAATCTCTCCTGAGCCTCCACATTTGCGTGGTAACATTATTGTTTTATAAATTCTGTAACTCCTCATTCTTCTCTCTCTTCCTCATGAGTGAGACTGAAGTTAATTTTGTACCTTTTTATTCTGTTTTTTATGTTAGTTTATTATTAATAAAACTTTTAAAATATAATACTTAGCTTTTGCATATTAATTTTAATATCTACATTTTTGGCAACCTGAAGGGACAGAATTCTAAAAAAATTTTTCTAAGTATTTAAGAAAAGAATAGAGATTAGAAAAATTTTGCAAAGCCATTTGCTCTCCCAGCTTGCCTGCTTCTTCCACTCTCTTTTCCTCCTTCTGCTCCAATTGCAGCATCTCTTGTCCATCCACTTGAGCCAGCTTTCCTCACTACTACACTACCTGCCTGATGTTCCTGCCATCTCTCCTGCCCCGGCTGCCCCACAGCTGTGGTGTGCTAGGAAGTCTGAGAGCTGTTTGGAGTTTTGAAAAGCCTTCTTGGTGAAGTATAAATCTTTCCACCCCACTCCTTTCCCCCACCCCTCCTGGGTTTTTCAGCCTGCCAGGCCCACCCTCTTCTACTTTTCAAGCAGAATGTTTTTTTTTAAAGAGCTGACTTTGGGCTCCTACTGAAGACTCCTGGCTGAAAGATTTTTTTTTTCACAAAGAGGGCAGAGAGACCAAATCAGTGGATTAGAAGTCGAAATTTTGGGGACTTTTGTCTCTGCCTAAAAATCAGCCCAAGAGCCAAATGAATTTACAAGAGATTTTTACAAAACTTTTAAAGAATAATAACTAAATGTTAAATAATTTTTGGGGAAAATAGTTGGGGAAAAACTCTAAAAAATTCATTTTATGTCAAAATATGGTGTCTATCCCTAAATGATAAAAGAAAAAGCAAATTAAAGTCCAACCTCCCTAATAAATTTGGATGGAAAAAAATTTTGAATAAAATATTAGCAAGGAGATTACAAGTATATCAGAAGGATCACATGATATGATCAAGTGGGTTTTATTCCAGTAAGGCAGGGATGATTGAGCATTAGGGAAACCATTAGCATAATTGACCATATCATAACAGAACCAATAGAAACCATATTATTGTTTCAATAGATGCAAAAAAGCTTTTGACAAAATACAAAACCATTTCTTATTTAAAAAAGCTAAAGAACATTGGAATAAATGGAATACTCAAAATGATAAATACCATCTATCTAAAACCATCAGTAAGCATTATATATAATAGAGATAAATTAGAAGCTTTCCCAGTAAGATCAGGGGTAAAGCAAGGATGCTGATTATCATCACTACTTTTCAATGTTGTACTAGAAACCCTAGCTACAGAAAAGGGAAAATAAATTGAAGGAATTAGAATAGGCAATAAGGAAATAAAGATATCTCTTTGCAGATGATATAATGGCATACTTTAAAAATCCTAGAGAATCAAATAATAAAGTAATCAAAACAATTAATAATTTTAGCAATGTTTCTAGATATAAAATTAACCCACACAAATCATCAGCAATTCTCTATGTTACTGCACAAAAAAGAAATTTTGCACACACAGAAAGAGAAATGTCATTTAAAATAATTGTAGACAATATAACTACACAGTTGAGAGTCCACTCACTAAGACAAACTGGATAACTATATGATCTCAGCTATAAAACATTATCCATGCAGGGGCAGCTGGGTAGCTCAGTGGATTGAGAGCCAGGCCTAGAGACGGGAGGTCCTGGGTTCAAATCTGGCCTCAGACACTTTCCCAGCTGTGTGACCCTGGGCAAGTCACTGGACCCCCATTGCCTACCCTTACCACTCTTCCACCAAGGAACTAATACACAGAAGTTAAGGGTTTAAAAATAAACATTATCCATGCAAATAAAGTCAAATCAAATTAATTAGAAAAATAATTGTTCATAGATTGGCTGAGCCAATATATAATAAAAATAGTAATTGGATCTAAATTAATTTCCTATTTAGTGCCATATCAATCAAATTATCCAAAAATATTTCATAAAGCTAGAAAAAATAATAAAATTCTTATAGAAGGAAAGAAAAATTGCAAAGGTATCAAGAAAATTAATGAAAAATAACATAAAATGACAACCATCAAAGGTATCTGGTACTGTCTAAGAAGTAGAGTAATAAGTCAATTGTATAGATTAGGCTTTCAATACGCAGTAGTACATACCAATTATAATACAAAAGAATCAACTGTGAATGACTTTATTATTAACAAAACAAAGATCTAGGACAATTCCAAGACTCATGAAAAAAGTAATATCCACCATCAAAGAAGGAAAAAACAGAGACAGAATGCAGATAGATGCATTTTTTTCATGAATTTTTCTCTCAGATAAGCAATATGTGCCTTGTTTCACAAGGAAAATGGAAATATGTATTAAAAGATAATGTATGTAAAACCTATATCATATTACCTGCCTTGTTGGGAAAAGGAAGTTTTGAAAGGGAGGGAGGAAAGATTCATTGCAAACTATCAGAAAAATAGTAAAAAGGATATCAATATATAATCTGGAAAAATAATAGTTACAAAATGATAGCTTAGAAGGAACTATCACAAAGAACGATGTGGAAATAATGATTTTTCCTCATATGCTCTTTAGGGCAAGAGTTACATGACTTTTGTCTTTTTATCTCTAATACAATGCACTGTGCTTTCCTCATAGAACAGAACTGATAGATATAATTTTTAGTTTAAAAAATTAATTATTTTATTCAGTCCCTTCCTCTCTTCCCCACACCATAAAAGAAATCATTCACCAAAATATATAGCTCATATGTTTCATGTTTCCACTTCCTAATTCATTCTTTGGAGGTGAACATTCACACATTATTTTTCAAATATTAAATCTGTAGCTGCATAAAAGATTTATTTGTTTCTACTCATTTTACTCTTTATTAGTCCTTGTTCTTTGGAAATTAAAAATAATTAATCTATTCTTCATTTCCTATGACTCATTAATATTCCATCTCTATCATAGACCACAATTTATTTAACCATTCCCTGATTGATGGAAACTCTCTTGATTTCCTGTTCTTTGCCACCACAAAGGGAGCTCCTATAAATATTTTGGAACATATAGGTCCTTTTCCTTTTCCCATAATCTCTCTGTGAAATTGATTGGGTCCAAGGACATACACAGTTTTATAGCTCTAAATCAAAAATAATTGGATTATTTCTCATCTCCACCAACAGTGTTAGTGTCTCCATTTTTCTACATCTTTTCTCACATTTGTCTTTGACTCTTTTGTCATTTTGGCCAATCTGGTGGGTGTAAGATAACACAATGTTTTGTCTTTTGCATTTTCCTAATCAGAAGTGATTTAGCACACTTTGCATATACCTATGCAATTAGAATTTTGTACTCCAGTAATCAGTTTCCCAAAATCCTACTTTTGTCCTTACATTAAGTCCTTAAGTTTTGGAGATAAGGTTTCTGTAACCACCCCCCTCCATGCTCTCTTCTTCTGCTTTCTTGGTCCAGTAAATTTGTCTTTATGTTTATTCTTGTCTTGCTATTTCCTCTATTTCAGGTGAATATTAATAAGTCTTATAAAATATAATACTTGGAGTTATTGGATATTAATTTTAATCTTATAACCTATGTATGATTTTGTTTTCTTAATCTTAAAACTTTCTGTTCATTTATTTTGCGCATTTATCCATTGAAAATGACTGTATTCCAATTGATTTTACAAAGTTATCTCTATATTTTATATGTGAGATCTGTATCTGAGAGAAAGTCTATAACTCCCCCCCCCCCAATTTTCTGCTTTCCTTCTACTAATTATGGTAACATTTGTTATCTGTAGAAAAACTTTTCAATTTAATGTAATCAGAATTATTCATTTTACATCTCACAATACTTTGCATTTTTTGCTTACTCATAAATTCCTCTTCTATTGATAAATCTGGTAGGTAAGATGCTCCCTGTTCTAATTTGTTTAAGATATCTCTTTTTATATCTAAATTGCGTGTCATTTTGATCTTATCTTAGTAAATTGTGCAAGTTTTTTGCCTATACTTAGTTTATGCCAAACTATTTTCTAGTTGTCCCAGCAGCTTTTTACCAAACAATGGTTTCTCATCCCAATAGTCTGGATCTCTCTTTATATAATTTTATCAAATGCTAAGTTATTATAATCTTTTACTGTTATTCTTATATGTCTATTTTGTTGCATTAGTCTCTTTCTATTCTTAACCAGTACCATTTGGTTTGATAATTATTGCTTTATAATTCAGTTTAAATTTTGTTATTGATAGACCTCATTGTTTTACTTTTTTCCCTTTAATTAATTTGTTATTCTTGATCTTTTGATAATGAATTTTGTTCTCATATTTTCTAGCTCAAAAGGAGAATTTTCTTTGATAATTTTAATTGAGATGGCTTAGAGTGAGTCGATGAGTTTAGGTAGGAATGTTATTTTAATTATATTGACTCTACTGATCCATGAAATTTTTTTTCCAATTATTTAGTTCTCACTTTATTTGGGTAAGAAGTGTTCTATATATTGTGCTTATGTAGTTCCTGGATTTGTTTGGGAAGATATACTCCCATATATTTTATTCTATCTTTGGTTATTTTAAATAGAACATATGTTTCAATATCTTCTTCCATGGCTTTGTTAATAATAATAAATAAAAATGGTGATGCTTCATATAATTTTATGAAAAACTCCATTTATACCTACACTTTCCAATGTTTACTTTAGGCACATATGTGGTATTTTGTTGAAGGATATTTTCTGCATCTTTTGACATAATCCTGTGATTATGTTACTTTTATAAATATAATAAAGTATGTTCATATTTTCCCTTATTTCAAATGTTGCTGAATTTATGGCAGAAATCCTGTTTGGTCACAATGTAAAAACTCTTTGATATATTGTTGTAGTCACATAGGTAAACCTTATCTAGGATTTTTGAATTCGTATTTATTAATTAAATTAATCAATAATTTTCTTTGGGTTTTTTTCTCTCCCTGGTTTAGGTATCAATAACATATTTGATTCATAAAAAGGGTTAGGCAAAACTCCTTCCTTACTTATTTTTTCAATAAATTTACTTGATTTTGAAATTAGTTGATCTTTAAATGTTTGGCAGAGTTCAACAGTGAATTCATCTAATCTGAATGATTTTAAGGATGTTAATTCATGGCCTGTTCAATTTCTTTTTCTAAAATAGGTTTATATAGATATTCCATTTCTGAGTTTGATAGCCTCAGCAGTTTATATTTTTGAAAGTATTTTTGATTATAGTGTAAAATTTGTTAGCATATAATTGAGCAAGATAATTCCTCATAATTGCTTTAATTTCTTCTTCATTCGTAGTAAATTCATCTTTTTCATCTTTAATTCTAGTGAATTAGTTTTTCTTTTTTAAATCATGATAACCTATGGTTTATATATATTTACTGATTTTTTCATAAAATCGACTCCTATATTTATGTTTTAGTTCAACATCTTTCTTACACCCAATTTTATTGATCCTATATTTAATTTTTAAGAATACTAGTTTTGTACTGTTTGGTTACAGATGTTGAATTTGTTTTTTTCCTTGTTTTTTAATTTTATTCCCAATTCATTTATCTGTTCTGTGTCTATTTTGTTATTATCAGCATTTAGAGATATAAATTTTCCTCTAGTTGCTTTTGATATATCACACAGGTTTGGGTATGTTGTCTCATTATTATCATTCTCTTTAATGAAATTGTTTGTCTTTTTAATCTTTTAAACTCAATCATTATGAAAAAAACCATACATTCCTCTTAGAATCTATATTCTATATTGGTTATAAGACAGAAGAACAGTAATGGCTAGGAAATAGGGGTTAAGTGACTTTCCCAATGTCACACAGTAAGGAAATGTCTGAGGGGAGATTTGAATCTGAAACCTTTTGTCTCTAAGTCTGGCTCTCAATCAACTGAGCCACTTGCCTACCACAATCCAATCTTTCTTTAAGATTAATTTATATAGTCTCTAATTAACATTCTTTGGGTTTTCATGGTATCTTTTTATATACATTGTTATTGCATTATGTTTGGAAAGGGATGTATTTAGTATGTCTGCTTTTTTGCATTTAACTGCAATATTTTTGTGCTTTAATAAAATTGTAATTTTTTAAAGGTACTATATACTGATGACAAGAATGTATACTCCTTTCTATCCTATTCAAATCTCTATCATATTTAATTTAACTAACATTTTATTCATATCCTTGTCATTTATTTTTCTGTTAAATTTACCTTTCAATGTAATATAATTTCCTCCATTTGTTTATTTCATTATATCTATTTTATATCTATAACTTTGTTAGAGATCAAGATTGCTTTTTCTCTGGTAACAGCTGAGGTATAATATATTGTGCTTCAACTCTTAATTTTTAATCTACAAACTCCATAAGTGTCCTATATCTACCATTAGGACACACAGACTCACTCGTCAAACAGACAAAAAGTGGCTTCATATCCTGTCCCTAGGGCTGGTGGGCTGTTAGTTCCTCTTCCAGGGTGCTTACATTAGCAGAAGATGCCAAGTCAGAGATGTAAAAGAATTCTCTTCTAATATGTTCCTGATTGTTCTGTTTCACTCCAGACTCTCTTCCATTTTTTGTACTTTTAGCGTTCATTCTGTGGAGTTATTTATGACTTCTGTGGGGGAGTTTGGAGGGAATGGCAGCTTCAAATTGTATTCCATTTCACCATCTTCCCAAAATCATTATATGATAAATCTTTTTAAATTATTATTTTATTTTATTAAGAAATTTCCACATAAGTCCTCTAAAGTTATATAATTTACATTTTCTCCCTCCGTTCTTCTGTACCCACTCCTGGATCTGATAAACAATTCAATCTAGAAAACACATGTATTATCACAAAAAACATCTTTCCTATCATAAAAAAATTTTTGAATGGAATGTAAATGAATTTTGAGCATTAAGGAGATGGAAAGAGTATTAGAAAGGTAGTGAAGAAGGATTGAGCTAAATATGTTAAAACTAAGAAACCTCAAGTGCTATTTTTAAATTAGTAGAATTTCTAGCAAATGGGAAATCAACTCATATTTCAGAGCAAATTCTTAGGACTCGGCTTTTAAAAGTCAAGTATATCAGCACATAAGCAAAACTTTGAGCATTAACCATTCCTGTTCACCATGTTGTTTTTCAGAGAAATATTCCAGATTTAACATTTTAAAATTCTCTCTTCTGTCATATATCAGCCCCACTGATATTTATGTCTCTACAAGTCTTTCATCCAGGATCTATACATAATCTCCCCTCTCTTGTCACTGTCACTGTCTCTGTTTCTGTCTCTGTTTCTCTCTGTCTCTCTCCAGATTTATATATATATATATATATATATATGTATGTATCCAAACACATATATGATCTTTTTTATGATTTATCACTACATGTTAGAATAACGAAATCATTGGAAAGTTATTGGGGACTGCTTTCTTGGAGTCCTTCTGCTTGGGTCAAGTGAGTATAAACAATACCATTTTACAAATTTAAAAGTCTATAAAATTTCACATTATCTGACTCCAATTATCAGAAAAAAATAACTTATTTTTTTAAAAATGAAAGAAAAATAAAACACTCCTTTATTTCTCCATGAATTTTAGCTCAAATTAGACAAATATTTTTAAAGTACCTACTTTTTTATGGAACAAAGGGTTTGGCCTTGGGATGGCACAAAATTCAGAGTAGACCTATAGGTCCCACGCTGATTGATATGTAGAAGGAGAAAAAAAATCATAAGCAGAAATAATGAAATATATGATAATATG
Source organism: Gracilinanus agilis (assembly GCF_016433145.1). Classification (NCBI taxonomy): domain Eukaryota; kingdom Metazoa; phylum Chordata; class Mammalia; order Didelphimorphia; family Didelphidae; genus Gracilinanus; species Gracilinanus agilis. The sequence continues at coordinate 177,191,020 of NC_058132.1, read as the reverse complement.
TGATACATTAAATATATTTTGGTAAAACTAAATAATGATGATGATCATGATGATGATGATGATAACAACATTTATATAGCACCTATTATGTTCCATTCACTGTGCTAAGTATTTTACATCATATCTAATATCTCCAAGAAAGGTCCCAGGGAAGATCTTTGTCTACAAAAACTGAGATGATGGGTGTGGAATCTGAATATCTTACTGATTTAATCTCATTGGTCACTAAATAGAAGCCAGTCATGTTTAAAGATAACAGATTATACAGAGTGCTGATATCATTACTGACACAGGAAATAAAGAGAAATTAACTAAGAAGAAAGATTCATACATCAGAGTTTTTATTTTTTTTATGTCTATTCATTTTGTATGTGTGCACCGATGTGTGAGTTGTGCTAAGAAAGGTATCTATCTCTCTATATATGTATGTGCACATGCATATGTGTATGAGTATATTTATAATTCATATAGGTGATTATTATATACATGCATATAAATGTGCTTGTGTATTTTATATATATTTTCATATGTTATATAGATACAGAGATAAATATATGGAAAAAGAGATAGATCTAGATATGATAATAGCTAACATTTAGTGCTTAATTATATTCTAGGCACATTGCTAAGTGTTTTACAATTATTTTTCAAACTATTATAACATCCTTGGGAGGTAGATGCTATCAAACTGCATTGACATATGAGGGAATTGAGGAAAATATAGTTATTTTCCTAGGATCATACAGTTAGTAAGTTTCTGAGACCAGATTTGAATGAGAATCCTCATGACTCTAGGCTCTAGTTTTAGGTTGTCTGAATAAGTTTTCTCTCATATGTACCATCATTATGATTTTTATTATATTTTCAATATCTCATATAGATTCAATTTTTAACATTATTTGATGACATTTTGAAATCCATGTTCTCTTCATTCAATCCTCTTTCCCCTAAACATCAGGCAAGACTTGTAAAAACATAAATAACGATGTGGCTGACATATGACAGGTAAGATAATTTTAGATAATTTTACATGTGTTATCATATAATACATATTTTCAATATTTTATGCTGTGAAAGAAGACATATACTGCTTATACCAGAAAAATACAAAGTAAATGAAATGAAAATTGGTATGATTCAATTTTCATTCAGACTTCATCAGTTCCTTCTGTGTTGGTGAATAGCCTTTTTAAAAAAAAATTATTATCATTTTTCTTTATCATGTGTTCCTTTGGAGTTACCCTGGATCTTTGAATTGCTGATAACAGCTGTCATTCACAGTTGATCAATATACATTATTGCTGTTACTGTGTACACTTTTTTCCTGGTTCTGTTTATTTCTCTTTGCATCACTGCATCTGAGTCTTTTCATGTTTTTTTCTGATTATTCAGTTTGTCTTTTCTTATTCCACAAAAATATTCCATTACAATCACATACCATAATTTGTTCATCTAAAAATAGCTGCTATGTTTTTGCAGAGGGGCCCTTTTTACCTATCTTTGATATCTTTGTAATACACACCTAGTAATGGTATTACCCTAATAGTTTTTAAAAGATGAGATTATTAGAAAAGAAATTGTGAGAATACATGAGATGATAAGGTAAAGAAAGAGGAGAGATTAAACAATAAGTTCAAAGTAGTTTCAGAATGGATTTTGGTCAAGTTGGCAAATAAAATTCCTTTTTTTTTAAACAAGTATTTTATTATATAAAACCATAAACTGGGTTCCTATGAAAAGTAGCAAAAAATCATGACTTTAGAAGGTGCTTTCTGGGTTGAGATCCAATTTAAGCTGTCTAAAAAGGAATAATAGGGGCAGCTCAGTGGATTGAGAGTCAGGCCTAGAGATGGGAGGTCCTACATTCAAATCCGACCTCAGACATCTCCCAGCTGTATGACCCTGGGCAAGTCACTTGACCACCTTTGGACCCTTACCACTCTTCCACCTAGGAGCCAAAACACAGGAGTTAAGGGTTTAAAAAATAAAAATAAATAAAAAAGAAATAATACATATTATTGTAGACCTAGAAGATATTCTGTGTGTTGCCTGAAATGAGAAAAATCCACTATGGCAACATTTTTGGGAGTAGCATGCATGAAAAAATGTTATGAGTATTTCAAGCAATTCTGTAATAATTATAATGATAATAATAATTTTAAAATGTCCATATTAAATGTCAATACCATTTTTAATGTTTGATTTTTGACATTTTATAATCCATGTTGGTTTTTTCCCTCATTTCCTGAGAAGGCAGGTAATATGATGTTATAAATATATTATTATATAATACATGTTTCCCATATTCTTCATGTAGTGAAACAAGTCACAAATTGCTTACACTAGAAAATAATTCATGAAGGAAGAAGTAAAGAAAAGTATGTTTCAGTCCACATTCAGATTCTATCAGTTCCTTCTAATGGCAGGAGATGTCCTTTTCCATCATGAATCCCTTGGAGTGGTCCTGAATCCTTGCCTTGTTGATAATAGTTAAGTCATTCACAGTTGGTTATCATACGTTATTGCGGCAAACGAACTTTCAATGCAGAATCTCTATTTAATTTTTATTATACTTCTGAGACAGGCAGCTGATTCTTCCACCCTATCATTTTCAGAGAGTAAGTATCTAATTTAATGAGAATAATTACTTGTGTGTTACTCAGTTGATGTGTGATATGATTATTGACAAGACAGGTTGTGTTAGATCTTTTTGAAACATAGAAAACAATTTTGTTTTTAGAATCCACCAAAAATCAAAATGTGAGGGATTGACTAAAATACTTACAATGCCTTTAACAATCAATATCAGTCTGGGGGAAAGGCATTCCCTGACATCACAAGAGAATAGTTGTCAAATGCTGAATAAGTCTGTAGTCCTACTCTTAATACTTTAATATTTTAAATCTAGATTTCTTCCTCTTGAAAATATAAACTCTGCCTTTGGAAAAGAAACTTTAACTCTGGAGATTAATATATCTAAAAGAAGAAAGATCCTGCCTTAAATAGCTAACTTGTGGCTTTTATCTGGCAGAAGTTATAGGCAGTCAGAAGTAAAAATGATAAATAATATTACAATGTTTTCAGTTTGCTTTGGAACTGTACATTTTGTTTTTGTTCCCTTCTACATCCCAGTCTTGGTCTGATACATTTGCCTAATCTTACTAATTAGGTTTTGCTTGGGGTACTATTGAAATTAGATTTGTTTCCCTAGGCACTCAGCAACTGAAGGAGAGGTTGACCAGAAGTGCATTATGTTCCTGAGGGGACAAGAGTGGGGATTTGGAATTTGTTGCAGATAATCCACAATGTGGATAATGAGGTTGTGAATAATTGAGAATTTTATACATACTTAAAACTACTGTGCAAGCAGAGAAAAGCATCTTTGTATATAAAATAAAGTATCCATTGTTCAAGGACCAACTCTCTGACTACCGGATTGTCTAGGCTTTTTGCCTTCTTTACTCTCTTCTCCTTTTCTTTACAATTCACTCCATAAGAAAATGGGAAAAAAAGAGATGATGCACAAGTGAATTAAGTTTTTAAAATTTACTTTTTAAAAATGATGGTAAAGAAATTTGAAATTCCTTGCTAAAACTGATGTTTCTTATATTGATTTTATATAATTTATGCTGTTGCTAAAACTCCAATAGTGGAGCTCTATCCACACTCTGATTCCTTCTACTGAATGGAAGAATTGATATTCTAAAGAATATTAAATTTAATTAATTTTAAAATTTTAAAATATTTTAACATTTAAAAAATTTAAATAAATAAATAGTTCAAAATAAAATATTAGCAAGGATGTTAGAGCATTATATCACAAACCTCATACAACATGATTGGGTAGACTTCATGCAAGAAATTGAGTTATGATTTATTAATAAGAAAAGTATCAGTATAATTGAATATAAAAATAACTAAACCAATAGAAACCATATAATTATCTTAATAGATGAAGGAAAAGCCTTTGACAAAATATAATACTCATTCCTTATTTTAAAAAATAGAGAACATGTCCAGGTTAAAATGGCAACAGAATAGAAGCAGCTACTTAACCTCTCTTAACCCACACAGACAGGACTCCTCAAGAGGACATAAAAACAAATCCAGATGAATGAAAGGGATACCACAACAGGGCATAGCATTGAAGGTATTTGGGATCAGGGCATTTCCATGCTATAAGTGGGTGAAATAGTTCTCAATAAAACACAAGCTGAGCAAATCCCTTTCACCTGCACTACCTACAGTGCCAAAGCCAGCTCAGAAGGGATAGAGCAAGTCTGGGGCATTCATTAATTTCTTGGCAGCTACTTGGGATCACCAGGGCCTGCTCCTGAGAGCAGCAAGACTTAAGACCCTAAGAGGCTAAAGAATGTGTGGACTTTGAACACAGACCTTGAGCACAGCCACAGACTTTGAGCACACAAGCAGGGGGAGACACAGATGCAGACTGGGACCTTGAATGCAGGCACAGACCTTAGGTGGGGACAAAATACAGAGGGGTGCATAATTGTGGAAGCATCGCCTTGAGACTTTTAAAGGAGCTTAGGACAGAGGAGCAAGCAAGGGGATCACTAGGTGGCTTTACCCTGAGAACAACTAGATTTGAGACCTCAGGAACCTAAAGAGCACAGACCAAACCTAGGCATGCAGATAAAGCTGAGAGGGCCCACAGTGGTTTGACTCAGATCAAAACTGCTCCACAGCTCAATAGGATAGGCAGAAAGCCTGTCTGGCTCACCCAGACTTATGACTGAGAAAGAAATAAAAATAATGGCAAGCCAGTCACAAGAACCTCAAAAGAGAAAGATCAAGAAATCTTTAACACTCGACAACTTTTACACAGAGAAAATCCAGACAACAGAGAAAACAGCAGAGGAGAACAAACAAGTAATCATATTCAAGCCTTCCCCAAAAAATGAAAACTAGTCACAAGGTCTTGAAGAGTTGAAAGCTGAGATAATGAGAAAGATGGAAGAGATTTGGTGAGAGAAGTGGGAAATAGCTGAAAAGGAAATCAACAGGTTAAAAGACAGAAACTCCCAATTGGAGAAAGATGCCCCTAAATCAACAGAATTGATAAGCAAATTGTAGACCAAAATCAAACAGCTAGAAAACAGGATAGACCAAATCAAAAAGGAAAATAAAAAGGTCATAGAAGAACACCAGTCTCTAAAGACCAGAATTGGGCAAATATAAGCCAATGATCTCTCAAGACAGTAAGAGCAAATAAAACAAAGTCAAAAGATTGATAAAATAGAAGGAAACATGAAATATCTCACTGAGAAATTGACAGATCAAGAAAACAGGAATCATTGGTCTTCCTTAAAAAGCAGAAATTAATAGAAATTTAGACTCCATACTAAAAGAAATTATTCAACAAAACTGCCCAAAAGTTCTTCAACAAGAGGACAATATAGACATTGAAAAGATCCATTGATCACCCTCTACACTAAACCCTGAAAAGACAACCCCCAGGAATATAATTGCCAAATTCAAGAGCTTCCAAGTAAATGAAAAATTTTTACAAGAAGCCAGAAAGAGACAATTCTGATATCAAGGAGCACCAATCAGGATCACACAGGATCTGGCAGTCTCCACACTAAGGGACCTCAAGGCATGGAATATGATATTCAGAAAGGCAAGATAACTAGGTCTACAACTAAGGATCACCTACCCCAAAACTGACTATATACTTCGAGGGGAAAGTATGGGCATTCAACGAGATAGAAGATTTCCAAGTATTTGCATAGAAAAGACCAGGATTGAATGGAAAGTTCAATATCTAACCACAAAAAAACAAGAGAAACATGAAAAGGTAAATAAGAAACAGAGGGGAAAGTAAGAAAACCCTTATTTTTAAATTTGCCTCTTTAAGGGCTTCAATAAGATCAAATTATTTCTATTCCTATATGGAGAAATGTTATGTGTAATTTTTCAAAAACTGTATTCACTATTATAGTAATTAGAAAAATTATTCATAGGGAGAGGTTGGAGTACTAAATGGTCTAAGATGATACAAAGGGGGAAAAAGAGGGGGAGTGAATAGGAGATGGCACCAAGAGAAACTTGAATGAATATGAAAAAATAGGATATTCTATACCACACAAAGAGGGCATGGGAATAGGAGGGCAAGAATGATATTATTAGAAGGGGAGGAAGAGAGCATTAAGAGGTAATATTTAAACATTAATCTCAGTGGAATTAACCCTGAGGAAGAAAAGTAGCTATATTCATTTGGATATAGAATTTTATTAAAACCTACTAAGAATGTCAGAAGGGATAAAAGATGGGGAACAGGGGAGTAGGGAGGTCAAAAAAGGGAAGGGAGTAGAGGGGGGAGGGAATTCATTAGGCCTTAAAAATACAAAGAGGGGAATTATAAGGGAGGGGGTAGAAAGGGAAGTAAATCAATGGTGGGGACAAGGGGGACTGGTTTAAAACAAACTCCTGATTTAAAAGGAAATAGCGTAAGAAGAAGGAGTACAACTAGGAGAGGATACCAAAATATTGGGGAATACATACCTGATAATTGTAACTCTGAATGTGAATGGGATGAACTCGCTCATAAAATGGAAGGAAATAGCAGAGTGGATAAGAAACCAAAATCCTACCATAAGTTGTCTTCAAGAAACACATATGAGGTGGGTGGACATACACAGGTTTAAGGTCAAGGGCTAGAGCAAAATATTTTTGGCTTCAAATGAGAAAAAGTAGGCAAAAGTGGAAATCATGATTGCTGACAAAGCCAAAGTAAAATAGATCTGATTAAAAGAGACAGGGAAGGTAATTACATCCTGATAAAAGGCAGTATAGACAATGAGGAAATAACAGTACTCAACATGTATGCACCAAATGGTATAGCATCCAAATTCCTAAAGAAGAAACTGGCAGAGCTCAAGAAGGAAATAGATAGTAAAACTATACTAGTGGGAGATCTAAATATTCCACTTTCAGAATGAGATAAATCAAACCAAAAAATAAATAAAAAAGAGATAAGAGAGGTGAATAAAATCCTAGAAAAATTCAATTTAATAGATATGTGGAGAAAAATAAATAGGGACAAAAAGGAATACACCTTCTTTTCAGCAGCACATGGTACATTCACAAAGATTGACCATGTAATAGGGCATAGAAACCTTGCGAACAAATGCAAAAGAGAAGAAATAATAAATGTAACCTTTTCAGATCACAATGCAATAAAAATCATAATTAGTAAGGGCACATGGACAGGCAAATCACAAATTAATTGGAGGGTCAGCTGGGTAGCTCAGTGGATTGAGAGTCAGGCCTAGATATGGGAGGTCCTATGTTCAAATCTCAGACACTTTGAAGCTGTGTGACCCTGGGCAAGTCACTTGACCCCCATTTCCTTCCCTTACCACTCTTCTGCCTAGGAGCCAATACACAGAAGTTAAGGGTTTAAAATAAAAAAAATTAATTGGAGATTAAATGAAATGATTCTCCAAAACCAGTTAGTTAAAGAAGAAGTCATAGAAATAATCAATAATTTCATTGAAGAGAATGACAATGAAGAGACATCCTACCAAACTTTGTGGGATGCAGCTAAGGCAGTACTCAGGGGGAAATTTATATCCTTGAGTGCATGAATTAACAAATTAGAGAGGGCAAAGATCAATGAACTGGGCATGCAAATTAAAAAACTAGAAAGGGAACAAATTAAAAATCCCCAGCTACAGACCAAATTAGAGATTATAAAAATTAAAGAAGAAATCAATAAAATTGAAAGTAAAAGAAGTATTGAATTAATAAATAAGACTAGAAGCTGATACTTTGAAAAAGCAAACAAAATTGACAAAGTACTGGTCAATCTAATTAAATAAAGGAAAGAAGTAAACTAAATCATTATGAAAAGGGAGACCTCACCTCTAAAGAAGAGGAAATCAAGACAATCATTAAAAACTAATTTGCCCATTTATATGTCAATAAATAAAGCATCTTAGGGGAGATGGATGAATATTTTCAAAACTATAAATTACCTAGATTAACAGTAAAAAATCAAGCCATTACCCAATTGACAAATGGGTATGTGATATGAATAGACAATTTTCAGATAAAGAAATCAAAATTATCAATAAGCACATGAGAAAGTGTTCTAAATCTCTAATAATTAGAGAAATGCAAATCAAAACAACTCTGAGGTACTACCTCACACCTAGCATATTGGCTAAAATGATAGCAGGGGAGATTAATGAATGTTGGAGCAGATGTGGCAAAATTGTGATATTAATGCATTGCTGGTGGAGTTGTGAACTGATCCAACCAATCTGGATGACAATTTGGAACTATTCCCAAAGATCTCTAAAAGACTACCTGCCCTTCGAGCCATCCATAGTATTGCTGGGTTTGTACCCCAAAGAGATCATAGATAAAAAGACTTGTGCAAAAATATTTATAGCCATGCTTTTTGTGGTGGCAAAAACATGGAAAATGAGGTATGCCCTTCAATTGGGGAATGGTTGAACAAATTGTGGTATATGCTGGTGATGGAATACTATTGTGCTCAAAGAAATAATAAACTGGAGGAATTTCATGTGAACTGGAAAGACCTCCAGGAATTGATGCAGTGTGAAAGGAGTAGAGCCAGAAGAACATTGTACACAGAGACTGATACACTGTTGTAAAATTGATTGTAATGGAGAGTTCCGGGTTAAGATGGAGGCAGAGTAAGAAGCAGCTCTTAACCTCTCCTGACTGAAACACACAAAACTCCTCAAGGGGACATAAAAACAAGTCCAGACGAACGGAGGAACCCCCACAACAGGGCACAGCGTGGAAGGTACGTGGAATCGAGGCATTTCCAAGCTATAAAGGGGTGAAACAGCCCTCACTAAATTGTGGGCTGAGCAACAACCCCACCCCCACCCCCTCCACACACAACATCTATAGCTCCGAAGCCAGCTAAAAAGAAACAGAGCAAGTTTGGGGCACCCATTGAGTCATTGGCAGCTCCGGGGCCTGTTCCTGAGAGCAGCAAGACTTAGGACCCCATCAAGCCAAAAAACTCAGGCGAAATCTGAGCTCGGGAGTAGGATGCTGGGCGCAGAGTGCAGGCTGAGAGCACAGGCACTGCGGAGGCATGGGTGGAGGTAGACACAGCCAGGAACTAAAGCCTAAGTGGGGAACCAGTGTGGACAGGTATACAACTGTGGAAGCAGCGCCCTGAGACTTGTAAAGGAACCTCTGGCAGAGGATCAAGCGAGGGGGTCCACCAGGGGGCTTGACCTTGGAAAAAACCAGAACTCAGAACTCAGGAGCCAATAGATTGTGGACAGACACTGAGCGCGAGGATAAATCTGAGAAGCTGCTGGGCTAACAATGGCTACTCAGCCTCAGGAAGTTCAGAAGAGAAAGAATAAAAACAAGAAAAAGAAGTCTTTAACACTCGACAGCTTTTACACAGAGAAAATCCAGACAACTGAGCAAACAGAGGAGGAGAACAAACAAGCATCCGGACCCTCCTCAAATAAGGAAAACTCCTCACAAGCTATGGAACAGTTCAAAACTGAGATTTTGAGGAAAATGGAAGAGATCTGGCAAGAAAATAACTGTTTAAAAGGTAGAATCATGCAATTGGAAAGTGAGGCTCAGAAATTGAACACCAGAAATGACCAGATTGAAAAGGAATACC
>NC_058132.1:177169271-177178368 GCF_016433145.1 Gracilinanus agilis | reverse complement strand
TCTAATCACTCAAATATACAAGGAGTTAAAGCAATTGTATAAAAAATCAAGCCATTCCCCAATTGATAAATGGGCAAGAGACATGAATAGGCAATTTTCAGGTAAAGAAATCAAACGTTATCAATAAGCACATGAGAAAGTGTTCCAAATCTCTAATAATTAGAGAAATCCAAATCAAAACAACTCTGAGGTATCACCTCACACCTAGCAGATTGGCAAAAATGAAAGAAGGGGAGAGTAATGAATGTTGGAGGGGATGTGACAAAATTGGGAAATTAATGCATTGCTGGTGGAGCTGTGAACTGATCCAGCCATTCTGGCTGGCAATTTGATATCATGCTCAAAGGGCTATAAAAGAATGCCTTCCCTTTGATCCAGTCATACCATTGCTGGGTTTGTACCCCAAAGAGATCATAGATAAACAGACTTGTACGAAAATATTCATAGCTGCGCTTTTTGTGGTGGCAACAAATTGGAAAAGGAGGGTATGTCCTTCAATTGGGGAATGGCTGAACAAACTGTGGTATATGCAGGTGATGGAATACTATTGTGCTAAAAGGAATAATAAACTGGAGAAGTTCCAGGCGAACTGGAGAGACCTCCGGGAACTGATGCAGAGCGAAAGGAGCAGAGCCAGAAGAACATTGTACACAGAGACTGATATACTGTGGTAAAATTGAATGTAATGGACCACTGTACCAGCAGCAATACAATGACCCAGGACAATTCTGAGGGATTTATGGTAAAGATGCTACCCACATTCAGAGGAAGGACTACAGGAGAGGAAACATATAAGAAAAACAACTGCTTGAACGCATGGGTCGGGGTGGACATGATTGAGGGTGTGGACTCGAATCTACCACACCAATGCAACTACCAACAATTTGGAAATTGGTCTTGATCAAGGACACATGACAAAACTAGTGGAAATGCGCATCGGTCATGGAGGAGGTGCGGGGGGCTGGGGGTTGAAGGGGAAAGGAGGAGCATGAATCATGTAACCATGTTAGAAATGAATATCAATAAATGTTAAAAAAATTGATTGTAATGGACGTCTGTACTAACAGTAATGCAATGATCCAGGACTTATGGACTGAAGGGACTTATGGAAAAGAATGCTACCCACAATCAGAAGAAGACCTACAGAAGTGGAAACACAGAAGAAAAACAACCACTTGAATACATGGGTTGATGAGGACATGATTGGGGATGTAGACTTGAAACAACCACATCAATGTAGCTATCAATAACTGTAATGCAAGGTGGTTAACAGAAACTTTTTGCTTCTGTAATTTCTAACGGTCACAAAAAGTCAGTTAGAAGTCTTAAAATCTTCAGAAAGTTAGTTAGAACTTAAAGGTATAAATAGAGGTGAAGTTCTAACTGACTGGCTTTCACTGTGGCTGGAGACTTTGGCTTTGGCCTTTCGGCTTGGCTTTGCTTCGGCCTTGGCCTGTGCTTATCTTGTCTTGGGGAGATTTAAACCTATCTCATTTCTCTGGACCTCTCCCTGATCTCTCCATCCATATCCCTCCCCTTCCCCTGAATTTCCTGTGGGTCCTGGGTGGAAGGGAGGGCTTGGTGATTGAACATTGTGGGTTTTAGTTTCTATAGATAATTAGAGTATCCTCAAATAAGTTACCCCTGGATTTAATAAAGACTTTACTTAAAAGGCGGTCAAATCTCCTGACTGGGAAAACAGGCTCTCTCAGTCTAAACCTTTCCGCAACCCATCCGCCACCATCACCCCTCTTCCTAACAGCAGTTAGAAATCCTGAACCTCTTTCCCTCTGACTAACCTGAGATTAATAAATCCCCTTGTTACTTACTCAAAGCCTCTGGTGAATCATTGTATAGAAGACTGAAGCAAGGACTAATGAAGGAAGGACTCATTTTCTTTTATTTCTTGAAAGAATTGGGGGCATCCATCTTGGCAGGAAGAACGTACCCAAGGACTTCCTCCAGCCATCAGTTTGACTGGCAGGGAGGGGCCCTCTCGATTCCTCCCTCAAGTGACTTTAGAAACTAACAAGAGAAACCCTCCAGTCAAACCTAAACATTTCTTACTGGCCCTAGTTTCCTCCCTGTATTCTCTGTTCTCAAGCCTCTGTGAATAAACCTGTTTGAGCTGCCCTCTCCTACATACCCCATTTCCTTTATCTCCTATATACCTAACCATACCTTCATTCCTCCTCCAATCACCTTATAATCACCTAGATCCCCTTTATCCTTTCTCACACCCAAATTGCCTTCTTTGACCCACTCAGATTACCTTATTTATTTCTTTATAACATAATATAGAAATAAGTCTTGATTGATGACACATGTTAAAACCAGTGGAAATGTGCACTGGATATGGGGGGAAAAGGGGGGTGAAGGGGAAAGTAAAAACATGAATCATGTTACCATGGAAAATTTTTCTCAAAAAATATTTAGATTAAAAAATAAAATAAAAAATTGAGAACATTGGAGTAAAAGGAACTTTGCTCAAAGTGATGACGGGCATCTATCTAAAAGCATCAGTAATAATTGCCTGTAATGTTGATAAATTAAAATAATTTCCAATAAGATCAGAGTTAAAGTAAGGATGCTCATTATAAACATTGTTAGAAACAGTAGCATTAGCAAGAAAAATAGGAAAATGAATTGAAAGAATTAGAATAGGCAGTGAAGGAAAAAAATTATCACACATTTCTAATGATATGATAATATCCTTGGAAAACCCCAAAGAATCAATTAAAACATAATAAAAATAATTAAATTCATCAAAATTACAGAATATAAAGTGTACCCACATAAATAATTAGCATTTTATTTACCACAAAATTCATCTGTAAGAGAAAAGGTAATTCCATTTAAAATTCCTGAGGACAATATAAGATACCTAGGAATATATTATTTGAAATTAATCCAGCAACTATATGAACACAATTACAAACACTTTTCAAATCTAAACAAGTTTAAAAAATAATAATTGCTCATGAATAGGCCAAGCCAATACAATAAAAATGATAATACTACCTGAATTATTTCACCCTTTCAGGAAAATATCAATAAGGCTACCCATGATATTTCATAGAACTAGAAAAAAAGAATAGCATTATTCATTTGCAACAACAAAAGGTAAAGAATACCAAGGGAATTCTAAAAAAATATGAAGGAAAGGGGCCTATCTCTACCAAATCTTATAAAGTGGTAATCATCAAAAAATCTGGTACTAAGAAATAAAGTACCAGAACAGTGGAATAGGTTAGGTAATCAACAGATACTATTTAATGGTCAGAGTAACGTTGTGTTCGACATACTCGATGATGTAAGCTTTTGGAGGAAGAACTCACTACTTGACGAACAATGGAATACATATTCCAGAAACTAGGTATAGATCAATATCTCATACCATATACCAAGATAAAATCAAAGTGCATATTTGATCTAGAGATAAAGGGTGATACTGTGAACAAATGGAAGAATACAGAAAGTTTTATATTTCAGATTTATGCATAGGAGAAAAATTCATGACCAAACAAGACAAAGAATATTATGAAAAACAAAATAAGTATGTTTGATTACATTAGTTAAAAAGTTCCTATACAAACAAAACTAAAGTTTAGAAGGGAAACAACAAATTTATTTAGAAATCTGAGCCAAAATAATAAGAAGTCAAAGCATTCCTCAACAACAACAACAAAAATGGTCAAAGGATATAAATAGGAAGTTCCTAAAGGAATAAATTCAAACTCTCTATAATCATGGGAGGAAATGTATAAATATCTACTAATAACAAAAATACAAATTAAACCACTCAGGAATACTGCTTCAAGCTCATCAGATTGGCTAATATGACCAAAAAGGAAAATGATAAATGTTAGATGTGTTGTGAGAAAATTGGGACACTAATTCACTACAATTTTGGATCATGTTAAAAGAATCATAAAACTATGTATACTCTTTGACTCAGCAACATTGCTACTGTTGGTGAGAGATCAGAGATAGGGGAAATGAATCTATTTGTACAAAATATTTATAATAGCTCTTTTTGTAATAGCAAACAATTAGAAACTGAAAGATGTCCATTAATTGGAAAATGGATGAACATGGTTGTAAAGAAAAAGTATTATGCCATAATAAATAATCAACAGGATGAGTTCAGAAAAACCTAGGCAGACTTATATGAATCAATGCAAAGTGAAGTTGGCAGAATTATGAGAAAAGTGTATATAGGAATAGAAATATTGTATGACGATCAGTTATGAAGGACTAAACTGTTATCAGCAGAACAAGGTTTCAAGAAAACCACATGGGATTAATGATAAAACAAACACAAGAAAATGAATCAAAAAAAAAACAGCAAATGCTATCCACAGTCATAAAAGGAGTCAATGGAATCAGATTGCAAATCAATATATTCCATCCTTTACTTTATTTCCTTAATTAAATTTTTATATATGTGTCATCAGTCCCAATGTGGGGAATATGGAAATATATATTCTATTAAACCACTTGTATAACCTATATTAGACTAATTCCCACCTCAAGAAGTCAGGGCTCGAGGGAGAGAGTCTAAATCTGGGATATCAGAAAACAATAGTCAAAAATTTTTACTATATGCAATTAAAAAAAAAGAAATTTAATTTAAAAAGAATGGGTGTACATGCAACCAAAGAAACTTTTGAATTGTGAATGTCTTGGCTCTTGCCCCAAGAGATGTATTTAGTCCAACATTAATAACAAATATTGTATACTCTGGAATTAATTTTACCTCAGGTATGTTTGTATATCAATACACATGCAACCATACATAAAACATATGCCAGACACAAATATGCAAGTGTAAAGATGGAGACAGAGATAGAAATATCAATATCAAAATATTTTGTTCTAGAATTATCTTCTTTATAATGTTTTTAGAATATTGGTTTTATAGTTATCAAATTTGAGACTGTTTCAGAGAGAAACTTGATTAGGGAATTAAATATACTACATAATATTTCAATAATATTCAAGCCCACTAGTCCAGTGATGGGCAAATTACTGTCCACTGGCCAGATGCAGTCCCCTGAAGTGTTATGTCCAGTCCTGCAACATTATTCCTAATCTGACAAATACAATGAATAGGATACAATACAATGAAACTTCGAAAAAAGTTGCCTTAGAAACAGACTGACAGATGAGCATTTCCTTTCCTTTCGTCCCCTCTTTAAAAAGTTTGCCCATCACTGCACTAGTCTATTCATTTGTAGGCAAAGTCTATTATTCATTTGCTATTTTCATCCATTATATACATTTATGTGTAAGAATATATATGTACACAGTCATTAACTCACTCTATGGGTTCCAGTTAGAGTCTGAATTAGAGGTTCTTAAATTTTTAGGTTACTGGTCCCTTTCATACTCTTAAAAATTATTGGGAATCCCCTATGCTCTGCTGAAGAAATTTGGTTCATGTGAGTTGTATCCACTATTATTTAATTCATTTGAAAGTAATATGTCTTTTTTATTGTTCAAGTTGTTTAGACATTGTATATTCCCTGAATCTTAGGGGAGAATTAGAGATCACCCTTTGGCAACCATCTATTTAAAAAATTAGACATATCAAAAATGCCAGAGCCTATCTGATTGACAGAAAATGAACAAGTATTTGGGACATTTGATATGGTCTATGCACACAAAGAATATAAAATTTTATAGAAACTCAGTGGAGAATTCGATATTCGGTTTTGATCAAAGTTAGATCATTCCTCTAAAAATTGTTTTAAGTCATTTAGTTAGCTATTTTTGGAATAACATGAATCTTGGGAATTATTGTTAAGGGTAATAGTAAATAGTAAAAAGCAATAGTAAATAATAAAAATATTAAATAGTAGATATTATCAAGTAAAAAGGAAATAATAAAAATAGTAAATACTCTTATCAATAGTAAATCTTAAAAGGACACACAAGCTTTCAATCTTTCTCACCAGCTTCTCTGGTAACCTGCTCTAAAACATCATCCATTCCCTAAAGTCCAAAACTCCATCTGAATCCTAAATTCAAAGAAAACAGTAGACACATTTGCAAAACATTAGCATAAACAGCTTCCCTTCCCACTTGTATTCTTTAGGAATAGATTACAGATGAACTTGATAGTTATATTGTTCTCTGGGACACATTGAAGTGACTCGAAATCTTGTAAGCCACTAGAGATCAATTTGATCTACACTATTTCCTGCTCTTTCCTTAGTCTTGTAAGATAGTAAGTACTCTGGAATGTTCTGCTCTTCAAGATATTTTCCTATAATCTCAAACTTCAGGCTTTTCTTTTAGGTTGCAATTTAGAGTGATAAGGTAGCCTGGATCAAATTCCAAACTCTCAAGTTTTCAAATCAACTATTAAAATGGAAATTATACAGCTGCTCATTTTATGTTCTCTCTATGTTTGTGTGTGTATGTATATATGTATATAATTTCTCTCTTTTTTCCTCTTTATAAAATAGACTTTCTTCCTGAGTATTCCATTTGCTAAATAATGTGCAGCCCAGAAAACAATTAAAAGCAAAAGAAGTTCTATTCCCTATGGATTAAAGGTACAGGCCACATAGCTGTTTCCCAATTGATTACTCTTGGTCCTGGAAAAAGACAAAGCTATGATTGTTGGTCCCTAAAGTGTACCTCTATCTTTACCCTTAGAGCAGTCTGATTTATATAGCATCCCATAGCATCTCACTGTTTCTTTGAATTGCCTTCCATAAACACTGAAGAGGAGGAATAATAAAATATGTCAGCAGAACATTATAGAAGACTTTGAAAAGGATAAACAGCCCCTGAATCCAACTCTGGTTTTCTTCAAAGGATAAGAATTGGGATGATAAAGTAGCCTTTCTTCTCTCCTCCATTAACTTTTTTAAAGGTCACTGCAAGTTATGGGTGTTTGAGTATACGGAGAAGAATTACTATAAGAGAGAATTCTGTTAAACTTAAATTCTATTTGGAATGGAAACTATTCAACAAAAACTGAGAAGAGGTATCTCTTTCCCAAGATGAATAGTTAAGAAATAAATAGTATTCCATTTTGTTTTTAAGCCAGACACACCTTCCATCAAAAATTTATAGACTCAGTTGGAAGGAACCTGAGTGGTCATCTACTTCAACTTATACCTAGAAAAAATGATACACTTCATAACACATCTAAAAAATGTCCATTTTGCAAATTACAAGTTCTGAATCCTAAACAATTCTGTGAAGTAGTTTGTGTAAGCATTATGCTTTCCATTATAGAACTTAAGGGACTGAGACACCTAACATAAGTGAGGAGCTCACAAACTATTAGTAATTGAGAAATCTACATTCCACTTATCTCTACTCCTTCTCCCTGGCTTCATGATATAATGCTTATATACTCAAATCTCTACTTCCCATTCCAGTAATCCATGCTCCCTTTGTGTAATCTTTGAATTCTGAATAGTGAGTATTCATAATATTTGGTGAGATTCACTACTATGGTGATGCCAGACTCAAGTAGAAATGGAGGTTCTATTGTATTATTTTATTTATTTTGTTAGATATTTCCCAATTATATTTTAATCTGGTTCTTGGCTGTTCCAGGAAATATTGCAGGTTATACTGTTCACCATAGCATAATTGACATCTCTGCACTACACCAAAGCCATATTCACATTATGTCACCATTGTATACTTTCTTTCCCACTCATTTCTTCATTGCCACTCCTCTATTCTTTTATCTTCAACTCTGTGAACAAAAATCATATCAACATTTCCAAAACATTTTACCTCTAGCAATGATCCCTCAATATTTTGCCCTCTAGCATTATAAAGTAAGCTCTTTGGGGGCAGGGCTGTCGAGCTTGATTGTATTTATATTCCCATCACTTCACATAGTGCCTCTTACATAAGTATTTATTAGATGCTTTTCCAATTAAGAAAAAAATCTTAATCATAAAGACTCTATTCCCAGGCCTCTTACTGTTGCAGCATACTCATTCAAAAGAAGAGAGGATATGTATAAGACTTCGTATAAGCCAAGCTCATCACTAGAAAGTCTTGCTACATGGTAGCCCAGAGACAACAAATGGGGTTTGAATTTAATGTCTTTAAACATTAATATTAATTATTAATCATCATTTTAATAACTAAATAATGATATGATATGTGTATTATGTATATATTATGTTTGTTAGCATAATAGATAAATT
This sequence comes from Gracilinanus agilis, assembly GCF_016433145.1. Classification (NCBI taxonomy): domain Eukaryota; kingdom Metazoa; phylum Chordata; class Mammalia; order Didelphimorphia; family Didelphidae; genus Gracilinanus; species Gracilinanus agilis. Next base: position 177,170,179 of record NC_058132.1, on the reverse strand, counting down.
CATTAAAATATTAATATTGATACATAAAATTATTAAGACATTAGGGATATCTTGTATTAGAAATCATTATGGTACTTTTTTATCTGATGTCATCAATGTAGTACATATTATCTAAAATCATTTGGATTTTAAAGATAAATATTATCTGTTGGAAGAATTTAGGTAACATAACATCTTTTGTTAAATGAAGTTCTAGAGTCATGAGTAGGCATATATAAATATATATACTAGTATAATTATTTGAATATATTACATATATCTTAAATTTTTCAATATGGCATTAAGAAAAATTAACACAGAAACTCCTCTGATTTGTATTATGCCTTTGAAATTTATGTGATTTTTTTTGTTAACCTCTCTCACTGGAGCAAGGCATTTCACTGAATCAAGAATCAGATAGGAATAGAAAGGACTTCGGCATATATTTACTCCAATCTATACTGAAAGAAGAATCTCTTCTGTGATGTACCTGACAAATAATCCTCCAGACAGTTCCACTCAATATTCAAAACCCATAAGCATGTTAAGGTCCTAGTGTGCTCTTTCTACTTTGTTAGGCTGCAGAGACAAAAATTCACTCAAAGAATTTAGTTTTTATTAAATGTACTCAGTGTACATTGTGTCCCAAAGTATAAATGCACTTTTAAGGTAAGCTTAAGTTGAGCCTTAAACCAATGCTTGGGACACCAAGTATAAAGAGGCAAGTCTATAAACAATTCTGAAGAGAGAGAGACAGAGAGAGAGACAGAGAGACAGAGAGACAGAGAGAGAGAGAGAGAGAGAGAGAGAGAGAGAGAGAGAGAGAGAGAGAGAGAGAGAGAGAGAGAGATTGGTAAATAGTGATGATGGCATGTTATTGAAGTAGTCTTCAAATATAAGGAGAATGCCTTTTCTTCCTGACCCATTAT
>NC_058132.1:177156598-177166494 GCF_016433145.1 Gracilinanus agilis | reverse complement strand
AGAGAGAGAGAGAGAGAGAGAGAGAGAGAGAGAGAGAGAGAGAGAGAGAGAGAGAGAGAGAGAGAGATTGGTAAATAGTGATGATGGCATGTTATTGAAGTAGTCTTCAAATATAAGGAGAATGCCTTTTCTTCCTGACCCATTATTTATGTGACTTGAGTAAAAAGTGAAGAAGTTATCTGTGGGTTCAGATTTTTTCCCCAGAGGCACACTCAAAGTTTACCTAGAAAAGAGCAAAACTTTGGGTTTCAAACTCTTTATCTCCAGTACCACTGACTCATTAAGATGATGGGTGTCTGGAGGCTTAAGATTTCTGAGTCTGAGACTGGTCTCCTTTCATAATGGTCCTTTACTGTTTCTAACTTCCTCAGGTTTATAAAACCTTTCAGTTATAGACCCAAGAAGTAGCTTATTATGTCAGGGACGTTTGAGTGCTTAGGTACCAGACTGAGTTTGATGCCACTACTAAAACTTCATCCTTGGATGGTAGGAGATGAGAAACACTAAGATGTCACTCTCATGTGTTCTGTGCACTTGGATTCCCCCCTTTTAGCTTGTTATTAGAAAGCAAGTCCTTTGTCAACATCCGCTTCCTAATGCTGAAGATATTTCATGGAAGTAAATGGCTTTCTATTCTGTCTTGATCTCTCAGAGTTCTAGAACTCAGAGAATAACCTATGATGCCTATAACAAATAAACATTTTAGTGTCATCTACTTAGTTAGCCTGCCTGTCATGAAATGACTGGTTAAGTCTCAAAACCGTTAGAATGGTGCTGAGTCATGGAAGGTGTAAATAATTTGGCTGTATATAAAGAAAAATATTTTATTTATTAATTACCCTTCCCTATTCTTAGCCACCATTTAAAGTATAACAGCATTTAGCTTTATGAACACATTATCCTATAATTATGGACGATTTTCTATAACAGAATTGAGTACCTGGCATACCTGAAGAAGAAAATTCTCATTCAGATGATAACCTATCTCTCACCTACCTTCTTCATATATCTATATATATATACATCAATAAAAATAAAATAAAAATATATGTATATGAGTATAAACATAACTATTTTAATATCATTATGATCATGCTTGTTATTATTATTATTATTAATAATTTATTATTAAAGTTTATTTCTATATCTCATATTTACTTGATAGTATTCCTGAATTTATTTTGAAAGGTTCATAAGGGCTCTGAAAAGGCCTTTATAGCCTAGGCTAAATGCCAAGAGGCTATTCCAATATGACCACAAGGGCATGAACAATTAAAAGGCTGAAAATGTAATAATAAACAATATGTATATAAATATATGTGTGTATATCTAAATATATGTATATATGTATATACATATGCATGTACCTTTGTACACTGTACCAAATTCTTTTTACAAATTAATATTTGTAAAAGAGATAATTCTCCTTGGATCCTCACAAAAACCCTGAGAGTTAGTTACTATTTTTATCTCCATACTTCAAATATCTACAATGATTATCATCTCAAAGTCACAACTGAGGAAATGGAAACCAAGAAAGCAAGAGTTTAACTTCCTTGCAGAGGGTCTCACATATCTATAGTCTAATAAGAAATGATTCTGGTCCTCTCCAAATAGGGCTGTAATATGTATGCATCCAAAGAGTGAGTGGTTTTAAATGATCTCAAAGAACATTTTTTGACAGCTACTTTCATTCATTTATGGATTCCGTGTATCTTTGTACCCCTTTCTACTGCTTATTTCAGTAACTTTAGCTATACGCCATTTGTTGATAAAGGCCAACATAACAAAGTATTGCAGTTCTTCAGAGGCTTTTGAGCTAATCAAAATGGGCACATTCTTTACTAATGCAGATATAGATCAAAATCACTCTGGGACTCAACATTCAATCTTTCATAATTGCCAGGGAGAAAAAACACACCCAAAGATGAGTCTCTACAACCTTAACCAGGATAATCCTATAGATAATAGAAATATAGCAATCTGGTATCTCTGAGTTTATACTAGAAACCTTCCCAGGATGAATGTAATTGCCATAACCTTTTCTCCACTGGCATAGTATCCCAGAAACCAAACTAACACCAAGGCATTAGAAGGCAGAGAGAAATGTCATTTGAGGTAACTGAGGTGAAAAAGCTCACATAGAGAAATATTTTGTCTTTTGCTTTGGGCAAGGGACAGAAAGAGCAACAACGTTTTCTTTAAGATTCTATTTTTCCCAGTGTTTTCTTTTGGATTCTAATTACAAAACCTGTTATCACCCAATAAAAATGCTAAATTTTCCACTAATCAAAATCTGACCATTAAAAGAGAACACCATTCGGTGTCTATATTGGCACAGGCTTGTTAAATTCACAGATCATTTATTCAAATACAGTAAACGAGGGACCATACTGGAATCTGACCAGATGTCTTAAAGCTCAATTATTTAAATAATGGCAGTCATTTCTCATGTGCACTATATGGGTTTCTCTCTGTCTAAGAATGATAATGACATGCATTAACCCTTTTAATTCCCCACGTGGACAAGTGAGAAGTCTAGGAACTAAACGATACTTGTTGATTAATACAAGTATGTTAAATTGACAGTGAATTAGGCACTGATATTTTGCACAATTCCTATCTAAAACCACATTGTGTTCCGGCAATAACTACTTATATCCTTTAAGCTTGAAGACCTTGATATATCTAGAAGTAAGAGAAAACAAAAATGAACAAGCTTATTCCTCTCTCTTTTTTTTTGGGAATTCATAGATAGTCTATTCCCTGAATTGAGATTATAGTTATGAAGTTTGTACTATGTCAAGGTTGGTTATTCAAGCTATACCAAGGGACCTGACTAGACGACTGCTAAATATCAGCATAATCCGTTGAGTGTTAAGTTCATGTTACTGGTTATATTGGTGGTGATGATGAAAATGATGATTTAGTTAGACTGCACCTTAAGTTTTATAAAGAAGTGTTTTCTTTTCAAATATTATCCCATTTTATTCTTAGAACATCCTTGATGGTACATGCTATGATATTTCCATTTTGTAAATAAAGGAAACTGGGACAAAATTTGTTAAGTTCATTATCCAGGACTATTTATTTATTTATTATAAATTATTTTCTGAGCCTCTGCTGAGGGGTCTGTTGTGTGCTGCCCTGTCAGTCTCTTCACCCCAGTTTTGCATTCTTCTGCCTCCTGGGGACCCAAGTCTTGTTGCTCTTATGGGCAAGTGAAGCGCCAAAATCATGAAGATTGCCCCACAGAGGTCTGGGTGTGGAGTGTAGGCAAGTCTCTGTATTGAGTTCCAGAAACATTTTTTACCTGAGGCTATTTTTCAATTCTCTGCCCAGTCTATTGTGAGCCACCCCTCTATGACCAGTCTCCATACCCTTTCTCCAAGTTTCCTTAGCCTCCTGGCGTCCTAAGTCCTGTTTCTCTTAGGGGTAATCCTGTGTTGACCTCTGCCATCCACCCTCAGACAACCTAGAGGGTGTCCTGTGCTTGCTGCGACCCTGGCACTGTAAGTGGAGTGGGGGAGGGCTGATGAGCTGACCCCTTGGTGTAGCGTGGAAATGCCCAAACTTTGCCTACCATCCATGCTGTGCCCTACAGTGGAAATCCTTCTTTAATCTGACTGGTTTTGTTCTTTTGAGGCACTGTTTTTTGGTAAATGGAGAGGAGAGGAAGAGCCCTGCTTCTACTCTGGGGCCATCTTAGCCGGGAAGTGCATCCTCTTTTATATATGATAGATTTCTTGAAATATTTTCAACTGTGCTCATTATTGGTATTTTTAGAAATCCTAAAGCAGGCATAGGCCTTTAAAAAGTATTTAGGGTCTAAAAAATCACCACTTGCTATCTATATATAGCTTACAAGAAAAAAAAAATTTAAACCCTTACCTTCCATCTTGGAGTCAATACTATGTATTGGCTCCAAGGCAGAAGAGTGGTAAGGGTAGGCAATGGGGTGACTTGACCAGGGTCACACAGCTGGGAAGTGTTTGAGGCCAGATTTGATAGGACCTCCGGTCTCTAGGCCTGGTTCTCAATCCACTGAGCTACCCAGTTGCCCCCAAGAAAAATTTTAAATGAATATTTTTTCTGCCCAGACATAACTATGTCCATGGCTGAAATAATTTTCTAAGTAAAATGGATAAGTATATATATATATATACTTATCCATTTTACTTAGAAAAAAAATATATATATACAGTTTCCCCCAATAGTCTTTGTTTTAATAACTTGAAGAGTTATTAATCTTTTTGAGTACCCTACCTAATGTCTTATTCATAATTATATCATCTTTTGTATATATTTAATGATAAATATCTATAAAGTGAAAAATATTTTCTGCCTGCTACCACCAGTATTTTTTAAGTGTTAATAATGCCACTCTAGACATTTAGGATAATCTCAGATATAAGCCCAATTTGAATTTGCACAAGACATGATATTAAATATCTACACAAATGAGGTCCAAAGTGACCTTAGCAAATCTAAAGAAAATATATTCATATATATTTTGTACAATGTACTTGGAGTTTTGTAACACTCAAAGAAAACTACAAATACTTGAAATAAATTAAAATATTGTCTCAAAGACAGACTATGTCTAAAAGTCCTAAGCATATGAATAGCATATTGATTTAGTAATTTCTTAATTATCTGCCAGTGCTAGTAAATAAATTATAATATTTTATTTTTCATTCTTATAAATCCTTTGACTTGGTTCCATACTTGAGGCTTATTCATTTGCTGTAAAAACACAAGAAACTCGTGCAGAATTAAACATACTAGAGAATTTGATAACCATGTAGAGGTTTATTTAAATCATGACGTTGAACATTGATGACAAGAACAATAAATATAAAATGTGACATCATTCAGGGACATACTTCATGTTAATTCTGTTTCTGCTAATGTGATAACCTAGTAACATCTATTTTAAAGCAGATTTAAAGCAGAAAGTCCTCAATTTTTTTTAAAAGTGAGTTGAAGCAAAGTGTCTTGCCAGAAGATGACCACAGAGAGATTCTAGTTGGAGGTGACAAAGTAACTAGTATTGATTAGAGATTTAGAGATTTTAGAGATTTGGATTCCAGAACAGATTCTGATATTCCAAAAATGTCACCAACCTCACAACCCCTGAAGTGCTTCAGAAACTTCTATCTGACTCATATGAAAGGTAGATAAACTAGTGGATTCATGGAATTCTTACTTTGAATGCAATTTTAGTATTCTTCTAATTATGTAAAATAAATCATGTATTCTGATACTTCTTGTTGGGCATCTGAATGAAATACTTTCTTTAAATTTTACCATAGAATCTTGAGTGTATTGCTCTTTTGAGCTATTTTGAGCTATTATATTGTGGTCAAGAAAGCTATATGTGTGTATACACACACACATATATAATATAAATAGTAAGCACACATGTGCATATGTGTACATGTTTTCATATACAAATTGCACAAATATTGAGAGCATTTATATATTGTGTATTACACATATGTAGATATATCTATGTAGTTAGATATATTTATATTGAGAAAGACTTTTTTCTTTAGAGAATTTTAAAGAAATTATTTGGCTACATTTGTTCAAAGAGAAGAATAACTTCAGTTCTTTATTCCTTAAAATTTATTTTTATCATTTATACTAAATCTTACAAGAAAGAGCTTGGCTCATACAGAAACTCATTTCTCACTTTACTGAAATACTTTGGTTCTTCTCTGACTTACTTATATACCATTACAAGGAAATTCATTACTAGGATAACCTCATTATCCTATCTCATTTCATCAGACTTGGTGCTCTGAATCATCACCATCCTTTGATTTTTCTACTTGGAGGGTAAGGTCATTATCTCCAAAATTGTATTTAAAGAGAGAATGTTTCAGAATGTTTCATTTTTCACCTAGTTGCATTAGTTTGGGACTCTTTTGATTTGACCCTCAACTCCACAAGTACTTTCCCTTCACCCCACTCTCTTACTTTTTAGCTTCTTTTTGTTTGTTCTTTTCCCCCATTTGATTGTAATCTCATCATGGGTGACTATTGCCTTTTTAAAATTTATATTCCTAGCACTTACAACATAATAGAAGCTTAATAAAGGTTTATTAACTTTTAAATAGTCGCACTGAAAAAACACATTAATCTTTTTTCTCTCTCTTCTTTTAGAACTGGCATCTAATAATATCAAAATGTAATTTTATTTCAGGAAGTTTAAAACTCCTATTGCAAACAAAGGAAAACTAGAGATAGAAACATTTAAATGTATTCAGAGGTCAAAGTGGACTGATGGATAGAGGCAAGATACATTGAACATAGAGCGATCAAGGACATATCTATTACTCTGTGTACAAAGATACTATTGGCATCCTAAACTGAAATCTTAATAAGAATTTTTGTCATTATATTTTATTTTTTCCATTATCAAGCATTTATTTTCTTTTCACCCTCCCATGGGGAAAAATTAACAAAAAGACTTATGTGACATGCATGGCTGGTTGAGCAAAATAAATTTATTGATTTCCAGGGGAAGGCAGAAGTTTCAACAGAAATATGTGATATTCTTCATCAATGTTCTGTAATAGTGGCTGATAATTTTATTTTTCAAAGTTCTTATGCCTTTAAAAAGTATTTATTTTTATAATATTTTTAAAATATTCATAAAATTAACTATATAACACTTTGCTTAAGCTATATTTTTGGTAACTTGTAAATGAGAGTATGATCAACTTTGCAACCATAAAATATTAATGAAATGAATTTAGGTCCCATTATGAGAAGTGATTTTCTGATTGAAAACATATAGTTTTGAAACTGATGAACATGTATAAATATAAAAAATTCAGTATATTTCATAATCAAGTAGATGATATAGCTAGGAGCCAAAATATACATTTCAAACTGAGAATTCAACAAATTCATTGCAAATGATTTAGAGGATTATTTAGCTAATTTTCTCATTCTTGCACAGATGTAATGTTGTTCCATAAAAATATTTAAAAGTTTTATTCCATGTATGCATAGCAAATTTCAAATTATACAATATTGTACTGAAAGCTTTAAAATATAGAATTCTAGCTGAAAAAATCATCTCAAGGAGGAGGACTCAGAATGAAGTATAGATTATTCTGACTCTACTGTCAGCTACTAGAACTGCTCTGAGGATATTTCCAGTAATCTTACAGAACACATATTCATATCATAATAATTTAATTTTAAAAGTAACTATTGTACCTGGTTACATAGTAGCCAGCAAAACATATCAAAGAATAATAGCAAGATAGAGACTTGTTCCAGATCCTTGTCTATTTGAACTTCATAGAAAAATATCAGAATGAAAGGAAACACTATTTTAATAATAACAGAGAAAGGTAGGTTTATAATAGTAGAACAAGGCTAAGTTATTACTGAAAGAAATTGTAAAAACATATTAAATTAATGTAAAGAAAGATACGATCAAAGGCAAAGAATAATATATCAGAAGCACATTGTTCTTCTAAGACTATGATATAATAAATACTTCTGCTATAATCACAATCCTCTAAATAGCCTTGAAATTTCATTAAGCAGTCTGACAAATTTCAAGGACTGACAGAAGATAAATCTTCATACTACAAGTATAGGACTCAAAATATCCAGGAGAACTCAATAAAATATACTCAGATTAACAAAGATCAAAGGACAAACTATTACCCATAATGACAGAAGCAAGACATTGATTCCTAAGACTTACAAGGTTTTTAAATGAAATAATAATCCCAAATATTAATAATATCCAATTTAAATAGAACTCAAATATTTCAAATTACATAGACAATAATGAGGAGGCAAAAATAATACAGAAATAGAAGGAGGTACGTATCACCTCTGTTGTCTTCCCTTCCACAAGAATAGAACTGAATATGCTTTCAGACTCAAAATTTAATTAATTAGCTCAGGGCTACAGAAATATTAATTGTCTGAGGTCAATCTTGAACCTGTCTTTCTTATTCTAAGTCCAATGATTGTATGTTTGTTTTTTTCAGAACCACTCAGAGATACCTGTCTCATCAATGACATAATCATATTGGATACACTTAAACTAAAGCCTAAGAATATAGATTATATGCAAACCTAATGAATGTTTGAATTCTCACAAAGGCACAGAAGAAATATTCCCTGAGGACAAAAAAGAAAGTCAAACCATATATCAAAATTACTTTTCCTTCAAGCATTGACAAAGTAGTACAAAAATATCTGTTTTTGAGATCCCCTAAATGTTCTTTTAAATAATATTTTCAGTCATAAAAATGATTCTTGGGTCATAACCATCTCTCTTTTCGGAATGAATTTTGAAACTCATTTGGTTCAATTCATTAGCCTTATGCAAAACTTAAGCTGTCACAAATCTTTCCATAAGGTTAGAAATTAGTTTATCCATTGATGGGGACAAGCAGCTGAAATCCAGGAATTGAATAACTTTAAATTAGTTTCTGAAAGCAGTCAAAATGGCTTGAACAAACAGATGAACCATTCTAATGATTCATTAGAATGAATCCTTTTTTCTGATTCTTGCTATGTTAGAGGAAGCTGTTCACTGTTTCAGACATGGAATAATATTTGAAAGGTTTGGTTCAAAGAAGGAAAGGATGCAGGTGACTAGGGGAATTTTCAATTTTTACAAACTCCATTCATTCATTCGTATAGTCATTAAATATTCATTTATCAAACATTTATAATTTGCAAAGTATTGTAGGCTTTGTTGGCAATTAAAAATTTTTAAAAAATTAATATTAATAAAAGAAAAAGGGAAAGCACTTCTGTTTGCAAAGTTTCCATTCCCCTAAGCAGTTGTGGTAAGACATGTATATTTTATTTTCATGGACAAACCATAGAGAAAGGAGCATTGGTCAGAATAGGATCACAGAATGAAATTAATTAACTTCTTCCTCCTCACTCATTGATGAAGTCAATAAACATATTTCTAAAGGATACAATTGGTTACTACTATAAAAATATAAAGAACTCTAGGACAGCCATAATATTTGTATTCCTTTTGTAAAAGATTTAATTTCATAATAATTTGAGAAATACTTTTCATCCAAAAAGGGCCTCTAGCAAATGCTATAATAACAAATAAATACAGAGCAGCTTTTTCTTAATAAGTTAGGAGCTGGATTCATGAGATGTAATTAGCAATCATTTCATCAATGTACTTTGAATATATAATATTTGGACTCAACTATTTAACACTCAGTCCAACCATTAAGCTCTGAAATTTTCTTTACTCTCTCTTTCACAACAGCATTTCCCAAGGAAAAATATTTTGTTCTATTTGTTTTTATAAATTTAATAAACTCAAGCAAGTTTTGAAAACTGATCTGATCTACCTTGTTTCAGGTTTTTTTTTTTATTAATTAGAACATAGATCATAGATTTTGAGTTCAAGGGACTTTTAGGATCATCTAGTTACAACTCTTCATTTTAATGATAAGAAAAAAAGACCCAACTAAGTTGCATGTCTTCCCCAAGGACATGCAGGTAGTAAATCAAAGAGCTAGAATTAGAAACTATTTTATCTGATTCCAAATCTAAGGCTCTCTATAAGACACTATCTAGCAAAATGTCTTTATTTTTTTTTGTTTTTTTATTTTTTAAACATTTATTAATATTCATTTTTAACATGGTTACATGATTCATGCTCCTACTTTCCCTTTCACCCCCTGCACTCCCCCCATCCATGGCCAACGCACATTTCCACTGGTTTTGTCATGTGTCCTTGAACAAGACCTATTTCCAAATTGTTGATAGTTGCATTGGTGTGGTAGTTTCAAGTTTACATCCCTAACCAATCATGTCCACCCCGACCCATGTGTTCAAACAATTGTTTTTCTTATATGTTTCCTCTCCTGCAG
>NC_058132.1:177107196-177153634 GCF_016433145.1 Gracilinanus agilis | reverse complement strand
TTTTTTTTCATTATTTCCCTTGATATTCTTGATCTTTTGTTATTCCAAATGAAATTTGTTATAGTTTTTTTCTAATTCAGTAAAGAAGTTTTTTTGGTAGTTTGATAGGTATGGCGCTAAATAGGTAAATTAATTTGGGTATAATGGTCATTTTTATTATGTTAGCTCATCCTACCCATGAGCAGTCAATGGCTTTCCAATTGTTTAGATCCAGTTTTATTTGTTTGAAAAGTGTTTTGTAGTTGTTTTCATATAATTGCTGTGTTTGTTTTGGTAGATAGATTCCTAAGTATTTTATATTGTCTAGGGTAATTTTAAATGGTGTTTCTCTTTCTACTTCTTGCTGCTCTAATGTGTTGGAGATGTATAGAAATGCTGATGATTTATGTGCATTTATTTTGTATCCTGCAACTTTGCTAAAGTTGTTGATTATTTCTACAAGCTTCTTGGTTGATTCTCTAGGATTTTTTAAGTACACCATCATATCATCTGCAAAGAGTGATAGCTTAGTCTCCTCATTGCCTATTTTGATACCTTCAATTTTTTTTCTTCTTTAATTGCAACTGCTAGTGTTTCTTGTACTATGTTGAATAATAGAGGTGATAATGGGCATCCTTGTTTTACTCCTCATCTTATTGGGAAGGCTTCTAATTTATCCCCATTGCATATGATGTTTTTTTGATGGTTTTAGGTATATACTGTTTATTACTTTTAGGAAAGGTCCTTCTATTCCTATACTTTTTAGTGTTTTCAATAGGAATGGATGCTCTATTTTGTCATATAGACAAAATGCTTTTTCAGTATCTATTGAGATAATCATGTGATTTTTGTTTGTTAGACTGTTGATATAGTCATTTATGTGGATGGTTTTCTTAATGTTGAACCATCCTTGCATTCCTGGTATAAATCCCACCTGATCATGGTGGATGATCTTCTTAATTACTTGCTGGAGTCTCTTTGCTAGTATTCTATTTAAGATTTTTGCATCTATATTCATTAGGGAGATTGGTCTGTAGTTTTCTTACTCTGTTTTTGATCTCCCTGGCTTTGGAATCAGTACCATATTTGTGTCATAAAAGGAATTTGGTAGGACTCCTTCTTTGCTTATCATATCAAATAATTTGTATAGTATTGGGATTAGTTGCTCTTTGAATGTCTGATAGAATTCACTTGTGAATCCATCAGGCCCTGATGATTTTTTCTTAGGGAGTTCTTTGATGGCTTGTTCAATTTCTGATATGGGATTATTTAGGCATTCTATTTCTTCTGCTGTTAATCTATGCAATTTATATTTTTGTAAATATTCCTCCATATCTCCTAAATTGTTATATTTATTGCCATATAATTGGGCAAAATAGTTTTTAATGATTGCCTTAATTTCCCCTTCATTAGAGGTGAGGTCTCCCTTTTCATCTTTGCTACCTAAATCTTTGAACCTTCTTTGAAAAGAGGTGAGGGAAATACAAATCACTTAAATAGCATCTCACTATCGACTTACTTAATAAGTAATAATAATCAGTACTAATTCAATACTGGGTGAGAAGCAGGGTCCCCAGATTATATCAGAGAGGTTTTTATTAAGTAGTTATTTATCAAGTAAAGTAATTTTGCATAAGGGTTATTTCAAGTATATCCTTCAAAACTATGATGATTTAGAATTACAATTGAGAAAGTAACTGAAGTACCTAGTTGTAATGTCAGGAGCTTTAACCAACACTACATTTGTGCTAATAACTGATGATGGTGTTTGTCATGCAATTGCATTATTGTCCTTTATATCTTTAATATCAGAGAAGTTTAAAAAGCACATACTTGAATATACATATTATGTGTGCACGTATATATTAATAGAGAATAGGTGATAGATTAAAAATGCAAAGGTGAAGGCAAGATGCACACAAATATATACTTGTATTGGAAAGGCAGCCATGATTCAAGAAGATATATTTTCTCTGTATTGAATCCCTGAACTCTATGGGAAATGTGTAAAATAAAATAACTTCATAGATTTATTATTCCTTTTGGTAGAAGGCATACTTGATTGAGGTGTATTCGTTTCTACTCTCTTTCTTAAATATTGTTTTGAATACTGCATGTTACAGTATAATATAAGAAAGTTTTGCTTAAGAAAAGTAATGCCTTTTGAAAAAATATTTTGTTTGACCAATCCAAGAGCACTTGGATTAGAGAGGAATATTTTAGCTTTACATGTACATGATAAATCCTTCAATGTGAAATATTTTATTAAAGAAAGAAAACATAAAATAATAGGTAGGGCAAAGCTGAAATTAAAACAGCTTCTGCTTGCCCATAGTCATGCATCTAAACCAAATATTCTGAATAAAAGGCATTGTTCTTTCTATTTTACAACATTAAATCAAATAACTTGCTTTCTCCATCTAGAATTTTAAAGCTCCTCCCATGCACTTTAATCCTAGGAAATCTTTTGCTAGAATGGATAAATAATTTTATTTTATAAACTCTTTAATTTTTCCATACCTTTTAGAAATGATTTGTTGGTTTTTTCAGTTAATGCATAACATCTAACAATAATATACTGTATGGTACCTTTAAAGAACTTATGTTAATAGACAATTCTCAGTTGGCTATGGAGTAAAAATCTTTAGATGCCTCAATATCATCTGGGAGTTTGGACTGTCAATTTGGTGAATTGACTGAGAAATATACCATATATTTGGAAGTCTGCCAATCTTACAGGAAAAAAAATGTCAAACAGTAAAATATATCTCTAATATACCACTGGATGTATTTGAATTGATTCCATTTATAGATTAATCTTCTGATATTGTTAGGAGTAATTAGTCATCTTTCATTCAGTAATTCCCAGTGTACATATTTATAAATATTTATTTTCCCAGGTATCATGTAATACTCACCTTAACATTTCATGTCTTTATTTTTGTACATCTCCTTCCTGATTTATAACATGGAACAATGCCACTGACTTTTCATCAAAAAACTCTCTTCAACACAAAGCAAAAATTAGTAATGAATGTGACTACATTAGGCAAGAATTCTCATAGCAGTAAATGATATATTTATGCACTCAGATCATAGTAGAGGGAGAAATAAGGGGCAGGCCACTCAAATATTTTGAGTTAACATCATATAAATTATGGAATATCACTTTTTCAATTTCTTCTTTTTCCTTATCAGACAGAATATTTATTTAATGATACTGAAGATGGAATTCTTTGAAAAAATACATTAGTTGTGGTAATCAATGGTCATGCTATCAACAGTATAAGTACAGTGATTCCCAAAATGAGTGGCTCTGCCCCCTGGTGGGTGCTTCAGAGATCCAGGGTAGGGCGGTGATGGCCACAGGTGCATTTATCTTTCCTATTAATTGCTATTAAAATTTAAAAAATTAATTTCGAGTTGGCTAAATAATACTTTTTCTGGTAAGGGGGCAGTAGGCCAAAAATGTTTGGGAACCGTTGGCATAGTAGGATGGATCCTCTGGACCCAAAAATCTTGTTTTCATATGATTGATTATAAGAAAAAAGTTAATATAAGATTAAAGAAGGCATAATATTCCTCTTATTCTCTTATATAACCTGTGTCCAAATTATCTCCATTTCTTAGGACCCTGATGGAAAACCTATGACATGTGTGACAGCACTGACACAGACAGCCATTTTAAATGACATGTGGCTGCATGCAGCCACATACAGAGAAGTATGGGGCTGCACGCCGAGGATGAAACATTTTGCTGTAGTGTAGTGTAGACACTCTGTGCCAGAAGTCTATAGGGCAGCAAAACAATAGAGCATCTAGTTCTGGAACTTCCACTTAGGCCATTATGGGATCTTTGACCTCACTTCTGGCCAGTGGGTCAGGGAGCAGTGGAATGCCTCTGGAGGATACATTTCTGGGGGCCCTGTGATCACCATTGCCAGTAACCACATAACCACAGCAACCATCATCCAATCTACAGTTCTGGGGTGTCGTGGATTTCTAATTGACCATCATTACTGAGATAAGTGAGGGGGAGGCTGGGAGAGACGAGGGCCTGTGCTATGGGTGCCATTTCCCATCATTAGAAATAGTGGCAGTCATCTTAATTTACATGAGGAACGTCATCTTGCAGCAGAGTTTAGACTCTATTTCACTACTATTACTGTTGTGAATCCTTATTAACCTCTATTTCTGCTTATTAACTCTGCCATTTCCTAAAAGACAGTTACATGTGCCATCTTCTGGTCAGTTAGGCTAGTTAATCCCTAATTGCCTGCAGGGCTAACAGGCTATCTATAATTCCATCTTCTGTCACTATCTCCCTGATGGAGACCATAAAATATAAAGTAAATAAAATAAAATAAAATAAAATAAAGTTAAGCAAAGGAAGTGGTAGGAGCAGTAGCTGACCCTTTCAAGAGACATGTACTGAAATGGCAGCAAGTAGAACATGGAATATAAATAGACATTTTGAAACTAATCATTCCTAGCTCTTGAAAAATAGTGAGGATTAAAGGAAGGAATACATTTCCAGGCAGCTACACCTTTATAAGAGCCAATCTAATTCCATACTTAAATTTGTAAAAGGCTCTACAAATTTAACATCTGCAAGTTTGAGCATTGCTCACTCCATAGCTCAGCATGGAAAAACACTCAGTGAGGAAGAATTTATTAAAGAAACTCTCCTAAGATGTTCACCAGTTCTATTTCATGATATGCAGAATAAAGATCCAATTATTAAGAGAATATCTGAGTTACCACTCATTAGAAATATCAAAAAAGACTGACTAGGGGGCATCTGGGTAGCTCAGTGCATTGAGAGACAGGAGGTCCTAGGTTCAAATCTGGCCTCAGACACTACCCAGCTGTGTGACCCTGGGCAAGTCACTTGACCCCCATTGCCTAGCCCTTACCACTCTTTTGCCTTGGAGCCAATACACAGTATTGACTCCAAGATGGAAGGTGAGGGTTTTTCAAAAATAAATAAATAAAAACAAAAGACCAAACAATAAGACTGAACACAAACTTACAACATCAATTAAAGAGAGACATTAGTAATTGTAAATGGAAGGAAGGAAAGAAGGAAGGAAGGAAGGAAGGAAGGAAGGAAGGAAGGAAGGAAGGAAGGAAGGAATGATTCTTATTCTAACTCAAGAGGCAAATGCCAAAAGAAATGGGCAAAGCTTAGTTATTTCATTTTATATATCAAATATCTTGAGATATCCTTTTCTTTTCCATTAATATTCATTTTATATCAATTTCCCACCACCATGCTAAAATTAAGGATACAAAGACAAAAACAAAATGAGCTGTGTGAAGAAGGAACTTATATTCTATTAAGGAAATACCTCTTGTAAACAAATAAATATTAAATAATTTCAAGATTTAAAGAACAATAAGTGAATTGATAGTAAATTTTGAGAGACTGAAAGACAGGCAGAGACAGAGACAGAGGTTGTAAGATTTATTTCTTGATTTGACTTCCTCACAAAAAAAGAGCGTGAGAGATAATTGCTGCATTTGGTGGTCGCCAAAACAATACAGACCTTTTAAAATGACAATTAAGGCTGAAATCAATGTACCTTATGCCATAGACACAGGGAACATAGGTCAATCTCGTATAACTGTTAGTAAAAAAAAAATTAAGGATATTCTGTTATGTTATTACCATAATGCTCTGAGATGAACCTGGTTACTTCAGTTTAGGTTCTCCTGGTACTCTTTAGATAGGTGGAACCTTCTTCAAAACAAAAACAAACAAACAAACAAACAAACAAACAAACAAAAATACATTTACATCTCATCTGGTGAAACAGATTCTGGACAATAATTTTATTATAAAATCCCCTCTTCTTTCCTTTCATCCTTTATTCCTTCCTTCTTTCCTTCCTTCTATCCTCCTTTGCCTTCACCTTCTCTTCCTTCTTTCCTTCCTTCCTTCCTTCCTTTATTGTAAAGTGAAGTGTCAAAGAAGTCTGTATACTATAAACCATTGACTCAGAGTTGGGGATCTGGGTTTAAATCACAATTCACTAAGAACTTGAGGGGGAAAAACACATTTATTGTCTCAGGCTCTGTTTCCTCACCTGTAAAATTAACTGAGTGTACTAGCTAGCCTTTGATATCACTTTCATTTCTAAAGCAGTTATTCATTGAGGTACTTCAAAAAAAGGACTATGAAGGGTCCCAGCCGGTAGCCTCACGGCTCCACTTCTGTCTGCCACTTCTCCTGCTCGTTCCTTCCCTCTTCCAGTTGATGTGTCCGTGTGTCCAGCGGTGTATCTGTGGGTGTGTCCCAGCCGTGAAAGGGAGCATGACTGCCATGACACTGTGATGAGGGCTGCCCAAAAAGCTGGCAGAGGCTGAGGCTGGGGGCTGGATATTGGTGGTTGGCCCCTGTGGCATTGGCTGTGAGCTCCTCAAGAACCTGGTGCTTAGAGACTTAGGGTACATCTACCTGATTGATCTGGATACTATTGTCAGAAACCTCAACAGGCAGTTTTTGTTTCAGAAGAAGCATGTAGGAAAGTCAAAGGCATAGGTTGCTAAGGAAAGTGTTTTGCAGTTTTACCCAGAAGTTAATATTACAGCCTACCATGACAGCATCATGAACCCTGATTATAATGTAGAATTCTTTTGGTAGTTTACATTGATTATGAATGCTTTAGATAACAAAGCCACATGGAACCATGTGAATAGGATGTGTCTGGTGGCTGATGTTCATCTTACAAAAAGTAGAACAGCCTGCTGTCTTGGACAAGTAACAGTTATATCAAAAAGGGTGTGACAATGTTATGAATGCCATCCTAAACTAACAGAAAACTTTCCCAGGGTGAACAATTCATAACACACTTTCAGAACCTATTCACTGTATTGTATGGGAAAATATTTGTTCAGCCAGTTGTTTGGGGGAAAAGCTGATCAGGAAGTATCCCCTGACAGTGCTGATCCTAAAGCTGCTTGGGAACCAGCAGAAACTGAAGCCAGAGCAAGAGCATCTAATGATAATGTGATATTAAATGTATTTCACTAAGGAATGGGCTAAATCAACTGCATATGACCTCGTTAAACTCTCTACCAAGCTTTTTCAAGAATGGTATCAGATATTTATTTACAATTGATGAACTATGGAGCAAAAGGAAACCTCCTGTGCCATTAGACTAGACTGAAATTCAGTCAATAAATATATTCAGCAGATCAACAAAATGATTCCACATTAGGATTAAAACAACAACAGGTTCTGGATTTCAAGAGCTATGCATGACTTCTTTCAGAGTATTGAAACCTTGAGAGTTCATTTAGCTGAAAAAGTTGATGGATCTGAACTCATATTGGACAAGGATGACTCATCAGCAATGGGTTTTGTTACATCTGCAGCAAACCTCCGGATGCATATTTTCAGTATGAATATGAAGAGTAGATTCGATATCAAATCAATGGCTGGAAATATCATTCCTGCAATAGCTACTATTAATGCAATGATTGCTGGGCTGATAGTCCTTGAAGGTTTGAAATTTTATCAGGAAAAATAGATTAGTGTAGAATAACCTTTTTGAACAAACAGTCAAATCCAAGAAAGAAACTATTTGTGTCTTGTGCATTGGATCCTCCCAATCCTATTTATTATGTTTATGCCAGCAAACCTGCAGTAACAGTGAAATTGAATATCCACAAAGTCACAGTCCTTACATTACAGGATAAAATAGTGAATGAAAAATTTGCTATGGTAGCACCAGATGTACAGATTGAAAATAGCAAAGGAACTATCCTTATATCTTCAGAAGAGGAAGAAGTTATCAGAATTTGGAATTAGAATTAGCAACAAGCTTTAAGCAGATGATTTCCTTTAGGATTATATATTACTGATCAATGTTCTCTCTAGTGACAACCTAGAAAAAGATGTGGAATTTGAAGTTTTTGGAGATGTTCCTGAAAAAGTGGGGCCAAAGCAGGCAGAACAGTCAGCTAAAAGCATCATTAATGGCAGTGATGGTACAGCCATCCACATCAACAGCTCAAGATCAAGATGATGTGCTGATCATTGATACAGATGAAGAAGGCCCTGCAAGTAATGCTGATTCACTGAGGAAAACAGCCTGGAAGAGAAAATTAGATAACAAACAACATATCAACACAAAGAGACCACAAACAGAACAGTATAAAGAGCTAGATGACATTATAGCATTAGATTGAATGAAAATAAACTTGATAATTTTCTTACTGTCGTATGTTATCCAGGCATTTATGTTAAATAGCCAGAACTAGACCACTTATGTCCTTTGTTCCAAAGAAAAAATCACATCATTGACTTGGAGATGAGTCTTTTTTCTCCTTGATAATACATTCAATTGGATAGAACCATTAGAAATGTTCCAGTATGCTATACTGAAAGTAGTAGGAATTTAGTTTTTAAACACTTGAGGAAAAGTATTTGCTTCAATAGTCATTAGATAAAAGGCAATACACAGTGAGGTATAATTCAGCAGTTAAAAATACTGTGGTTCAGTAAAATTAATATCTTGATTATAAATACTACATCTTTATTTTTGGCTAGGAAAAAAGTTTTAGCTCAGATTTAATTGTTTTCACATCTTCAACTAAACTGAAATGGATTCCAAGATGCTTCAACTGCTGTGTGTGGAAACTTGTTTTAAACTATCAACTGGCATTATGTACATTACTGCAAACAATGTTAATTTACTCAGTTTTTCAGTTTGTACTGCCTGATATGTCAGCATCAGAAAATTTTAGTGTATTGTTACAGTTTTGATTTATTTATATTTGATGTTTTGTAAAACTCAAATACTCCGATGCTGTACCTTTAAAGGACCAAATAAATGATATCTGAATACTTGCTATAAAAAAGGACTCTGAAGGGAATAAGAACTCATGAGATTGTTCAGGTAGACAAAGCAGTCCACTGAAGCAATCCTGTGTTGCTTACTTCTTTCATCATTTCCAGAATTCTTTATTACTTTTTAAACAAAGAGCAGTACAAAATTGCAGCACTTCCTTTTCCAGGGAAACTGGAAATTAATGAATTTGTTTTGTCCTCAATTTGGGTATTATTTCCCTTCATTTTTGTTGATTTGGGGAGAGCAGCACCTTCCCTCCCAGGTTCCTTATTCCCTCTGACACTGTATTTGCAGCTGTGGTTATGGGATGATTCAGATTGGGAACACTGCGGTACAGCTGAGTCCACACTTTGACTCGGCTCCAATACAACTTTTTGTTGATGTTGTCCTTGCCTAGAAGGCTAATTTCAACTAGGAAAAAATCCTATACTGAAAATCTTTGCTTTTCCCATTTAGCATATTATACCTGACAGTTAATCAGAGAAAGTTTTTGGCTTCACCTATGTGAATTACCGGAAACAGCCAGTTTTTTTTTCCTTTTGATAAATTAAAAGGCTCTTTTATTCCATCCCCAAATTCTTGAAATTGGTTCCTTCTTTAATATTGCAAAAATTCTTGGTGCTCTTGAGTTTAGCAATGTTGCATAATTAGTTTTTATTACTATCTTAGTCATGCCTCTTGACAGAAGCTTCTACCCATAATATCCAGCTCTGCCATCTCTGTCATAGAAATTCAACCTGAATTACATCTTGATGCCACTCTTGTTCAAGATCTGCTGCAAACCAATGACAATTCTTTGTGTACTCACACCAAAAGTTATCTGCAAGATAACTGGATTGTTTTGATGGATCACCAGAGAAAGATGGACCAGAAATAACAATGCAATATATTGAGGTCAGGTACCAATCTGAACCAAGAAAACTCTAATACAGCCAGAGGGAGCTAAAACTGTCATAGAATTTTGGTGCCTGAGACAATCAGCTGTCAAATGATACAATGATAGACTAAGAAATAGAAAACCAAATCAAGAGGCTCAGCTTGTACTTTGGGAAGCTGATAGAGTGTTGTACTAACTGTAATAGGTATACTATTTATTAAGTGATCTCAGGAACATGACTTGGTTTCAAACTATATGTGTGCATTTATGCAGGAACTTATTTAGACTAAAATATATTGCACACATACACACATATATATATACACACATACCCTAATATTCATCTCTCTTCCACCCATGAAAATCCTTCACAAAGAATATGGAAGGCTTTTATATATAAGGTAATTTGTCATGTAGAAGAAAAATGTGTGTATGTCTGTATATCTTTGTTATATGTACACATATAAGTTATACATTTACAAATGTGCATATATGTATATACGTAACAATAAGTGGAAGTTTTGCTAAATGTTATAAGTATACAAAATATTGTCATGTGTAGAAGAGCTTGCCATCTAGAAGAAAGTTATGTGCATATATACATACATATATAACAACATATATATGAACATGTCTATCAGAAAAAAATTTCCCTATAATAGCTGTGCAAAAATAGAGGAAAAATATTTTTTTCAGTTGTATCAGAGAAGAGATTCCTGCAATGGTATTAATTACATTGGATAATTTCTGAGGTTGTGTTTAACTCTGAGTTTCTGTTTTATCTAGGCATCTGAACAGAATTCTTCAATTTTCCTTTTAATTCATTGCTTGGGTTTGGCTACTAAGAAATATGATATTTACTAATTATTCAGAGGTTAGATCTTTAGACACAAAGTTTTTCAAAGACATGATTCATTAGAAGGGAATCAGTAAGCTGTTGTTTATATCCATATCAGGAGTGGGGTGGGTTGAACACCTCAGCAACCTCTACTCTAGCAGGTGCTTCAGAATATAAAATGCAGAATTACATCTAATAGCCAAAGCCCAATTTACTGTGATGTTATCATCCAGAGCTCTCTCAGGGTAGTAAAACTTGGCAAAGATAGATGCTAATTTTTTTAAGCAAAAGTATATTCTGGTTTAAATCAATGTTATTGCATTTTCTTATGGAAATTATGAATATTTAAAAAAATGCTTAGTGCTTGATCAGTGACAAAGGAGGTGGCTTAAAACCAGAGATTTGTGAGATAGGCTTGTATCTCTTCTACAAACTTATTTAAACCCCTTTCCAGTCAGTAAATTAATTGTACTGCAAAAATGAGAAGCATGATCCTAAGTCTTTGCAATGTCAAAATGAAATTTTCTAAAAATTTTTTATTTTTAGAAAAACTTTTCCATGGTTACATAATTCATGTTTTTACTTTCCCCTTCACCCCCTTAAGCACCCCCCTATAGCTAATTCGCATTTCCACTGGTTTTAACATGTGTGGTCAGTCAAGATTTATTTACATATTATTGATAGTTACATTGGTGTGGTAGTTTTGAGTCTATAACCCCAATCATGGCTTCATCAACCCAAGTGTTCAAGCAGTTGTTTTTCTTCTGTGTTTCCACTCCTGCAGTTCTTACTCTGAATGTGGGTAACGTTCTTTTCCCTAAATCCCTCAGAATTGTTTTGGCTCATTGCATTGCTGCTAGTACAGACGTCCAGAAAAGTGAAACAAATAAAGGTTAAATGACTTTTTAAAGGATATACAGTTAATAAGTGATTAAAACTCTGCTCTATCCAACTCCAAATCCAATACTCTCCTCATTGTGTCATCTAGTTTACTTATTTATATGTACCTTTAGGATAACAGAACTGTTTTTTCACTGTAATCCCATGATGTGGGAAATACATACATTACTTTTTTTTAACAGGAACAATAATTTCATTAGTATAGGTAATTTTCAGTGAGTAATCTCCCTCTCCCAATTCAGATCACCTCCTTTGAAACTTTATAGTCTAAAAAAATTTCTGAGCACTAGAGATTATGTCATGCCCAAGGTCTTACCACAAATATATGTCAGAGATTGTAGATGAACCCATGTTTCTAGGTCAGCTTTTCTTCAACTAGTCATCACTGGGGTTAAATGAAAACAAGTAAAGAATAGAGTCTATGTTCAAATGGATGTATCTTATTTATATCTTATTTATTATATTTGGTATATGAATTTGATGGAACAATATTTTCCTTTGAAAAATTAAGACTAATATCAACTTTCTTTCCCTTATATCGCATGAATAAATAAGATATAAATAGATTAAGAGAAGACATGAGTTTGAGTCACATGAGCTTTGAATACAATAGTAAGTTATTGAACCTCTCAATGTCTCTATCCATTTTCTAAAAGTACAATTAGTTAGAGATAACTCACTGATAAGTCTCAGAAGAGGTGATTCCCACCGAGTTCCTTTCTCCAATAAAATCACAAATGCAGGTCACTCTTATTCCCCACATCAAAGAGTTATAAGGTCCCAGCTGAGGCAATCAGTGTCACTAACAAATTAGGACATTATTACTATATTTGGAGAGTAAATAGTAAATAAAAGACAATTATCAAGGAAATTTTAAAGTGTATCTGAACAAATATGTATAATTGCATAAAAATATAATTCAGTGATTTAAGGGAGAATATCTATATCTATATATCTTTATCTATATCCATATATTTATAAACAGGTGAGAACTGGAAGATCATAGAGCTTTTAAGTTATTAGGAGATATTTTGAATGCTTGAATAACCTTGAATGTTTATACTCATGGATTTCAAAAACATATAGTCTATTAATGTCATGATACTACTAATCAACAATCATATCATCATTAGGGTAGGTTATTTAATGGATTATATTTGGATGGAGTAATAATTAAAATGGTTGTGACAGAATAATAATAGTTAAAAAGTTGTTGTGGTCTCCATTTAAAAAAATTAACCCTTAAATCATAAGGCTATTAGTAGCTTTAGTAGCTTTTTCACAGCAAGGTAGAGATAATAAAGAGAAATGTAGGAAGGAGATAGAAAGTTATCTAGCCCAGTGATGGGCAAACTTTTTAAAGAGGGGGCCAAAGGAAAGGAAATGCTCATAGTCAGTCTGTTTCTAAGGCAACTCTTTCAAAGTTTCATTGTATTGTATCCTCCTCATTGTATTCATCAAATTAGGAATAATGTTGCAGGGCTGGATAGAACATTTCAGGGGGCCACATCTGGCCCGTGGGCCATAGTTTGCCCATCACTGATCTAGCCTAAAATGCCCTAAGTGCTGATTTGAAGAGATCAAGCTCATCTCCCAGCATGGGCTCCCTCACATCCCAGCTTCCAGCCAGGAGTCAGGTATTCTCTTTGGCCAAGAGTCTCACCAGAGTAAGTATCCTTCTTAAGCCAGAGCCACCAACAAATGAATCTGAATCTGAATGTCCACCAGAATCTGAATAGGAGTCAGAATGGGAAACTGCTAAATCCAAATCCGAAACCTGAATCACAAAGCCAAATGAGAATGTTACCAGTCTACAAGAGTGTCTCCTTCAGTCAGCACACCAGTCAGAATCAGAATCCGAAATCAGAATTAGACTCAGCAAGCAAAGCTGAAACTGAAATGAGAGAGCCTCACTTCCTCTTGGGTCTCATCTTATAAGCACTTTTCTACACCCAACAGTTCTCCCACTTCACATCTCAGGAGCTAATCATGGTTCTTTAATTTGTCTAGCACTGTCCCAGTGGCAGTGCTTGTGGGATCCACTTCCTGTCTCTTGAGGGTATGAATCTCTATGGATTTCCTTTCTCAGAGGGTATAAGCTTTTTCTAGTAAAAAGTTCTTCAAGTCTCTGACTAAGTGTGAAAGAAGGGGGACTCCAAGTTATTGATTGATTAAGTTAAAATAAACAAAAGGAGTTTTAAATTCCCTTTCACAGTGGAAAACGAAATTACAAGGAAATTTAGCATCTATTCTTTCCTTTCTTTCATCTACATTTGGCCTATTTTTATAAATCATCATTTTTAATGTGTGATTCATTATGACCCATGAAAGAAGAAGAAAACAAAAACAGAGCTAACTCATAGTAGAGCACATTAGTCACCGCAGTGGAATCAGAAAAAGATGGGATATTATTTTAGAAAAAACAGTCTTCATATTTAAACACACTGTAAATGGCTCCATTGGTGCAAGTATTCAAGGCAAATAGAATTTTATCTTTGCTCTATAGAGCAATCCACAATGAAAAAAAAGTGCTGTGAAGATAATTAAAAAGATAGAGAGAGCAAGGCATTATTTCCATTTTCTTCAGATCTGTGAAGATTTTGAATAGTCTGAAGAAATAAGAGATATGAGGAAGGAAGTAGAATGGAGAGAACCAAAAATTTTGTAAAACTCTTAAAAGCCATTTATTCCAAAGGAGGTAACCTTCAATTACACCCCCTCCAGAAGTAAAGCATAATAATAAAATTCATATAATTTTAGACATATAGTAAGTTTCTTCTGAAAGCTAGAAGTAGAAGATTATATAGAGATCATCTGTCTCCAACCCCTTTGTTCTATAGGTGAAGGAGCTGAGATTCATCAAAATGAAGAAATTTACCTAAGATTACACAAGTAGTATTTTGCAGATCCAGGAATTATTACTGTATTCTTTAACTCAAAATTTAGTGTTAGTTCTAATATAGCATACTGTGTCTCTTAATTTGTACAAATAATTTGTAAATATTAGCACCAAAAGGAGAGGGACAGAAATAGGCAATATACCTCTGATTTCAGTGGGATAGTCGAATCCCACCCAGAATCATGGAAACTCTCTCTACTAATGAAAACTGGCACCTTATTTGAATCTCATCATCTTAAAGACCTATCTAGAGTATTGAGAGATTATGACCAAACCTGGTTCCGAAAACTAGCATGTCAAAGGAAGGCCTTGAACTAAGGACATGTTGATTGCAAGGCCAATTCTCTATCAGTGATGGTAGACTCCTATTCTGTGACCACAATTCCATGTCCAAATAACAAACATTTGAGTTTTGCTGATGATGATTTTGGTACTATTTCGATTCTAAAACCCATGGAATCATTGTCCATTGCTTATTTTTTAAATTATTTAAAAAATATTTTATTCCAAATTTTAAAAAACCAAATGAAACAATAATTTCTATATACAAAGAAAAAATAAAACAGTGCGCAAATAAAGTCACAAATCTCCTAAATGTTTAGTTTACTTTTCTTCATATCTACATAAAAAATTCTGGCCACTAGTGTCCAGGCTCCTCCCAGTCTTCTCCATATGACAAAAGATATTGGAAAGTGTTAGAAGGAAATTTAGATTAGTTTAGGAAGATTTGAGTGACAGGGATAGCTTGCTGACAGCTTGATAATGCTGTGTGTCTGACACAGAGAAGGGAGACAATTGAACTCCTGAAGAGAAGGGAGACCTGTTTTCTCCTATGTGTGGAGCTTATTTTTCAGTAGGATATCTTCAATCAAGACCTGGTTTGCTGGAGATTGGCCAAGCTGTGGTGAGACATTTCATTTGTAGACACTGAATGTCAATAATTGTAGCTCCATCTCCAAACTTAGATTTAACTGGCAGTTACCCTGGACATCTTTGAGGATCTAGATATTTCCTCTCAAACCTTTGGGGAAATTCCCTTAGTGTCTTAAGATAGAAAACCTGATCCCTTCCATTACCTGTCCCAAAATTATTATTAAACCCTTTTATACACAGATCATCCTTGTTACTACTCCTTTCCCAGACAATCTGGCACCTAACTGACATTAAGGACCCACTGTGATAGACCCAGCTGGTTCCCATGTGGTTTCCCTTTCTACTCCACTTCCCCATTCCTCACCTTACCCAAACCACCTAGGAGTTATTTATCCACAGAGTTTCTTATTTAACCCACAGTTATTTATGTACTAAGAACATTAGGCAGCCAATCTGAACAAATAAATTAAGTCTTTCATATTTTACATTTTTGTTCAATTCCTGGAGGTAACATTCAGTTTATTTTTCAAAGATCAAGTCTGTAACTGTGCATATTGTTCTCCTGGTTCTACTCATTTCAGAGTTAATTATCTAGTGTAGTTCTTTCCAAGTTTTTTTTTTTAATCAGTCTGTTTTTCATTTCTTATGGCACAATAGTGTTCCATCACAATCATAAACCACAGCTTTTTCAGCCATTCCCCAATTGATGGGCATCCCCTCAGTTTCCATTTTTTTTTACCACCACAAAGAGAGCTACTACAAATATTATGGAACATAATGGATTCCTTTCCTCTTTCCCTGAACTCCTTTGGGCTTACATAGTTTTATAATTCTCTGGGTGTAACTTCAAATTGTTGTAAAAAATAGTTGGATCAATTCACAAATCTACCAACAGTGTATTAGTATTTATTCCCTGAAGCCATTTATCACATAACCCTTTTGTCATTTTTCACCATTCTCATAGATGTGAGGGGTTATCTCAGAATTGTTTTGTTTTGCATTTCTATAATCAAGAGTCAGTTAGATCACTTTTTCCTATACATATATATGGCTTTGGTTTCTTCATCCAAAAATCATCTATATATTTTTCTCAGTTGTCAATCATGAGATGGCTTTTATTCTTGTAAATTTGACAATGTTCTCTCTATAAATCAGATAAGTTTTTATTGTTATTCTTGATAACAATAATAATTACTGTTAAGTTTGTTACCATATTTTGATCTCACAAAAGTGCTGTGGAAGATAAGGAAAATATTAACCCACATAATGAAGCTAATAGAATAATATATGCAAATATAAATATATGTACATGATAAAATATTTGAAAGATGCTGAGTACCTGGTCTATACTGCATGATTAATGAATATTCATTCTCATTCCTTTCCCTAAATGCTTTCTTTAAAAATCAATTAGTTCATTAGTGAGAGAGCAAAGATGAAAATCTAAGTGTCCTCACACTAAACCTAGTAATAGTCTTCTAGACATCTCTCACATGTACCCAGAACAATATAGTGGTCCTCAAATTATAGTCCCTGAACTAATGTAGGCCTCATATTTTATAACATAGAGAACAGACCTGGGATCAATTTTAGAGTTTCTTATGACAAAATGTTTTTCTTCTCTAACCACACATCCGAAGTACCAAGATAATGTGATGATATTGAAATCAAAGACATCCTTTAGTAATAAAAACAGAGTGTTCTAGAATAGTTCAGTCATTCCAAGGCAATTTTAGGATAGAGTGAATTTATTTTTGGTACTGAAGATCTTCTAATTAGGTCTAGCCCTCAGGCTTGTGGCAAGTTGTCAATATGGATTTTGGTGTTGAGGTCGAGGGGTTTCTTGTAACCCTGGCCTATGAGAAATCCATCTATTAACTGCTGAATTTCAGAAAAGTTACCAAAAGCTTCTTCCAGCCTTTGGCGGGCAATTAATAAGAAGGGAACTATGGTGAAACAAGCATTTTTTAAATAATATGCTAGCAATTGAGAACTGCGGGTGTTTTTTCAAGGTACATATCTCTAAATCACCTGTATATATTTTTAAAAAGAGGGAATACATTTTCATAAAACTTTTGTTGTAATTATTCAAATTATTTTAATACACAATTTAGAAATTAAAATATTTGTAATATTTTTTAATCTAAGATGAAAAAATTATACAAAAACAGAAATATTATGTCATCATTTTGACAATTCTTTTTTATAGTTTCTCATGCATCATCATTTCTGGAAAATGGAGACTGTCTTTTTCTTCATAGGACCCAAGAAAATAGGTGGCAGGAACTATTGTATTTTTCCCCTTTTATTCTAAACATATTCAGTTACCTCCTAGATATATGCTTGCATATGTGGGAATTATCAGTCTGAGACACTGGTGTCTTATTCCACTGCAACTTTTAGATCTACTATCCATATATTTGGAGAAAATATGCCCTCCCATTGCTCTCCAAGGCTCTTGTGGCCTTGTCAACTTAATGAATTGAAACTGATCATGTATTTGCTGTATGTGTTGTCTCCTTCAGAGAGATTGTAATCTCATTGAGATCAGGGACAGTCTCGGTTTTCAATTTATATCTGAATCTTAGAAAAGTGCTTCACAAATTGTAAGCATAAAATAAATCTTTTTCTGTTCAATTCCGTTTCTATCTATTTCCATAGAAACCATTCCTAGACTCCTAGGGAGAATCAATTCCTTGCTTTGATATACAATGACAGTTTTTGTTGTTGTTTATTGTTGTCATTCTTGGTTTTCAGTCCATTTCAATTCCATAGACATTTGGAAAGAAAATATTGTCAGTCATTGAGCATTCTAAGCAATGAGCAATTTACAAAGATGGATATAAAATGACACAATATATGCAAGATACTTTGCAAATTTCAAAATATTATGTAAATGTTAGCTATTATTGCTAGTTATTATAGGGTATGGCTTCTTTCCTTATATAATTTAAATAGAAAGGGAAACAACAAAAATTTACATGAATAAATATAACTAGTGACAGAATATAATGATTAATGGGATATAGGGCAGGGAGAAAACTGAAAAATGATGACATCAATAAAGAAGTGGTTGATCCTGGCTAAAAGAATCAGAGAATCCTCCAGATGGAAATGGCATTTGAATTGGAGCTCTCCAAGTAGGATTTTGAAAGTATTGTGTCCCTATTATGGGAAGAAACATAACAAACAAAGGTATGGAAGGAGGAAATGCTGCAAGCACCATGCAAGCAAATTAAACATTTGGAGGTAGCTAACTGATCTAACTTGAGTGTTACAGAGGGTATAGAAAGGAGAATTTTTTTTAAAAGTGAAATTATGAAAGAACCTGAATTCTGTGAAATAATTTTAAACTTCATTTTGTAAATCATGGGAAAACTTCAAAAAATTTTTAGAAGTGATGTGATCTGAGTTATATTTCGGAGAATCAATCTAATGTTTTCTGGAATTTTTTTTTGAGGGCAAAGAGACTAAAGGTATCAAGAAAGAAAGCTATTGACATAAAAAGGGAAAAAAGTTTGATATATAGTAGGGGATCAGTTATATAAAACAGAGGAAAGAGAGTTGAGATACTTTGAAGAAGTAATTAACAGGAGTTATTGAACAAATCATTTGAATTATGCTGGAAAAGAGGAAGAGTAAGTGACTGGGGAAAAAAGGTTAATTCTGTGGACAAAAAAAATAAGGTCAAAGGAGCAAATTTGGGGAAGGGAAAGGGTGAATATACAGATTTCAGTTTATGTATCCATCTTTGTATACATATATATATATATATATGTGTGTGTACATATATATATACATATATATATAATAAAGGGTGTGTATATTTATGTACATATATGCATATGAATTCTACCAGATTATTCTTGGCTTTCATTTCTGCTCTACTGAAAAATATCCAATGCCAAAAAAAAAATTACAAAAAACAACAAATAAAGAACCTTATGGAAAAGAATAAACTATTAGGGCCAGCCTGGCCAAAAAAAAAATTGACATCAAATTATGTATAATTTGGATAAATCATTGGATAATTAGATAATCATTACTCTTTGGGTTTAAAAATTGCATGAAATGTCCTGAATCATTTAGTATTTATTATATTACATTTTCTATGCCTGTTAACATTTTTCTTCTTGCAATTTTTTTTTGCAATTTTTAATCTTTCAATATGATTAGATTTTTTCTCTCTTACTGTTAAACTTCTAGGACTAAATCATCATCTTTTTTATCAGAAATATTTGCTCCAAAATAAATTTTAAAAAATAATAAAGAATCAATTCAACATCTAGAAAACCTTTAATTCCACTATTTCAGCTCCCATTATTAAATTCCGAAATATGTCTTTTGTTTCTATTAAATTATCCCCTCTCACTTTCTTTCCTAGTATTACATAAACTATTATACAAGTGTGGCATTTTTAAAAATATCTAGATTCATTTTTTATTACATAAATAGAAAGCTTTTGTACTATAGGGTATTTCAGTTGCAATTTCTGTTGTTCAGACAATGAACCTTCTAACTCTTAATTTTTCATATTTGTAGGATACATGCATTTATGTGGGTGGAAATTTCAGGAAGAATGAAGCCCTTTCATGCCTTACAAGACGATCCAGATTTTTGTGATTTTTTATGGAAACTAGGCTATAGACTCCAAATCTTAGAGCATTAAGCACTGCCACCAATGGAAGTACAAGTTTAGTCTATTAATCATCATAAGCATAATAATATCTAGTATTTATATCGTCCTTGTTTAATAAAGTATTTTATGTAAGTTTATTTAATCCTCACAACCAGTGGTAATAAACTCAAATAGAAACAGTATTTTGCTGACTTCAAGCTCTTCAAAAATAACACATATTAATATTAAGTTGTATTATATATTATTCATTTTGTTAAATATTATCCAATAACATTTAAATCTTATTCATGGTGTACTTAGGAGACCCAAACGTATGACAGATCTTCTCACAACAACCCTATGAGATAGATATTATTATTCCCATTTTACAGATGAAGAAACTGAGGCAGAGAGGTAAAATGACATGACCAGGGTCACAGAGCTAGTAAGTGGTTAAGGCAGAATTAAATGTCAGGTCTACTTGACTTTAAGTCCTTGCATTATATCCAAAGACACTTTGCTGTCTCATAGTTTTTAAAATGCTAATGTTGAAGTATTAATGGAAAGTCTAGTTGGAGATGTAGCGCTAGTAACCTATTTGAAATGGAAAGCCAAAGATTTAGGAATGATTACACAAGTTAAACAATGGCTTAGACTCATAGACTGATTGAATGTTTGTTTCCTATCTTGTTATTAAAATATTTTAAACTATGTTTCTGCAAGATTAGGTTAAAGTCTTC
This sequence comes from Gracilinanus agilis, assembly GCF_016433145.1. NCBI lineage: Eukaryota > Metazoa > Chordata > Mammalia > Didelphimorphia > Didelphidae > Gracilinanus > Gracilinanus agilis. Next base: position 177,133,052 of record NC_058132.1, on the reverse strand, counting down.
ACTCTAAGTAAAACAAAGCCAATTTTTCCTCCATCACAAAACCAAACATATCCCATGGTTGACCTTCTTTGAAATGGCTGCTCTTTTTGCATCTGTTCCCATTTGACAGTAATTTCACTACCAATTCCAAAGATAGCAGAGTTTTATTTATTTCTGCCCTCTACTGGATGGAGTCCAAGCAGATAATTGCTGGGATTTTCTTTTATCCTTTAGTGCCTTAGACATTGAATTACCATTCTTCTTCTTGCACCTGATAAATAAAGGCATGGGATAATTTGTAAGTTTTTATATTCTAGTTCCCCAGAGCACAGAGAGTATGAATTGGTTTATAATATATGTATCTTACAGAATGAAAGATTCCTTTAAGAAAACCAAAATGAATTGTAAAGATCCACAAAATCTTCACATATGTGGTTTGATAAAATTCCAGCTCTATGATTCAGAAAAAAAGAGCAGAAATAAAGTCAAAGGTGAGATTATATATAAGTACATATATGATAGTCCTTAAGATGTATATAGGAGTTTACAAATAACTGAATCTAATTATTGCCTTATAATCCTGTTGCTAAGTATGTATCAAATCCCTTCTGCTTCTCTCAACCTCCCAATTTTCATTCCCTCGCTCTGCAAAGAGTAAAATTCAACACTACCAGAATTTCCAGAAATGTAATTTTAGTTTACCTTAAGACTCCAGTATTAATCTCTGTACATTCTGAGGTCACAAACAGCCCTTCTTGGCCACAGGTCTCCTATCTGTATTGTGTTCACTTCATAGAATATAAACTCTTTAAAGTCAGAGATTCCTCATTGTTTTTGTATTTTTTATATCTCTTACACTTGACATAGTTTCTGGCACACAAAAGGCTTTTAAATATTAGCTTTTTCATTCATTTATTTGTTCATTCATACTTTTGTACCACGTACTGCTGAGTAGCAGACAGGCTCAGATAGATGACCTCTACTGATGGTAAACTCATTATTTTCTAGACAAGGCAGTCTCACTTTCAGATAATTCTATTAAAATGTTTCCTTCCATCAAAATGAAATAAGCATTTTTGCAACTTCCCTTTATTATTCTTAGGTTTTTGCTCTGTGACCAAAGAGAGCAAGTTTATCTGTTATAAGAAACTGAACATGGTACCATTAGAAAAAAAAACATTTATCATATTGTTTCAATATAATTACATGTAGAATGAAAATTATTACAGCATTATTTAACCAACCTCTACTATATTACTAGAATTAGAGGAAACAAAAATCTGCAAAATAAATTTAAAATTACAAATTTAAAATATAAGACTTGCTTTCAGAGAATTTACAACATAAATAAGGTGTTAAGACATATATTTAAAATATAGTACAATAGAAATTTATATGTTATGTCTATTGTCCTTTCAAAATCAGAGATGGGTAGGATTTCTATGGCCTGCAATAGATTCAAGGAGAATGTGGGAATTGAATTTGATATTTAAAAATGATTAATCTTGTCACAGGGGATTAGAAAAAGGAAAGAACTTATGGATCAGTAGGCATTTAGAGTATATATTTGTGTCAGGGAGAAACAGAAGATAAATTTGGATAGATAAAATAGCACTGGATTCTGTAGAGTTTTAAAAATGTAGAAGATACAGGTAATCCTTTAGACAACTAGGAACCATTCACATTTGGCATGTGAAAAGGAATATCTTAAGACTATTGTGACAGCCCTCCACTATTCAGATAAAAATTATATTCAAATGCCTCACTATGGAAAAATTTGGAGCCAGGAGACATGTTAAATTATTATCATAGTTTAGTCATGCAGTAATTAGGCATTGGATTCTAACTGAAGTAGAGAAGAAAGGATGAACCCTAGGAGAAAAAAAAAAGATGATATGTCTCAGGGACGTTACAAATGTGGAAGAAAGAAGTCAAAGATGAATAAAAATATGAACTCTCTAGAGGGGGTAGCAGTAGGACTTCTGGTTGCCAAGATGGTGGAAGAGAAAATACTCAGAGCCTGCCAACTACCCTACAAATGACCACTGAAGAACACAAATATTTCAGAAGCCACAGAAGAAGGGGTGAATCTGTGCTCTGGCCAAGAACAACATGCAGAGACAACAAAGAAGACTCATCTCATCTTGTTGTGGTAAGAGGAGAGAGTACTGAATAAGCCTCAGTAGAACTCAGATGTAATACAGTGCAAGCAATAGAAGTAACAGTATAGCTGGCTTGGTCCAACCTCAGCAGGGTATGAGCAGAAATCAAAATAATAAGGAATAGGTAGCAGTGGGAGGAATTCAGTCCAGTAAGACCCAGTGTTGTCAAGATTGGAAAGAACCCAGCTTCAATTAGAGCAAACAACTTAGACAAAATCAAGGAACAAAATAACATAAAAATGAGCAAAAGACAGAAGAAAAAGTCTAACACTAGAAAGATATTTCAGCAATAGAGATGACCAAAATATATGCTTGGAAGAGGACAACAATGTAAAAATGAAAATGTGTGAAACCTCAAAGGAAAATGTGAAAAGATGCCAAGCCTTAAATGAACTCCTGAAAAGTTCCAAAAAAAAGGGCAAAAAAAAACAACCAAATAACAAGAGACTTGGATGAAAATCAGAAAACAAAATGATAGAAAATATCAATGGCTTAGAGCAAAATCTTACTAAAGAAAATAATTCCCTAATAAAGGCAATATAAGACTTCAAATAGGAAATAACTCCCTAAGAAAGAAAGTATAATGCCCCAATGAAGAAAATGACTCCCTAAAAATTAGAAGTTGGCAAATGGAAGCTAAGAAAGCAGGAGACAATAAAACAAATTAAAAAGAATGAAAAAATCTGATTTTTTAATGGTAAAACAACTGATTTGGTAAGTAGTTCCAGAAGAGATATTCTAAGAATATCTTAGAATAAAAAAAATGACAGAGTAATCTGTCCTGATGTTCTTCAACAAGAAGGGAAAGTAGGAAATGAAATAATTCACCAATCACCTCTGGAAAGCCAACTCAGGACAGGACTATCATAGACAAATTCAAGAATTTCCAAGCCAAGAAGAAAATACTACAATAAGCCAGAAAAAGATCAAATGATGTGGAACCACAATGAGGATTAAACAAGATTTAGCAACTTCGACATTAAAGGATCATGAAGTAAGGGGCATGATATTCTGGAAGGCAAATGATGTAAGGCCTAAAACCAAGAATTTGCACTCAGAAAAACTGAGCATAATCCTCCAGAGAAAGAAATGGATATTTAATGAAATAGAGGACATATAGGCATTCTTGATGAAAGAACCAGAATTAAAAAAAGTTAATGAACAAATTCATCACTAAAGAGAATCATTAAAAAGGTAAACAGAAAAGAAAAACAAACTAAAAGGAATCAGTGGGGATAAACTAATCTCATCCAAGACAACAGAAAATGAAACTAGGATACTTAAGATTTCTATGATGTAAGAAATATCTAAAGTACTTAATATGCTTAAGGCTGTCAAGGAAAACAGTGGATTAAATGAACTGCATTCTTTACATGGGAAAGGTGGTAACTAGAATATTTATATTAATACTTATGTACAACACGTATTTAAAATACTTTAAAATAATCAAGGGAAACAATGGCATTAAACTGATTGCATCAGTAGCAAGAGGGTGATAACTATGATGCTTAAGATCTATATGATACCTGAAATATTTAAGATATCTAAAGTACTTGGGATTCTTAATGTACTGAAGAAGATAGTTGAAAATTGTTTCACTATTATAGCAATGAATAGTAACATGTATAAAGAGAGATCAGGGAGTAAGTTGAGTATGATGGGATGATAGACTCCCAAAAAGTCAATGAATATGTCTAGAAATACACTGAGAAAAAGAAAAAAAGGAAATAATTGTTGGGGTAAAATAACTTGTGTAAGGAAGCATGTAAGAATCTATATATTAGAAGGGAAGTTGGGGAAGGTGGTAGTGGGAAATGCTTAAACCTTGCTTTCATCAGAATTGACACAAAGTCAAAATAATATTCACACACTCTGTGAGGTAAAGAATTTCATCTTACCCACTATGGAAGTAAAAAAGGAAAGGGGGAAGAATAAAAGGGAGGAACAGAAAAAAGGGAGGATCATCAGTAGGAGAATAAACAGAGACAAAAAATCTGTCAATAGGATAAAGGCTGGAATGAGAGAAAGAGAAAGCTAAACCAGAGGGGAAAAAGAAATGTCATGCTCGGTGGAAGGAGAGAAAAATAACTCTATTGAAGAAAATAAAGAAATTGGAAAGTGTAGTCAGAGTTTGTTTATTTTAAGATAAAAATGATGAATTTTATATTAGATGTTTAAAGAAACTCAAATGGAAATGTTAAATAAGAATAGAATCTGATTTTATCACCTATTGAAGCTTTGCTTTACACACAGAATGATGAGTTCTTTGATACACTGATGTCCTATTATTGAATTGACTCAAATTGTATACAGTCTATTTCAGGCCCCATTCACTCTGTGCTTTTTGCTGTTTGATTTAAGCAAGTCATTTGGGGTTCACAAGTTCTTTTCCTGTGGTAAAAGCTACCAAACAGAACTTAAAATCTCTCAGGTGGTTCTGATCTTCTTCAGGTGTAAAGAGGTTATTTTTAATTCCCTAAGCCTGAACATGTCCCTTTTAAAACCATAATCTGCAATCTCAACACACATGCATGTTAACAAAGCTTTTTTCAGACTCTCAAGATGTGAAATGCCTAGTACAAGATAAAATCAATAAAACACACAACAAAATTGATGTATCATTAGTCAGAAAACAACTTGGAACCAAATGGTTATTAGAAGAAAATATGTGAAGTACACAGGTAAGGATATAAAGGCACTGTTATCTAAGGCAAAATGGAGATGAAACTTAAAACATAAAAAGACAACACAAAAGGCAGACTTCTCAGAGTGGCTACAAGGCTCCCAAACTAAATGCTGAAGGCCTTTTAAGAAGATTTTCATTTGATTATCAGGATCAAATGAATTCCAAAAGAAGGAATATAGCAGTTAGTACTTTGTAATAACTATGTAGAGCTTTCTCATTACATTAAAAACATCAGACAAAAGTAGAAACTTTCTAGTCATACTAGATTGTACATAGTATAGCTGACAATGGATGCACATTGATAATCTATAGATGCTCCCATTAACAATATAATATAAAATACATATTTCACAGGATTTTCACTATATCACCTCTCTCACTTCTTATCTACTTGTTTCTTAGGCACATTTTACTGTAATTTTACTCCCAAATTAAATTAGGTACTTGCAATAGCACTTCAAAAAAATAAATATTTCAGAGTACAGAAGTATGTGATGAAACATTTGCACCACCTTATAATATCTCCAGTCTAACTATGACTCTATTTGATAGCAATGGTTTTTGTTAGGAATCAGTTTTTACAAGCATAAAGGTATTTTGTAATTACATATTGACACCCATATAAAAAGTAACTTGAGATGACTGAAGAGTAAACTAAATAATATTGTTTCCAGTCAAGTAAGATTTTTACCTTCTAAGAGTCAATTGATAAGAATAGATAAAAATGTGTTGGGGAGATTAAAGAAGGGTCAAAGAATGGATAAAGATTTAAAGGTGAAAATAATAGAGGATATTGTCCTATAGTCTGTTCTAGAGTTTGTGTTTTCAAAATGTGAATTTGTTCCATTATGATATAAGGGGATAATTTGAGTATAACACAATTGTTTTTGTTTGCTTCTGCTGTTTTTTTGTTTTTTGTTTTTTTTTCAGGAAAGATCATAAGAGAAAAATGAGCCTTATTTACCTAAAACTTTTGTACCATCTTTATAGTTTCAGATAACTCTTCTTCTAACATTTCATTAAAAGCCCCAAGCTCTAACCATTCTAACACCCATTTCTATAGCAAATTTCAGGTCTTTTTAAAAGATAAATACTTATTTTATTCTGGTATGTTAGGAGCATTGGCAGAGGAAAATTGTCCACTCTTACACATTCCCATTCTGTTCTAACTGCCCCACTTCTCCCTCCCATCTTTTCTTGTCAAACGTTTAATTATGGACAACAGTCTTGTCTAGAAACTGAGAATTGCAAGTCTTCCAAGGCAACACTGTGGTCATTGACTTTGCTAGCCAGAGGAAGTGGGAGTACTGAGACGCTTTCTGAGACCTTGCCACTATCTAGTGTTTTATTTATATATTTGTTGACCATTTAACAGGTATAAAACGGTGGCTATCTTTATTAAGTTCCTTTTCTTTCTAACAGATCTTACAAAGTTCTTGAATTTAGTTCCTCAACATTATTCTCTCCACAACTGAAATGGTTTCTGTTCCTGGATTTTACATAGTACCTATTCTTTTTAGGAGTGAACAAATTGTGTTATAGTGGAACTGACTGTATTTAATGGAGCATCATAAAGTGTCAATAAAGACTTCTGGTGAATATGACTACAGGAGATAACACAGGAGCATGATGCTTCCACTTTTATGCTAACAAAGATCTAAACATATTAATAAATTAAAAAGAAAAACAAATCAAAAATGCAAATTCAGATAGTTAACCCAGCATTTATATAGTGTTCACTTCATATGTTGAGCTAAGTACTTTACAAATCTCATTTGATTCTCAAAACAACAAAAGAAGAAAGATATTAGAGAGAACTGAAGTAGACAGAAGTGAAATGACTTGCCTACAATCACAAAGAGTAAATATCTGAGGACAGATTTGAACTCAGATCTTCCTGCCTCAAGGCCTTTAATGCAGTGAAAGTCTGTACATATAAACACTCAGAAGCTAAAGGTATGAGAAAAAGAATCCCTTCCAGAGAACCCAGCCTTCAGAGAGGCCTCTGTTTTGGAAAAGGCCTCATGGCTGGAACTCTTGTTTAGTTTACCTATGGGCCTCCCTTTGCTGGGGACTCTGAAGTCCTGCCTGGTTCAAACCCAGCTGGAGTAATTTTCTACTCTCTCTCTCTCATACAAAAAATAAATTGCTATAAAAAGTCATTCTGGGGGACAGCTGGGTAGCTCAGTGGATTGAGAACCAGGCCTAGAGACGGGAGGTCCTAGGTTCAAATCTGGCCTCAGACACTTCCCGGCTGTGTGACCCTGGGCAAGTCACTTGACCCCCATTGCCTACCCTTACCACTCTTCCACCTATGAGTCAATGCACAGAAGTTAAGGGTTTAAAATAAAAAAGTCATTCTGCCTTGAGTAATATGTTTTCGGTGACCACATCTATATACATTTAGTCCAGCCTTTAATTTTTAACCCTTACACTGCATCAAATTAAAATTATATGTAAAATGATTTGTAAACCTGACATGCCATATAAAATAATTAGAAACCCAAAGGAGTAATAAGAAATATAAACTTTATTGATTACATGATTATTTTGTATTTAAATGTAATATTTTAGTGAAAATTTGCATATGCATTGGGTATATGTGTACATATAGTTATGTTTTTCATATATATGTATCCATAAATAATTTGTTGATTATACTTACTATATATTTATTTTGTATACGCCAATAGAATGTAAAGCAACTAGTATAGTTCCTGAGTCATAATAATGATTTAATAAATGCATACTGACTAATTAATTAACTGACAGAAGTGTAATTGAAATAGAACTTTAGCTGAAGTTTGTAATAGTATATACTTAAAATTTTTTATTAAATTTAACATAGTAGTTTAGAGTTGGAAAGAACATTAACAAGCAAACAACTCCTTCATCTTATATATGAGGAAGCTAAAGCCTCAGAAAGATGAAGGAATCTTTCTTGGAAGTTCCAATTCTAATTTTTACCACATCTGGTAATAGATTTTAGGTATCTTGATTCCTACTTCTTTACATTTCTACTACACATACTCTCTCATTAATGTTCCCACATTCTTCTTACTTTAATAAATTAGATTTTATATTCTAAATGACTGAGTATAATATTGTTATCTCACATTGAAGAAAGGAAATATGGGAAGACATAAGGGTAATCCATTGTTCTAAGAAGAAACCTCTGAATATCACTTAACATTATGGCAAAATGAATCAGAAGAAAGTTCTGTAATATTGTTGAGATGTAATTAAAAGGTACAGAAAAGGAACAATTTTTAAAATAAAAAATCAAATAACTTAGAAGAGAATCATATTCCTGAATGGCCACAATCTACAATCTACAATCCTGAATGGCTAAAACAGCTTCATGAGAGCGAATACTTACACTTATTAGGTATCATCCATATATACACATATATGGATATATAATCATATATTTGTATGTGATATATATATGTATATATTATATAGTTATAATGATATTTATGTGTGTGCATATATATGTATATGTATATATACTAGTATTTATATAGCATCTAAGGTTCGTAAAGCATTTTACATATGTAGTATTTCATTTGATATACATATAACAGCATAATTTCTTGCTGTTTGTTTTTAAGTTGTTTTTAATTCATGTCTGACCCTTCGTATCCCGATTTGGGATTTTCTTGTCAGAGAGACTAGAGTGGTTTACCATTTCCTTTTTCAATTCACATTACAGATAGGAAAACACAGTCAAACAGGATGAAGTGACCTGCCCAGGGGCACACAGCTAGTAAGCATTTGAGGCCATTATTTTTTTAGATTTGAAAATTTTATTTAATTAAATAATTTAGAATATTTTTCCATGGTTACATGATTTATATTCTTTCGTTCATCTCTCCCCATTCCCCTCCAATAGCCAATAAGCAATTCCACTGGATTTTAAATGTGTCACTGTTCAAGACTTATTTCCATATTATTGATATTTGCATTATGGTGATCTCAAAGAGTCTACATCCCAAAATTATATCCCCATCGACCCATGTGGTCAAGCGGAAGTCTTCCTTCTGTTTTTCTACTTGCAAAGTTCTTTCTCTGGATGTGAATAGCATTCTTTCTCATGAATCCCTCAGACTTGTCCTGGACCATTGCATTGCTGCTAGTAGAGAAGTCCATTACATTCAATTGTTCCATTGTGTATCAGTCTCCATGTATAAGTTGCTCCTGGTTCTGATCTGCATCAGTTCCTGGAGGTCATTCCAATTTATGTGGAATTCCTCCAGTCCATTATTGCTTTGAGCACAATAGTATTCCATCACCAACAGATATTTGTTTAGCCATTCCCCAATCAAAGGGTATCCACTCATTTTCCAATTTTATTTCACCACAAAGAGCATGGCTGTAAATATTTTTGTACTAGCCTTTTTCCTTATTATCTTTTTGAGAGATGAGCCCAGCAGTGGTATGGCTAGATCAAAGGGCAGAAAGTCTTTTAAAGCCCTTTAGCATACTTCCAAATTGCCATCCAAAATGGCTGGATCAATTTACAACTCTACCAGCAATGCATTAATGTCCCAATTTGGGCACATCTCCTCCAATATTTATTGCTTTCCTTTGCTGTCATTTTAGTCAATCTGCTATGTGTGAGGTGGTACCTCAGAGTTGTCTGGATTTGCATTTCTCTAATTATAAGAGATTTGGAACATTTTAAGTGCTTATTGATAGTTTTGATTTCTTTATCTGAAAATAGCTGATTCATATCCCTTGCCCATTTATCAGTTGAGGAAAGGCTTGGGTTTTTTTAACAATTGATTTAGCTCCTTATACATTTGAGTAATTAGACCTTGGTGAGAGGTTTTTGTTATAAAGATTTTTTCCCATTTTGTTACTTTGCTTATAATTTTTATTGCATTAGTTTTGTTTGTACAAAAACTTTAATTTAATATAATCAAAATTATTTATTTTGCATTTTGTAATAGTTTTTTTTAAACCCTTGTACTTTGGTGTATTGTCTCGTAGGTGGAAGATTGGTAAGGGTAGGCAATGGGGGTCAAGTGACTTGCCCAGGGTCACACAGCTGGGAAGTGGCTGAGGCCGGGTTTGAACCTAGGACCTCCTGTCTCTAGGCCTGACTCTCACTCCACTGAGCTACCCAGCTGCCCCCTGTAATAGTTTTTAACTCTTGCTTTGTCTTAAAATCTTTCATTTCCCATATATCTGACAGGTAAACTATTCTATGTTTACCTAATTTACTTTAGTTTCCTTCTTTATATTCAGGTCATTCAACTATTCTGAATTTATCTTGGTGTAAGGTGTGAGATGTTGATCTAAACCTAATATCTACCATACTGTTTTCCAATTTTCCCAGCAGGCTTGTCAAATACTGAATTTTTGTCCCAAACCTGGGCTCTTTGGGTTTATCATACATTGTCTTGCTGAGGTTATTTATGCCAAGTGTATTCCACTGATACTCCCTTCTGTCTCTTAACCAGTACCAAATTGTTTTGATGACCACTGCATTATAGTACAGTTTAAGATCTGGTACTCCTAGCCCCACTGTCCTTCATATTTTTTCATTATTTCCCTTGATATTCATGCTCTTTTGTTCTTCCAAATAAATTTTTTTGTAGTTTTTTCTAATTCAGTAAAAAAATTTCTTGGTAGGTTGATAGGTATGGTGCTAAATAAATAAATTAATTTTGGTAGTATTGTCTTTTTTATAATGTTAGCTCATCCTACTGATGAACAATTAATTTTTTCCAATTCTTCAAATCTAATTTTTAATTGTGTGGAAATTGTTTTGTAATTTTGTTCATATAATCCATGTGTTTGTGTCGGCAGATAGATTCTTAAATATTTTATTTTGTCTTGGGTGATTTTAAATGCAATTTCTCTTCCTAACTCTTGCTACCAGGATGTGGTGGAAATATAGAGAAATATTAATAATTTGTGTGTTTATTTTGTATTCTGCAACTTTGTTAAAATTGTTGATTATTTCCACTAGCTTTTTAGTTGATTCTCTAGGATTCTTTAAGAAGACCATCATATCTGCAAAGAGTGATAATTTGGTCTCCTCATTGTCTATTTTAATACCTTCAATTACTTTTACTTCTCTAATTACTTCTTCCAGTGTTTCTAGTACAATGTTAAATAATAGAGGTGACAATCGCCATCATTATTTTACTCATGTTCTTAAAGGGAAGGCTTCTAATTTATCCCCATTGCAGATGATACTTGCTGATGGTTTTAAATATATGCTATTCATTATTTTTAGGAAAGGCTCTTCTATTCCTATACTTTCTAGTGATTTCAATAGGAATGAGTGTTGTATTTCCTCAAAGGCTTTTTCTGATTCTATTTAGATAATCATGTGATTTTTGTTGGTTTGTTTATTGATATGGTCAATTATGTAGATAGTTTTCCCAATATTGAACCATCCTTGCATTCCTGGTATAAATCCTACCTGATCATAATGAATAACTTGTGATCATTTGCTGGAATCTTTTTGCTGGTATTCCATTTTAGATTTTTGCATCTATGTTCATTAAGGAGATTAGTCCATAATTTTCTTTCTTATTTTGATCTGCCTGGCTTTGGAATCAGTATCATATTTGTGTCATAAAAGGAATTTTGTAGAAATCTTTCTTTGCTTATTATTTCAAATTGTTTGTATAGTATTAAGATTATTTTTTTTGAATGTTTGATAGAATTCACTTTTGAATCTATCTGATCCTGGGGATTTTTCTTAGGGAATTTTTTGATGTCTTGTTCAATTTCTTTTTCTGTTATGGTATTATTTGAGAATTCTATTTCTTCTTCTGTTAATCCAGGCAATTTATATTTTTTGTAAATATTCATCCATATTATCTCGATTGTCATATTATTGCCATGTAATTGGGTGGCTCCAGCCCTTTATCTTTACCCTGTGTGTGTCTACCTGTCTCATGTGTCTTTCTTGTAGACAACATATGGTAGGATTTTGATTTCTAATGCACTCTGCTATTTGCTTCCATTTTATGGGTATGTTCATGCCATTGACATTCAGAGTTATGATAAGCACATGTGTATTCCCCAACATTTTGATTTCCTCTCCTAGTCCTGCCCTTTCTTCTTTCATTTTTTCCTTTTACAACAGTGTTTTTCTTTTAACCAGTCCCCCTAATCCCCACCATTATTTCATTTCCCTTTATCTCCCCACCCCCTTTATTTTCCCCTATTATTTTTCTGTAGGATCCTTTTAAACTACCTCCCACACTCTCCCTCCCTTGTATTGCTTCCCTCCCCCATTCCTTTTGTTACCCTTCTACTTCTCTATGATCACAAATCAATTCTCTGCCCTAATGGATCTGATTGTTCTTCCCTCTTTGAGTCAATCTCAATGCACATGAGAATTAAGTCTCCAACCTATTTCACCCTTCCATTGTATTGATCTTCTCCCCTACTTCTGCCATGTACTTCTTTATGAAATACAAATTTATCCCATTTTGTCTCGTTTCCCATCACTCTTAGTATTATCTTCTTTTTTTACCTTTAGTTATATATATATATATATATATATATATATATATATATTTCATCCTATACAATTTATCACTATTTCATCTACGTATACTTATTCTACTTATACTGATGGTAATAACAATTTTTAAGAGTTACCAATATCATCTTTTCTTATAGGAATACAAATAATTTGAATTTATTAGGTTGCTTTAAAAAGTTTTTGTTTTTTGTTTTTTTTTTCCACTCTCTTAATTACTTTTTGGTGATTCTCTTGAGTTCTGTGTTTGGACGTCAAATTTTCTTTTAAGTCCAATCTTTTCTTTATGAATGTTTGGAAGTCTTCAATTTTATTAAATGACCATATTTCACTCTGCAAGAATATAGTCAGTTTTGCTTGGTAGTTGATACTTTGTTACAGACCCATTTCCCTTGCTTTCTGGAATATCGTATTCCATGCCTTCTGGTCCTTCAGTATTGATTCAGCTAGATCCTTTCTTATCTTAACTGTGTTTCCATGGTATCTGAATGACTTCTTCTTAGCAGCTTGTAATATTTTTTTCTTGGTCTGGCAGTTCTTGAATTTGGCTATAACATTGCTGGGCATTGTCAATTGGGAATTAAATGAAGGACATGATCTGTAGATTCTTTCAATATCCACTTTTCTCTCTTGTTCGAGAATGTTGGGGCAGTTTTCTTGGATAATTTCCTGTAGAATTATGTCCAGGCTTTTCCTTCTTTCATGATCTTCTGGTAGTCCAACAATTCTTAAATTATTTCTCCTGGATCTGTTTTCAAGATCTGTGGTTTTGTCAATGAGGTGTTTCAGGTTTTCCTCAATTTTTTCATTCTTTTGATTTAGTTTTATAGACTCTTGCTGCCTTGTGAAGTCATTTGTTTCGAATTGTTGGATTCTAATTTTTAAAGGCTGAATTTCATCCCTGGCTTTTTGTTCATCCTTCTCCTTCTGGTCTCATTTTCTTTGTGTGTCATATTTCACCTTCTTTGCCTTATCTTCAAGCTGGTCAATTCTGGCTTTCAAAACATTATTTTTTGTTTCCAGATGACTTATTTTTTCTTAACTTCTTTTTCCAATTTTCTTCATCCTTTCTCAATTGTTTTTTGAATTGTATTTTGAGTTCTTCCAAAGCCTGTGTCCAATTCATTGGAGTTTCTGTGTTTTTGTTTGGTATTGCTTGGTCCTCCCCTTTTCCATTTTTTTTGCTCTTTACCTGGACAAAAGCTGTCTATTTTAATTTCTTTTTTCTTTTTATGTTGTTTACTCATATTTTTTCCATCTTTCCCACCTGTCATTGGCTGTAATCTTACTCTTATGATTATTTGCTAGATCTGTGGGTTTAGGTTATTCTGTCCTGAGGGTGCTTCTTCTCTGCTCTGACAAGATTAGTCTTATATTATTGGAAATTTTGGGGTCCTTGAACTACCTTTCCCATAAGCCCACTGGCTTCCTGTCTTGTGTGATGACATAGACCAATGATGAGCAAACCATGGCGCTCAGGCCACATGCAGCTCCCTGAAATGTTCTATCAGGCCATCCGACATTATTCCTAATCTGACAAATACAGTGAGTAAGATACAATACAATGAAACTTCAAAAGAGTTAGAAACAGACTGACAGATGAGCATTTCCTTTCCTTTTGTCCTCCTTTAAAAAGTTTCTCTATCACTGACATAGACAGTTATGTGATGATGTACACAGAAGAATAAAATTGAGGAGCTCGGCTTCTTCTCTCTCTTTGCTCCCAATCCAGCTACGTGAAAGGAGGTAATAGCACACTCTTTTTAAACTGACTTAGTGAAAATGGAACATGGCTTGATTTTCTAATGCCTACTAATAAGTCTTTTTAAAAAATCCATAATATTTCTGAACCTATCTTTTTATATTAATTTTATATCTTAGATTTTTGGCAACAACAGGTTTGGAAAACAAATTCTCAGATTTTCAGATAGCCTAGCAGGCCATGTTTCTGCTGCCATGGATTTTCATCCTCCCCCCACAGACAGAAATCTGAGAGAACTCCAAATTCTCTCTGGAGTTGCTGCTTCTGCCATTTTTTTGTTTCTATTTTTCTTTTTCTTTTTTCTCTTTTTCCTGTTTTCCTGGGACACACTTCTACTTTACTTTGAATAATTTTCTGTGAATTCATGGCCTAAAGGGAAAAACCACATTATTGCTGATAGCTCCAGCTGCCTATTCCTGCCTGCTGTTTATGATCTTCTTGGCTTCAAGTGCCAGCCCCCACTTCCTGGCCCTCCCTGCTATCAAATTTGCTGCTAATCTTTAGGGATGCCATGAGCCTTCAGTCTGCTTCCAGTCTGCCTCCAGCCTTCCTCCAGCCCAGACTCCAGCTGCCACTACCAGACCCATGGCTGTGAGTCAGCTAATCCGAACTGTTTTTTTTTTTTTTTTCCAGTGGATTGGTGAGAACTCCAATTCAACTTCAACCTCCCCTCCCACATAGGTTTTCAAGCCTGTTTCAGCTGCTTTGCCCCTACCCCAGTTAGGCTTGTGTGGGAGGGAACAGGGATAGCATGTGGACCCCAGCTTTTACTCTTCCAAACAGGAAATAAAATTGCAAGCATGGCCTGCCCTAACTTTTAAAGAGAAGAGATGGATTTTTAAGCCTTCTCAGACTCCATTTTTTGAAAGTCTCTGTACCTTATTGTACTTTGCTGATTGCTTTATGATTAATTTTGTTGCTTTAAGTTCATATGTTAATCTGATCAATAGGTATCTGTTACACTGAATCATTTTAACCTACTGTGTTTTCAGCTATTAGATAAATTCTGTTCATGATTTTATTGGACCTCCATAATAGTGAACAAGTCTGTTCTGATTGGTAAAAAGATTTTTTGATTACATGGCCTATAAGTTGTCATTTGCTTATATTGTTAGATTTTGTAATTTCTTTAAGTTTTGAATTTCCTTTTTTTAAGTTTATCTGTATTAATCTAATTAATATCTATTCTGTTATATGAACCATTTCCCTGTGATTTTACTGAACAACATGGTATTGTGAAAGCCCATGAACATCTTACACAAATTTTTTTAAGTTATAAAAGCCTTATGTGTCCTGGATTTGTCATCTCAACTATTGGGTTCACATGCTTCTTATACAAGTCTTTTCTTTTACTTTGCCTTTCTTAATTGTCACATATGATGATGGATAGACTCTATCAAAACTAGTTACAATTGTATACAACTTTTGAAGAATATGATGACTTGAGAATTTAAATTGTAATTTTATAAAGGGTCTTGAAAAAATGACTTTACACACCTAGTACCTTCTGAATGGAAGATAGGTATATATAAACACAACACACACATACATACATATATGTATGTGTGTATGTATACATATATATAATAATGAATGTTGTATTAAAAAGTAGAGAACCAAATAAAAGTTTGTACTCAAACTTTTATATATAACATAAGAAGCCAAAAGGAGCTCCTGCATGCATGATATTTTAACTCTTTATTTTAATTTACTTTTCCACCAGAAGGATCTAAAATTCTTAATTATTTTAGACCCAAAAAGTTTTTTATCAGTTTTGTGTTTTTTCCCCCTAGGCTTTGCTCCACATTTGGTTGGAGGCAGTAATAGATTTTGTTAAAAATATCTCAACCAAGTTTGAACGATTTCCTCCATCTGTTGAATTTGTAACAAGTATACATTTTTAAAAGATCACACAGCAAGTGGCTATATTCATCTGAATCCTATATGATTCTGGGTTTGTTTGCTATTGTCATTAAATGTGTTATTGTAATTTTGGGGAATTTTGTTACCTCTTTGAATGTGCATTATCTATTACTGTTTTTATAAATCTGCTATTTTGTACAAACAATTTGCATTCACAGTAGTTCATGACAAAGTTTAAAAGGAAATGAATTTCATTTTGGGGTGAGAAATCTTTCACTGATTCTAAGTTATATGTTTTTTATTTTTAAAACATTTTTATTATTCTTTTCCCTTGTATGTGCAATACAGTTTTGAGTTTCTTTTTTCCCATAAATTTTTTAATTGAACACATTATCAATATTAATCCTTTTTGATTTTACAGTAATATAAATTTAATATAAATATATATTTGCTATAAGATTGATGCATACACAAAAAGCCTTAGACAATGGTAACTTGCCATGTATTGATAAATGTTATGGGACTGTGATTAATGATTCTTTCTGATTCCAGGATAAAGGAAATAAAGGAATAAAAGATCCCTTTCACACAAACTTTGAGTCCCTTTTTCTTTCTCTTATAAGGTGTGGCAACTTTCTGTAGTCATGACTACTAAATGGGTAAGTGCACAAATACTAAAATCTCTTTAAATGATCCTTGATTCAAGGACCAGTTATAAGTTTATTTTTCTTTTACTTACATTTTTGCACATAAGAATTTGACAGTTTACATTTCATCCACAAATCATTTTTTCTCTTTTTTAAATTTTTTTTGATGTTTTTGGATTTTTTTATAATTGTCTCATACACCCTCATAACTCAGCCATGTATCCTTAGCTGATCTGGGTGTTTGTCTTTAATCTCTTCAGAGGGGAATGTGTTATACTTTTCCTCAAAGGGATATGCATGTATTATAATCTATAATGTAAAGTTTAAATTCTTTTGATAGTTATTTCAGGATAAGATACTTGCTACTTCCCCAGAACCCAGACAATGAACCTGTTTGGAGAAGGCACCATGAAATGCCCACAAAGATCCTACACTGCATCAAGAAGATAAATAGTGAACATTGGTATACAGTTGATTGAACTGTGGAGGGTTGAACATATTTGTTTTGAATGTATACTCTTATACCGAAGGGGACTTCCCCCAACTGACTTATTGTTAATGTTCCTAGCAATCATTTGATCATTGGTTTTGTCCTTTTTCTTTTTATTACCAAATTACTGTAATTTATAATTTAGTTATGTTTTCATGTTCTTTTTGAGGAAACTGGTCTCCCCAAGAAGATCATAGGGGGGAACGTGTTATTGGAAAATTTGGTGCCCTTGAACTACATTTTTCATGAGCTCTCTGACTTACTATCTTATGTGATGACGTAGACAGTTATGTGATGATTAGACAGGAGGATAAAATTGAGGAACTGGGCTTCTTCTCTCTCTTTGCTCCCAATCCAACAGCATGGGAGGATGTAACAGCTTGTGCTTTTTAAACTGACTTAGCAAGCGTGGCACATGGTTTCATTTTCTAATGGTTACTAATAAATCTTAAAAAAAACAACATACTATTTCTAAAGCTATCTTTTTATATTAGTTTTTTTTCTTATAGGATGATGGTATTAATGAGCTCTGAGGTAAGAAATTTCCAAGCTGGCAGTAAAAGCTGAAGGTGTAGGTCTTATAGTTACTCTCAGTGCAGAGTATGGGGGAGGGATTCTGGAGGTTCCCTGCCCTCTGAAGACTTCTTATCTGCCCCATCGATAAGATCAAGTCAGGGTAGAGTTGATCAGCAGAGTGGGATATGCTTTGAGGTAAAAAATACTAGAGTGGGGGTGGCAAGATGGAGTATTTTGACTGCTACTAGGCTGTCTTCTCTGAGCTTCTCCTCCAGCTGCCTCCATGCCAGCTATGTTCAACCCTCTGAGCCTGGCACAGCTGTGCCAGTAAGGCACTCTCTCAGGATTAGTGCACTTGTCCTCCCAGAGATTTCAGGAACCACTGGAGACTCAGCACTGTAGGTGGGGGAGGGCCTCATGGAACCTTCTATATTCCTTTCCCTTGAACCTGAGAGTTCAAGAATTCAAGCTTTATTTGTCATACCTTTTAAGTTGAATCTATCGGGAGGATCCTGAAGCTCTACCCTGTTTTTAGATTTGGTTTTCTGGACCCTCAAAGCACTTTGTTTTTGATTGATATGGAAGGGTTTTAGAGGTCTGGACTTTTGTTGTGTCTAAGCCCCCATATTGACTTCAATCTGAGGCCATTTTTGAATTCAGGTTATCTTGCCTCTAGGCCTATCTCTCCATCTACTTTACCACCCCAGCTGCCCCATTTCTATTTTATAGATGAGGAAATTAAGACTGAAAGAGAATAAATGTTGTGTATAGTCACGCAGCTACTAAGATTCTGAGGAAAGACTTGAACTCAATTCCTCCTGAATCTGTTATATTCTATATACTATCCCACCCAGTTCTATGCATTAGGCATGTATGTATGCATGTGGTAATGCACATAGTTAGCTCTAAATTTATCTCTGTCTCTTTCTCATTTATAAACACATATTATATATATATGTAAATATATACATACAGTGTGACTATCTACATAACATCAGAAATATATAATCACAGTATATTCATAAATATATTTATATGCAATAATATGTATAGTTTATTACCACACAGAGGCTAAATTTTATACATGCATGACTTTATGGCTTTATATATGTATAAATATTATATTATGTATTCCTTTGTTTCATATGGCAATATATTTATATATATGTATGTATATATATATACATATACACATATATGCCCTTAGATACAAAATAGTAATAAAAAGACATTTATGCCAAACATATATACATGTTTTACGTGCATATGTGTATATTCTGTGAAATATGCAAGTATATGTGATATTTAAGAATATATGCAAAACAATTGCTGCTTTCTCATTACTGCTCAGTTTATAATAATAATAACAAAAAACCCTCCTATCTAAATTAAGTCTTAAACTATTATAATTTAGATTCAGACCAATTAATTATTAGCCTAAACTATCAGAGAATTAGTTCAACACCTCTAGAGGTTTTAGGTGTAAGTGATGACTGGGCAGTGAAAACAATTTTCTATTTTTCATAACCTTTTGCAAAATAAACGTGTTAATCACATGTGTAGGCTCATTTCCAGCATGGAAGCTGTAATTACAAGTTAGCTACTCACATCTCCCCTTGCTGTAGTTGCTCTTCACATTGAGGATCTTCAAACACAGTTTCCCAGGAGGCCTGATTCTGTTGCCTGTCCTACTCAGTGACAACATGGGGAGGAGTGATCATGGAAATGTCAAGGTTTACAGCACTACAATACCCAGATGACATGCTGTGGGAAAGCTTCACTATAACAAGCCCAGAACCCAAAGTGTCCCAGCTGTCTCTATGCCTGTCAGAAACAAGGACCCTAATGAAATCACTTTGGCTAAACCTCAACTGAAAGGAACTAAGAAATAACACTTCGGAGAAAAAGATTTTGAGGAAATGCCAAGAGGCCATTTTATTTGTGTCTGGGAAAGTTTTCTACTTGATTATTAAAATATTCCATATTTGTGTGACTTTATTAGCCTTCTTCGGTTGTCAGATAGGCCAGAATAGACATTCCAATTTGTCTCAACAGAAAATGTTTGATAGTGTTCTACCTGGAGACTTTCCCTAGGTGATTTGCTATGTACTGACATACCCTGGCTGGAGCATTCAAAATAACTACTATCGCTGTTGAATATGCATCTACCAAAGGTGGCTGCCCATCATGAGTTACAGGATTGGAGTTTCAGTAGTCTTGAAAATAAATAATATTTTTCATGCTGGGCCATAAAAAGCTATACAAAATCTCTATGGAAAGAATATTAGGAGAGTGGGGTTCCCATCCTGACTCTGATACCCATTCCGGAACCTTGTTCAAATTATTTTGTTTTCTCTTTTCTTATATTAAAATTTTAAAAAAATCTTTGACAAAACATTAATATCCATCCTACCTATAACTTAGAATGTCATGAGATTAAAACAGTACAAAAATGCATACATTTTACATATATGTTTATATATGCATACTTACATATGACACTTTTTGTATGAGTGTGTATGCATCACTTGTAAATGTTATCATTCAGTCATTAAGTCATGTTTGATTAGGTTTCCTTGATATGGATACTATGGTTTGCTATTTCCAGTGTATCCAGTGGATCTTTTTGTCCACCAATTAAAAAATTAAGTAACTTTCAAAGATCTAATTTTTTTTAAGAAGTGTCTAAATATAGACTTAAACTCAGGTGATTCTGACTTCAGTACCAGTGTTCTAAACACTAGAGCTGCTTCTATACTCACAAATATATGTGTGTATATATATCTAAATATATATATATATACTTATAAATGCATGCACATATATGCATGCATAAACTTGTGAATATGCATAAATAGTATGTATGTGAATATGTATATGTGTTTATGTGCTAAGTGACTTCCCATTAAAACTATTTATATATATATATTTTTTATTTTCTTGCCTTTTAAAATTTTAATTATATATTTCGTTCTTTCTCACTCTCCCATGCACTGAGAAGAAAGCAATATCATATCAATTATATATGTGAAATATTGCAATATAATATTCCCATATTAGCCATATTGTTAAAAATAAAACAATATAATACAACATATAGTGAAAAAAGTGTATTTCAATGTGTATTCAGAGTTTACCAGTTCTGCCTCATGAGATATATGATTTTTTCCATCATGAATTTTTTGAAATCGTCCCAAAACTTTGTACTAATCAAAGTGGATCCATCTTTCACAGTTAATCACCATTACAACATTGCTATAACTCTGTACAATGATCATATGGTTCTTCTAACTTCACTTTGCATCAGTTTATATAGGTCTTTGTGTTTTTCTGAAACTACCTCCCCTGTCATTTCTTAGACAAAATCAGTAATCTATTGCAATGATATGCAACAACTTGTTCAGCTATTTGCCTAAAATGAGTATCTTCTTATTTTCCAATTCTTTGCCACCAGAAAAAAAAGATATCAATACTTTTGTAAATATAAATGCTTTTCATTTTTCTTTGATCTTTTTAGGGTATAGAACTAAGAATGATATTGCCAGATCAAAATACTGTTTTAAATCCCTTTGAGCATAGGTCCAAGTTGTTCTCCAGAATGGTTGGGTCAGTTTAAAATTCATCCCAAAATGCATTAGTGTCTCAATTTTCCCACATCACCTCCAAGTTTTGTCATTTTCTTTTTCTGTCATAATAACTATTCTGAGATGTGTGGGGTAATATCTCAGAGTTTGTTTGTTTGTTTATTTCAATTTGTATTTCTCTAATAGTGAACTAGAGCATTTTTGTATGACTAGAGAAAGCTTTAATTACTTTGTCTGGGAACTGCCTCTTCATATCTTTTCACTATTTATCAATTGGGAAATGACTTGTAATCTTACATTTGACACGTTTTTCTGCGTATTTGAGAAATAAGGCCTTTATTAAAAAAAATTGTAAATTTTTTTCATCATTATGATTACTGCGTTTTACTCTCTATCTTATTTCTTCCTCTTTTGTTTCTGAGCATCATGTCCCCCAATTTGCTCTTTTTTTTCTATCAGTCCCAACTTCCTTCTCATCCCTTTCCCTCCTATTTTCTTGTAGGGTAAGATAAATTTCTCTACACAACTAATTGTTCTTCCTTCTCTGAGCCAATTCCAGTAACAGAAAGGTTAATGTGCTCTCCTCTCCAGCTCCATCATCTTCCACTCCACTCCACATTCATCCTCCATGTGAGATAAATTAACCCATTTTATTTCTCTCTTCCCCTGTCACCCAATGCATTCTCCTTTCTTACCCTTAATTTTATTTTTTCACATATCATCCCATAATATTCAACTCACATCTTTACCCTCTATGTATACTACTTTAAACTATCCTATTAATGATAAAAGTTTTTTAGTATAGGAATCATCTTCCCATGTAGGTATGTAAACATTTAACCTCATTGAATATGTTTTTATTTCTGTTTCCTTTTACCTTTTTATGCTTCTCTTGAGTCTATATCTAAAAGCCAGATTTTTCATTCTGCTCTGGTCTTTTCATCAAGAATATTTGTAAGTCCTCTGTTTCATTAAATATTCATTTCCCTCCTAAAGAATTATACTCACTTCTGCTCAGTGTGTGAAGTAAAATACCTCTACTTTATGGCACGAACCATAGTGGATGTTACAGAGTAATGTCATATCTAATGCCCAGGTGTCTCCCAGCATCCCCATGAGAGTCAACATGCAATGCCACCACAGAAGGAGGAGCTAGCATGATTTAAAATTTAATTGGGAAAGGAGAAGCTCTCTTTTTTACTTCTGCTCTTGAACAGATGGGCTCTCTGGGCTGATGCTTGGGAAGCATAGCACTACTCGGAGGTGACCATGCTGAACTGAAATCTGGTACCTGATTTTACCTTAAATTAATAAGACTGAAATCTATCTTTATCCCTTTCTTTTCCTCTCCCTCTCTCTGTCTCTGTTTCTATCTCTGTCTCTGTCTTTCTCTCCCTTTTCTCTGTCTCTTTATTAATAAATGCTTATTATTCCAGTGCTGAGCTTCCAGACCACCTTTTATTTGTTACGTTCAGTAAATGATTCTTGGTTGAAGCCCTAGGGCTCATTTCCCTTCTCTAGTGTCATATTATAGGCCCCCCACGCATTTAATGTAGAAACTGCTGAATTTTGCGTTATTTTACTGTGGGTCTATGATATTTTAGTGTTTCTTTTGGGCTGGTCCCAATATTTTCTCTTTTACCTATAAATTCTGGAATTTGGTTGTGATATTCCTGGGAATTAGTTCTGGAATTTGGCTCTGATATACCTGGGCAGTATGCATTTGGGATCCCTTTTGATAGATGATTAGTTGATTCTTTCTATTTTTATCTTATCCTCTGGCTCTAAAATGTAACAACAACTTTTCTTGATAAAATGATGCCAAGCCACCCCTCACCCCACTTTTTTAATCATGGCTTTCAGGTAGTTTGAAAATTCTTGCATTATTTACCCTGGATTTGTTTTCCACATCAGTTATTTTCCCAATGAGATATTTCATGCTTTCTTCTATTTTTTATTCTTTTGATTTTGATTGCTCATATTTCAGAAAAATCATTAGATTCATTTACCCAATTCTAATTTTTTATATATAATTTTCTTGAGTCAATTTTTGTGCCTCCTTTTCTATTTGGCCAATTCTCCTTTTAAAAGAGTTCTTCTCTTGAGTGATTTTTTTATCTCTTTTTAAATATGCCCAATTGTGCCTTTTAAAGTGTTCTTTTCTCTGGATTTTTGTACCTCTTACCAATTTCCTTATTTTTTAAGGTAGTATTTTGTTTAGTTTGTTTGTTCATTTGTTTGTTTGTTTTTACCAAAGTTAGTACTTACCAGACTGTTGACTGTTTTTCACGAATTTTCTACATCACTCTCATTTCTTTTCCCAATTTGTCTCTCTTAATTTTTAAAAATCTTTTTGAGCTCCCCCATTAAGTCTTTTTGGGACTTGAGATCAATTCATATTCATTTGTAAGCCTTGGATGCAGCAGTACTGATGTTGTAGTCCTCTGAGTTTGTGTTTTGTATTTCCCCATTACCAAAATAAATTTCCATATTGAGAGGTTTTTGTTGTTGTTGTTGCTTGCTTGCGTGCTCATTTTCTTGCTTTTTTCTTAAACTTTAACTTAAAAAATACTGTTAAAGTGGGATTCTGTAACTGTTGTGAAGAGAATACTGCTTTAACTTTCAGGTTCTTTGTACAGCTGTCTTCTGTGCTAGCTCTGGAGATCTATAAACTTTTAGTTCTTCTATGGTAGTATAACCTAAAGAGCAAAGTTTTTTTCTCGCCATATCTAAGCTCGAGCTTATGAAAAACATTAAGTACTCTTTTCCATTTGAGAATGTGACCAGGATCCCCCACACCTTTAAAGCCAGAAATGTGTCTGCTAGTGCTCCTATTTATCCTAAGACCAGGACAAAAGAATATGACCGGGATCTGCATATAGACAATACAATAAGATTTTTTCAAACAAATCCAACAAAGAGACAACATATAATCTCTCTGAGCAGCTGTCAGACCTTCCTTACCCTCTGTGAATTTTAGTTCAGGTCTTTGTTGCTGATTCATCTGCCCCAAGTCCTGTTGCTTCTGATGAGCCTGCCATGGTGTGCTGCATCGCATTCCACTTTTCATCTGAAAGATTTTTTCATCCCATTTTTTATGGGTTATGATATCCCAGAATTTATTTTGAGGCATTATGTAATAGTTGTTTGGAAAGTAATTTGGTAGAAACCAGGTGCATCTGTGGTTTATTTTATAAAAAATGTATTCATTTTTAGAAGAGTCTTTATTTTTCCAATTAAATTTAATAATAATTTTCAATACGTTTCTGAAATGATAAGATCTAAATTGCTTTCTTCTAGCCTTCCTTTCCCACTTCCAGCAATGGTAAACAATTTGGTCTGAGTTATACATATATTCTCATGCAAAACTCAGTTTTATATTTGTCATTGTTGTAAGGGAATACCCATATAAAACCCAATAAAAAATAAATAGGCCTAAAAATAAGCAATTAAACTAATGAGAAAATAAATAGGCAAATAAAATAAAATGATAAGGCAAATAAACGAATGAGGAAATATACTTTAATCTCTACACCAACAGTCTAAATGCTGGATAACATTCTTTGTCATAGGACCTTCAGAATTCACCTGTATCATTATATTGCTGAGAACAGCTAAGTTTTTTGCAGTTCATCTTTTTACGTCATTGTTGCTATTATATCCAATGTTGTTCTGATTCTGCTTAGTTCACTCTTTATCAGTTCATGTAGGTCTTTCCAGATTTTCCTGAAATCACCCTGCTGATCATTGCTAATAGCACAATAATATTCCATCATCATCACAATTTTGTAGCCATTCCTCAAATGATGGACATCCTCTTGATTTCTAATATTTTGTCAACACAAAAAGAGCTGTTTTTTTCAAGTACATCCTTTGCCTTATTTGATATTTTGGGGTTACAGACTCAATAATGTTAATAGAGCATCCAGGGGTAAACACAGTTTTATAGCTTTTCTTGGCCTACTTCAAAACTGTCCTTCAGAAAAAAGGTTGGATCAATTCAAAGCATCAGCAACAATGTATTAATATCTCAATTTGCAACATCTCTTCCAAAATTTATAATCTTCTTTTCCAAACATATTGGTCAATCTGATATGCGTGAGGTGGTAGCTCAGAGTTGGTTTAATTTGCATTTCTCTAAATAACAATAAGGTAGAACATTGTATGATTTTGGATTTTTTGATTTCTTCATCTGAAAATTGCTTGTTATTTGTCAATTGGAGAATGATGTATCCTAATAAATATGACTAAGTTTTCTATATATTTGAGAAATTGGACTTTAATCAGGGAAATTTGCTAGATTATTTTTCCCATTTTGTTGTTTCCCTTCTAAACTTGGTTTTATTTTTATAAAACCTACTTAATTTAATATTATCATAATTATTCATTTATATCTTTTGATATTTTCTGTCATTTGTTTGCTCATAAATTCTTTCCTTCTCCATAGATCCAACAGGTAAACTATTCTATGTTCTCCTAATTTACTTATGAAACCACCAATAATATCTAAAGCATATGATTATTTTGATCTTGTTTTTCTATAAGGTGTGAGATATTGGTCTCAGCCTAGTTTTTAGAAGCTTTACAAAAAAGAGGGGAAGAGTAAAAAATAGAGAAATGTGAAAGGAGGTAGAGAAAATATCCGAACACAATA
>NC_058132.1:177055279-177088601 GCF_016433145.1 Gracilinanus agilis | reverse complement strand
GTACTTGTCAGTTCTGTGGAACAGGAAGGGATTTAACACCAAGTAAGAGATAGAGAACATTACAAAAGGTAAAATGAATTATTTTGATTATATCAAATTTAAAAAGGTTTTGTTACAAACTAAAGCAATGCAACACAAATTAGAAGGAAAGCAACAAACTCGGGGAACATTTTTTTAACAAAACTCTGAGAAAAGTTTAATTTCCCAAATATATAAGGAACTAAGTCAAATTTCAAAACATCAAGCCATTCCCCAACTGAAAAATATTCAAAGGACATGAATAGGCAGTTTTTACATTATGAAATCAAAACAATCAATAAATACATGAAAAAGTGTTCTAAATCCCTCCTAATTAGAGAAATGCAAAATAAAACAATTCTGAGATACCCCCTTATACCTAGCAGCAAAGGAAATTGAGAGATGCTGAAGGAGATGTGGGAAAATTGGGACATTAATACACTGCTGGTGGAGTTGTGAATTGGTCCAATTATTCTGCAGGGCAATTTGGAACTATGAACAAAGGGATTTAAAAGAATGTCTACCCTTTGGCCCAGCCATACCACTGCTGGGTTTGTACCCCAAAGAGATAATAAAGACTCATACAAAAATATTTATAGCAATGGTCTTTGCAGTGGCAAAAAATTGGAAAATAAGGCCATATCTCTTGACTGGGAAATGACTGGACAAATTGTGGCATCTGTTGGTTATGGAATACTATTGTGCTCAAAGGAATAAAGAAATGGTGGAATTCCATGTGAAGTGTAAAGACCTCCAGGAATTGATGCAGAGCAGAATGAACAGAACCAGGAGAACATTGTACACAGAGACTGATACACTATGGCACAATTGAATGTAATGGACTCCTGTACTAGCAGCAATGCAATGATTCTGAGGAACATATGATAAAGAACACTATCCATATCCAGAGAAAGAACTGTGAGAGCAAAAACACAAAAGAAAAACATGATCGATCATATAGTTCAATATGATTAGGGTTTTAATGCTAAATAAGGTAGTATGCATATATTGAAAATGTCTCCAAATTGATAAACCATTCTGGAAATCAATCTGGAAGCATTCCCAACAGGACATATAACTGTACATACTTTTTGATCCAGCATTACCACTACTAACTCTATATCTCAAAGAAATTAAAAATAAGGGGAAATATTTTGGTAACTCTTTCTGCAGGGGCAAATAAATGGAAATTGAAAAGTTATCCATCAATTGCAGGATAGCTAAACAAATTATGGTATATGTCTGTAATGGAATACTTTTTTGCCATAAGAAATGACAAACAAAATGATAGGCAAAAAACAAAGAAACCTGGAAATACTTGTATGAAGTGATAAAAAGTGAAGTGAGAACAAGGAGACTATTGTACACAGTAAGAAGGATGATATATGATGATGAACGGTGAATAACTTAACTATAATCAATAAGGCAAAGATCCAGGATAACTTCAAGAGTCTCAATGTTTGGCACATTAGCAGACTGTTATATAAGTATTTACTCGCTTTTCTTTCAATTTCCTTTGTTTCAGTGGATTGTACATGCCACAGCTTCCAATCTGAAGATCATTACTGTAGTTAAGAAAAAACTTTCTACATTGAAGAACTAAAGAATATGTAAAATAATTATATGATATTTATATAAATTTCTTATAATTCTATCCCAAATTAGTAAAGTGATCTGCTCCTGGCTTTTATAAATTTCTAGCTGATCCTTTTTGTATTTGATTATTTCATTTCAAGATTGAAACTATCTTTCATTGAGGCAGGAATAGGGTGCTTGGAATTTTTAAAAGCACACTATGTAAAAATAAATTAGACATTGTAACAATATTGTGCTCTATAGTCATCAGAAAGATTTAAGTTCAATAAAGCTTTGTTTCTAAAGCTGAGAGCTAGTGAAGATGGAACATATTGAAAGTATGATATTTTCACTTCCTAGAAGGTTGGGAAATAACATATTGATTGAGACATCAAATATTGTTTTCCCAAACATCAGTCAGAGGCAGACTTATGATAAAGAGCCTTTGCCTAATATTATAAGAAGAAACCAAATTTTGTGCTAGTTTGTTTTTCTTTTTTTTCCTGTAAGAAAATAAAAGAGAAATAGATTTCTCCAATAACTTTCAGTCAAAAAAGAAAAGAAAAACAATGTGTTGCACTATTGATGTATTTAATAATAACAGAATTGACACTGTGTATACTTCCAAATGAGTGGGAAAAAAGATTAACAAAGACAGAGACATCAAATAATAAGTTAAATAAATCTCAAACAAAGGGATTAAACTGAAAAAACGAGTCCAATAGGCATGATGTGCTAGCATCCTTGTAATACAACTGAAAAATTCTCTAAGCTAATGATTCTTTTGAGAGATATGACTGATGCAGAAAATGAAGCCAGTATTATTTTCTTTAAAATAGTTTTAGAATGTGCACAAATATACAACTGATTTTATCTATCTAGAGAAGCCTGTGCATATGGAAAGTTAGTGAAGGCCCAAAATTGAAAAAAAGATCGAGAGAGTAGGCTATATTTTCTTTGGGAAATTGCCAAGTACAGGGCCTGCCAGGCAATGAGTAAGAGCTTGATGAAATCTGAGCCCTGAAGGCTTTTGAAAGAAAGCAAAGTTTCTTATTTTTCAGAGCAGTATTCTACTAGTTACAGTATGAACAGAAATATGGACTATAACTGTGTGTGAAATATGGAAAATTCAAATCACATGGAAAGAAATGGAAAGGGTCATGGTGGGTATGAGTAGGTGGCCATATATAATCAAGGAGACAAATAAGATTAAAAAAGAACATCGAAACATTATTCTTTGTTTTTCATTTTTTGAAGAGGACCAATGACATCATCCGTGTTGGCTTGAATTAGTGAATTGAATTTAAATGAGGTAGAGTTGCACAAACGTGTTAGCCTCATTCTCTTCTAGAGTTATTAAAGTTCAATGATAAGACAAAAATTAAAATGAAAGGTAATGGTCATGGATGCAGAGGACTGTCTTGGCTTTTTCAATGTCTGACCAAGCTCTAAGTACTTGAGAGAGGCTGCTTCAGCTGTCTTCATGGCCATTGTAAGAAATTGTTCTCATATGCCCATTGCTTCATGGGAAAGATTTCACTTGTTTGGTAGATACCCCACCTAATTGAACAATGGGTTTGAACCCTATTGGTTACTCTTAATCTGATTTAGTCCATCTATAGAGATGGTTTTACCTTAGAGCCACAGGTAAGATTTTGGAGAGAGATGGACACCAAAGATAGTCCTGAAAAGGGTTCTGCAGACCCTCATGACAGAGTTGCTAGTCCTCCTGGAACAAAAAAAATTTGCATGATAAAAAGTGAAGATGGACTGGTCCCATTGTCCAAGTGAAAAATGATAGGTAGGGAGCTTGTCTTCTCCACTGGTAGTTTTAAACATCAGGAGGAAGCAAAAATGCTTCTAAGACTCTGAATGGACTATCCTAGACTTATGGTAGGATGGGAGAAAGAGTATCATAAAATGGGGAGTTGCTTTCTTTTTTCTCTTTTCCAGTGTAGTAATCTGCTTTCTTATGTCTTGTCTTATGTCTTGATTTATATGACTTCATGAAACATCAATAAACAATACAACAAAATCAAAAGAAGAAAAAAAGNCTCTCTCATTGGAACTGGCTCAGAGAGAAAATAACATTCATACATTGCAAAGTATAGAAATCTATTGGGACACCTAGATGGCTCACTGGATTGAAAGTCAATCCAAAAGATAGAAGGTCCTGGATTTGAATCTGGCCTCAGGCAATTCCTAGCTGTGTTCCCCTGGGCAAATCACTTAATCCCAATTGCCTAGCCCTTGCCACTCTTCTGCTAAGACAGAAGGTAAGGGTTTTTAATAAAGGAAATCTATCTTATCTTATAGGGAAGGAGAGGAATAAAAAGGTGGGACAGCTTATAAAAGGTAGGGTGATTTGAGGGAGGCAGTAGTAGAAGCAACATACTTGTGAAGAGGGAAATAATGAAAGGACTGAGAAAGAACAGGAACAAAAAAGTAAAATAGGATGGAGGGGAAAACACACTATAAGATATAAAATGGAACATTTTATTATATTAATTTATTTAAATCTTTGTATGACCAAAACTAATGTGACTAAGAATAGGAAAAAATTTGAAAAAAGCTAACAGCAAATTTCTTTAATAAAGTCATCATTTCTCAAATATATAGATAACTTATTTAAATTTATAAGGATATGTCATTCTTTGATTTATAATCAAAGGAGACAAACAAGTAGTTTTCAGATGAAGAAATGAACCAAAAATCATATGAAAGATGTACTAAAGCACTCTCATTTGGAGAAATGCAAATTAAAACAACTCTGAGGTACCACCTCAGACCTATCAAATTGACTAATATTATAGAAAAGGGAAATGATAAAGATTGGAGAAGATGTGGCAAAACTGGGACACTAAAAATTGTGATACCTATCTAGTAATACCACTACTAGGTCTATAAACCAAAGACATCTTTAAAGAAAGAGAAAAGAACTTATTTTTTTAAAATTTATATCAGAATATAATCAGGCAAATAATTAAAAATTATGGGGATGTCCATCAATTGGGGACTGGCTGATTAATTTATGATATATGATTCTGATGGAATATTATTGTGCTATGGGAAATGATGACCAGGATGATTTTAGAAAAAAAAATCTTGGAAAGACCTTCATGAACCAATGTAGAGTGAAGTCATAAGAACCAGAAGAACATTGTGCACATTAACAACAATATAGTACAATTATTGCCAATAAAAGACAGCTATTTTGAGAGACAGGGTGATCCAAGATAATTCTAAAGGAGTTGTAAGAAAGAACATTAACCTCAAGATAATGAACTGATGGAGTCTGGATGCAGATAAAAGCATACTATTTTTAGTTTTATTTAACTTAATTTGTGTGTGTGTGTGTGTGTGTGTGTGTGTGTGTTATTGGGGGGGTTAGTTTTATATGAGTATTTTCTCACAATATGACTAATATGCAAATATGTTTTACAATATCAAACATATATATATCAGATCAAATTGCTCACCATCTAAGTGAGGGCAGAAGGAAGGGAGAAAGGCAGACAATTTGGATATTGTAATTTTAGAAAACATATGTAAAATATAGTAATTGCATGTAATTGGGGAAAATTAAATGTATACTCATTTTCTAGTGACCAAATTTAAGTAGTACATATCTCTCATCTATGTGAAGGAATTGAGAATAATTTTAGAGCTTCATTTACATATTTGATTTAGGGAACTCTAAGTTTACCATCCCTAGATTTACAAAGATGATTCTGCATTCTATTAGAAGTAGTATATTAAAAGTTATTAAGGGCTGTTTCTAAATTCCTTTAACCTATATATACTGCATTCACAATCCAATACTTTTGGAGTGGACCTTAGTCCTAGTTAAGGTGCAGCAAGATGCAACAAGAAGAGACAAGAGAATTAAGGGAGAGTGACCCTGTAGGCAGTGATATTGGTTTGTATTCTTGGGAAAATTATAAAAAAATTTGAACATTACCAAAAAAATGATTTGAAAACTACCAAACTCAGGAATCTACTAAGGTGCTGCCATCAAAACCAATCGGCCTGAAAACAGACATAGGAAATGAAGAGTCACGACACAGCCCAGGCCTAAAAGAAGTAGCCAGGGGGCAGCTTCTGGGTTCCATTACAGGGAGCTACTTACTTTAGGACCTACAAGAACTCCTGCTGGGTATATTCCAATGGAAATTCTGCCTCTGGGAGCAGTTGTTGACAGGACCAGCTGCTGAGAGCTGCTGACAGAAGGATGCCAGCCAGTACCAATGATAGCTGTCACCAGGAGCTATTACTGGGAACTTTTGCTGATGAGACATGACACTGAACCCAATGCTAATGGGAGCTGCCATCCTACATCAGATGGGAGAGACTTTATTGCTAGGGACCAACCTTCTATTTCAATTCAAGCATGAATGGTTCCCGAGGGAAAAAAAGTATTGGTGGTCAGTCTAATACCTACAATTACTATCCAAGAGGAAGGCAAAAATCATCCCTTCATTTTTTTCTACTGTATTTATCGAGGAATGCAGAATATGGTAGGATTTGAAGGGGCTTAAGCCAATAAAGAATACAGGACCAAAACTGCTGAGCAACAAACATGTCCTGAGTTTTCTCACTTGAATCATAAAATTTAAGGTAAATAATGAGTAGGATAATACAACTTAAATAAAATAACAAAAAAAATCCTCCAGCCCTCTACTCTCTCCTATGGTACTCCATTTTCATAGGCCTGTGGTGGCGAACCTATACCATGTGTGCCAGAGGTGGTACTCAGAGCCCTCTCTGTGGGTACATACACTGTCACCCCAACACAGAGTTTGCCAGAATTCATTACTAGAAAGCCAGAGCGACTTGGGGCCAGACTGCTCCACTTCCCCTTTCCACACATGCCTGAGGACTTTTCCCATATCACCCATCCCTCTACCAGGTTCACCATCACTGTCATAGGCTGTTAGTACCTAGTAAACTAAGGATTCAAGAAGTTTTTTGTCCATATATTGCTGAGATATCTGTACCTATCCTACTTTCAAATGTTGTATTATATGACCTTTTCACTTAACTTTCCCTCTGCCTCCATTTTATTATTTGCATAGTGCAAGAAGATTAATACTCCTATTGACTGTTTTTATTGTTAAGGATGACTGAAAAACAAAATAAAACAAAAAAAGATCAAAATAAATTTCACAAACCTGATCAGAATGTCATTGTAAATAATAAAGATATTACTCATTTAATCTCTTGTTAATACTGACATTGACCGATATCATACTTAACATTGACTTTTTCAAATTTAGATGACAGTCTTTGAAAACATAAATGGAAAAATTTTTAAAAAACAGTTATCTTAAATATAAAGGTCATTAGAAGTTGTTTGATCCCTGTCATCACTGAGTCACTGATCTGAAATATTATCTTGCTTCTAATATATAAATTATTTGCCTGTTTCTGTGTGTGTGTTTCTGCCTCTGTCTTTTTGTCTGTCTGTCTATCTACTCTTCATTTGCCATTTTGACACATAAGACAATGACAAAGCAATGCTTATCTCACTTAAATACTTTAAACTATTGCCTTTTTGGTGGTTCTTTTTCAATGGTGATCTAAAATATTTCATTTCTTTGCTCAACATTTCAAGATCTCATTGGAAACCATAAATTCAGTTATTATCTCTATTCATTCTGAAAGTGTCATTTGAAAAGCAGCTTTATTTTGTTAATGGGAGAAAATTCATTGGTATAATAAGGGAACAAACAATAAGAAAAAGATGATCAAAGTCTATGGAAAATAGGGTTCATCCTTCATTATCATATTTTCAACATTACTCACTAGGGATTCAATGACTCTAGAGTCTGAGTCCTAAAATTCCCAGGCAGTCTTTTGATTAGACGTTTTATTCAATCATTTTGTTAAACTTCAAAGGAAGACTTACTCTTTGTTATTGTTGTTTTTGCTCTTATCTATTTCATAAAGACCTCATTAATTCAAAATTCAGGGCACTGAAAAAATAAACACAGATAATTTGAATTATCTATTTTCATATTATATAGTCACTTAAAAATTAAATAACATTAGTTTATATTAGTTATACAATTAGCAGTTGCTGTGAATTATGTTTTCTGCCATCTTTATTTCTATATATTTCTTCTCCCATCTTTATGGAAAATTTAAAAAAATTTGAGATAGATAAGACAAATTAGATGATTATTATTGGACTGATATAATCTTGGAGGAAGGACTTCTGTAGGCTACTCTAGGATCAATTATTGACCCATGTGCTGTGTAGCACATTTACCAATTGCTTTAGTTAGTTCGATGAAGTCTTTGATGGTGTAGCAATCAATTTATGAAATGAAATTTAGCTGTGGATTTAGATATTTCATTGATGAACAAAGTTATGATCCAGAAAAAATATTAAAAATCCAGAATAATTTAGCTTAAGTTTTATCCTACAACAGAATTTTATTAGATTGTTTAGATTAAATATCAAGTAGAATAAGATTAATTTGGAAAAACAAAATTTAAAAATGGAACTAAAATCAATCACGTTTTATAGGATGTAAAAAGACATAACTAGATAATTTATGCAAGAAGAATCTTTTCATTTTAGTAAATGTAAGATTAATATGACTACAGTGTAACATGTATATACATATGTGCCAACTGCAAATATATTCATAGAGATGCAGTACTTAGAACAAGGGGAATAATACTTCCACTCTTTCCTGGTCTGATGAGCCTAAATTTGATGCATTTAATTTAGTCCTTAGAAAGGACACCAAAAAACCTGAATAAGTCCCAAAGATATTTTTATATTGATCACTATGTAATATGAGAATGAGTTTAAAGTACTTGGAAAAGGACCTGAAGAACAGGAAGTCCTTGGTAGGGCCTGGATAAGGAAAATTATTTATAATAATAGGATATCAACAATGATCTAGCATAACCCAAATCTTGAACTGGATTCCCTGCTACAAAACCTTTTCAAAAATAATCACCCAGCCTCAAAATTGATGGTTAAGATTAAAAAATTATTTCCTTAGGTAGTCCAACATAATCTATGAAACAGTTAATTATTAGAAAGCATTTTTTCTTGGATTAAAATTCAAAATTTGATATTTCATAATATCCTGCTGCCCCCCCTTTCTGACCTTTAGTGTCCAAACATTTCTCAAGAAATAAACTACCTGAAAATTAAAATAGAGTAAATAGAAGCCATTAATTCCATGAGGCAATGAGAAATATTAAAAGAAAGTTAAATGACTGAAAAAGGAGAAATGTAAGATACTTTAAATAAATACAAATAACACATATAACAGATCAAGGAAAAAAATCTGAAAATCATTGGACTATCTAAATATTATTATCCCCTTTAAAATGCTGGAAAATATTTCAAGAAATCTTAAAATGAAACCATTAAAATCATTTGGAACCAAACAGTAAAGTTGAAATATACTACTCTGCCAATCAGCTTTTGGAAATAAAACTCCTAGAAACATCATAGACAAAGTCTAGATATTTCAGTTAAAAAAATATATTGTGTACAGTAAAAAAAAAGGATTCAGGTATGTAGGAGTTACAGTCTGGATCACAAATTATACAGTAGCCACTATAAAAAGGAACAAAGAACATGAAAGATGATTTTCCAAAAGGCAAAAGGTATAGGCCTACAGACAAAAATCACTTATTCAGAAAAATTATGCATAATGATACAGTAGACAATAAAAATTTTAGTGAAATAAAGAATTTCCAAACTTTCCTGATGAAAGGATGATAGCTGTGTAAAAACAAATCCAAACACAGGATTAAAGAGAAACATTATGATAAACATGAGTGAACCATGATAAAGGAATGAGAGGGTTAACTGCTTAGATTCAAATATAAGGTAATGATATATGCCCCCTATTGTTTCTATCATCGTCAGGGTTCATAGAATAAACAATTAGACAAAGCTTGGGAGTGGTTCTGTTTTGTCTTGACAATTTTAAGGAAAAAATGGAAAGAGGGGAGGAAGAATGCATTCTAAGAGGGAATGGAAAGAAGGATAGAGAAAATTATCTCAAATAGAATTCAATATAGACATTTATACAAATAAGGTGGGGAATTACGGACATTCTCATCTGTAATGGTCAAACAAAGAAGACTAAAACACACAGTTGATTACAGAAATATAATTCACAGTAAAGTTAAATACTAGAAAAAGAGAAGGGGAGCAGGAAGAATTAGAGGACTGATTAATGAATGGGTTAGTCTTAAGAAAAACATACTCTAAGGACCCACACACAAACACACACATATAATATATACTTATATATGTATATACACATATTCACATATGTATATTGTATATATTTTCTGTTTGTATATATATATGTGTGTATATATATATAAATGTGGAAAACTATTGTGTTGACCTTTTATCACATAGGCATACATAGACACATATATGTACATATAGGTACATAGATACATGGAAGTGCATATATATGGATATATAGTGGGAAACAATTGTTCAGAACTCTTATCTGCACAATAATAAGCCATGATTCCAGAGGATTAATGATTAAACATGATCCCTACCTTCTTATGGAGAGAGAGGTGAAAAATTCATACAGCAAATATTTTTTGGGATTTTGCCAAAGGGAAATTTGTTTTGATTGATTATGCATAATAATGGATTTTGTTTTTCTTGTATTCTCAATTTGAGGGAGGAGATTAGGATGAGAGGATAAGAAGGTGGATACTTCCTAACTAAACCAAAGCCTCTTTTAAAAATATTGTGAACAATGATCAAAATGAAAAATTAAATATAATTCTTGAACACTCAGAATGAATTCCTGAAAAACTATTATAGACTCAGAGAACATATCAATATAAACATAGACATATACAGGATTAGAGGAAATATTATTTAGCTTGACTATACATGCCTGTAACAAAAATTTTAATTTCTTGTGTTCTCAATTTGTGAGGAGATGAGTGTGAGAGAAATAAATCTGTTGCTTTTAAGTAAAATAAAATATTTAATATAAAATAAATAAATCAAAGAATTCATTGTATAATTATAAATTATTCCATTGTCAATGTCTCTCATATATAGACTTGCTATTCCATTGCCACTGCCACCACTAGACACCAATCTTTTTTCATATTTTTGTGTAAGTAACTCATTTTACCATGTTTTTAATGTCTTTGGGATATAGACCTGGTAGTGATATTTCTGGGTCAAAGAGTATGCAGTTCAGTGGACCATTGGGAATGGTTCCAAATTGATCTACAGATTGGTTATATCAATTATATATATGTATTTGTATGTGTTTATGTATATGTATATAAATATATGTCACTCCATCAACAGTGTATAGCTGCCCAATTTTCCCATGTACTCTCCAAAATTTATCATTGTTCTTTTTTGTTATATTAACCAGTTTGATAGTTTTGAGGTACTTGCTTAGAGTAGTTTTAATTTGTATTTCTCTAATTATAATAATTTCGAGCATTTTGTCATATGACTAATGATAGTTTTAATTTCTTCATCTGAAGAAAACCTCTTTTTATATCCTTTCACCAATTTGACCATTGACAAATTGAGGAAGGTTATTAATAATTTCTACTCATTTGGAGGAGGTATGAAACCCAAACCACAGCAGTAACCCTCTTGTATGAGCCAAAAAATAAAAAATACAATAGAAAATCAGTAAAATTAATGTGTGGTTTTCTAGTTCAATATGCCACTCAGCAGGGATTTTTATAAACTATTTATTGACCTTTTTTGTTTTTGAATTTGACACTTTTGGCCTAGAGTTTCAGGACTGGATTTTAGAATAAAGAAAGGAACTCATAGACATAAAATTTAAAAGTAATTTCCTTAATTATATATTCAAAAGGACATTCTGAGAAAAAAATTAGCATTGATTCAATTGGTCTCCAATGAGAATCAGAATTTGGTCAAGAGTGTGTTCATATAGAATCAGAATCCTTGTTTAAACCTGGAAGAGAGAGAAAGAGAGAGAGAGAGAGAAAGAGAGAGAGAGAGAGAGAGAGAGAGAGAGAGAGAGAGAGAGAGAGAGAGAGAGAGAGAGAGAGATTTTTTTACCCAAATAAGTTTTCCATTATGGGTGTCGGAGTCAAGAGATGACACTGTTTTTGATTTCATCAGAAAGTTCTAAGTATTTCAGTATTGAATCCCACATATAGTTCAAAAGCTTGAAGACTGAGGGTGGGGTAGAAAAGAAGATTATGTATTTAATATTTGTTATTCTAAGAAAATCAACAGAATAGGAATACACTTGATATATTTTTCCTAATTTGAAAAGTTCTTCAGGGTATTGGCATGGCTCAATTATGGTTTTTTTGGTTACCTCTATTAGTGCCTTGTACTAAAGAATCTCAATCAAATATTTGTAACATTTGTCTTAATTGCCTCCTAAATACCATAAAAAGTCCTAAACATTGCATTTATACCAACTTGTAGGCAGTCTACAAATGAATAATATTTATGGA
Source organism: Gracilinanus agilis (assembly GCF_016433145.1). Taxonomy (NCBI): domain Eukaryota; kingdom Metazoa; phylum Chordata; class Mammalia; order Didelphimorphia; family Didelphidae; genus Gracilinanus; species Gracilinanus agilis. The sequence continues at coordinate 177,076,529 of NC_058132.1, read as the reverse complement.
AGTTTGGTGCTTTCATGTGAAGTTAAGCAATTCCAATAAACAATATATAATATTTATTTAATTTTGTAGTTTGATGTGCATTTATAAGTATATATTCCAACCCAAATTACTAGAAAACTGTTTAAAGTTTCAGGGCACATGTGAAACTTTCATATATTTACCAGTCTGATAAATAAGTACTGACATTTTAAATTTGCCATATGTTGACACCTAGGGGTAATACCAGTTGCTAGGAATTTTTTGCTAGGAGATACAAATCCTTGCAAAGATCTTACTTTTACACTCATCCTTGGGGAGTGGGGGGGAAGATAAACATTATTCCACAGAGTCAGGGTATCTTCTTCCTTTTTACACTGAAAGGAAACTTAGTATGTAGCCAGAACAATGTCGAGAACATTCTTCTCTCTATCATCTTTCTTCCTTCTCTAACTTTTATTTTCTAACTTTCTAACTTCCCTATATCTATGGCACCACTATCTTCCCAGTCACCTAGACCCATTATTCAAGATGTCATCTTCAACTGTTCACTCTCGCTTAACTCCCCTGGCCACATATTCAATCTCTTTCTAAGTCCTTTGATTTTATATTTGCAATAACTCTCATATACATCTCCTTTCTTTCTGACAGAGCCACCTTAGAGGTGGAGTCCTTCACTTGCTCATGCCTGGATTTCTGTATTTGCCTCCTGGTTGATCGACATGCATTAATCCTCTCCCTATGTTAGTCTGTCCTCCACTTGACTATCAGAATGATTTATCTGAATTGCAGGTCAGACCACGCCATTCCACTGTACCAAAAAACCTCAATTGCTCTCTTTTTTGTATTGTATCAAACGTAAAATTTATTTTACATTCAAAAGCTTTCATAAACTCTTTCTATCATACATATTTAGTCTTCTTATGCCTTTCTCATTTCTATATATCCTGTGATGCAGTGATGGAATCACTTATTTTTCCGTGGATATAACATTCCATATCTTCAACTTAGTAAGTTTTCATTATTCATCTCTCATACACTGAATTCATTTCCTCCTCCTTACCCTTTCTCTCCTGATTTGCTAGTATTCTTTCAAGTTGTTTGAAATCCCAATACTTGAAGCCTTTTCTAAGCATTTTTGATATTGGTGATTTCCCTCTGAGATTATCTATTTTATCTCGTATATATCTTGCTTCTTTCCATGTTGATTCTTCCATTATATTTTAATAAGCCCTATGAAGGATAAGGTCTATATTTGCCATTTTGTAACCCCAGAGTTTAAGAGAGTACCTGGCATGTAGACATTTAATAAATAAATACCCGTTTGTTTTTTGACATCCAATTCCTCTAACATGATCACTTATTCAGTTGGAATTTTCTGGTTTCTTTCTTTAATAATATGATCACTCTGTATTAATTCTCAAAATTACAGGAGTATTTTTTTTCAAGTTTGTGGGGAGAATTAGATGAGATACTGGAAAATAATATGCATTGAATAATCAAAGCATTGATTTGGTGGAATATAGTTCTGCTCAGTTCCATAAAGAGGTTCACTTAAGTGCAATCATACTGGAGAACAATATGTAATGGCCCATTAAACAAGGCAAACCCTTTGGCCCAGTAATGCTACTTCTCTGTCAGTGACGGCAAACCTATGGTATGTGTGTCACGCATAGCCATTTTCGATGACACGAAGTATGGGGCTGCATGCCAAGGATGAAACATTTTCTGTAGTGTAGTGTAGTGTAGACACTCTGTACACTATAGATGACAATTCTATCTATATTAAGTTACCTATTTTGATTTATTAAATACAGTTATATATTACAATTATATATTTTTGTTATTTAAACTATAAATATTGAGAAGAATTTTTTTTTCCTTGAAGTGATACACCACTCAAGTTATAATCGTTTTTTTTTTGGCAAATTTTGACCCAACAAGCTCAAAAGATTGCCCATCATTATTCTAGGTCTCTGTCCCAAAGAGATTAAAGATAGAGGAAAAGAACCTACTGGCACTAAAATATTTAGAGCAGCTATAAGGTATTGAAGTGGAATCTAGAATCCCCCAAACTTGTAACCTAGAAAGATTTAATGAACCCCAGTTTACTTAGCTTAAAGGTGACATCCTCAGGCTTGGACCCGTGACATGAGAGTTCCTCCCTGAGGAAAGGCCAAGCCCAAGCCGAGTGACTCTTCTTGTCTCCAGAAGCCTCTCCCGGTATATCATACTCTCCTTCCAAGGATCAAACTCGGGACCTTCAGCTTTCCAGACTACTGTACCAAAGAGTCACTCAGCTTGGGCTTGGCCTTTCCTCAGGGAGGAACTCTCATGTGATGGGTCCAAGCCTGAGGCTGTCACTTTTAAGCTAAGTAAACTGGGGTTCATTAAATCTTTCTAGGCTGTAAATTTGGGGGCTTCTCTATTCTACGTCAACAAAGGATAAATTAAAAATTTGGGATAATTTAGGGGTTTGGTAGTAAAGGACTATCTGAATGACTGAAGCCCATTTTGGAATATTGAGCCAGAGTTCAGGCTTGGAATTCTGAGGGACTTGAAGAGTGGAGTCACCCACTGCCAAGGGGCTCTTGGAGTTTACCTGAGCTCTGAGAGACTCATCCTTCTTGTTCTCTCATTCTTTTCTTGGGAAACTTGGAAAACCGGAGTGACAGTTTGGTTAGGAGAGTAAGTGCAAGTTGGAGAGTTACTGAACAAAGACCAACAAAAGAAGAAGAAAGATCTCTTTTGTATCTCTGTGTGGCTGGAGGTTAGAGGCAGTTTTCTGAGGCCTATCAAGGCCCAGAAACTTGACCTAGTCTGACTAGACCAAGAACTTGGCTAGGATGACTGTTGAAGAACTAAACTGAATTTTACTTGGTGGCAGTAATTTAAAATTTATTTATAAAGATATTAATGATTAGATATAGGTTTATTTGGAATAGAACTGAATTTCAGGTGGAAGAGACCTCGTAAGAGGTTGGGGAAAGGGGAGTGGGACAAGGTAGACCCCTTTTAGTTTTAGGGATACTATCCTTAAAACTGTGTTTCATCTATCCTCACCTTTCCTTAAAACTGTTAAACCTTATTAGAGTTTTTTGTTTGTACCAGCTGCCTCCAATGTTGTATCAATCAGTTTTTCTTAGGTAGGCAAAACTGTTACAAAGCCTCAGTCTTAGCATAGCCGGCAATCAACTGGTTTATTAACAACAGCAACCAAACCTTGAAAAAGATAAAGTGTATCCTATTCTCAACTCTACAGACCTCTTTTTGTGTTGAGAAAGAACTGGAAACTAAAGGGATGACTATCAATCAGGATTGACTGAAAAAGTTGTATTATATGTTTATAGTGGAGTACTATTGTGCCATAAGGAAATGACAAGATAATTACAAAAAAAAAAAAAAAGCCTGAAAAGACCTATAAAGTTATGCAAAGTGAAGTGAGTAGAACCTGGAGAATATTGTACATAGTAACAACAATAATGCATGATAATCAACTGTGAATGACAACTACTATCAATGAGACAAAGATCTAGGAAAAAAAAAAAAGGACAAGATACCCAGCACTGTAGAACGAACAGATGGAGTTTGAGTGCAAATTGAATTATAATCTTCTATACTTTATATTCTTCATGAATTTTTCTCTAGTGAAGCAGTATGTGTCTTCATTCACAATATGACAAACATGGAAATATGTACTATTTGGTAATATATGCGCAACTTATTATCTACTTTCTTAGGGAAGGGGGAGAGGATGATGGGAAAGAGGGAACATGGATTGCAAAATATCAGAAAACAAATATTGAGACATTGTATTGACATGTAACTTGGAAAAATAAAATTTACTAAAAAATAAGATTAAAATTAAAAAAAGAGGTTCATAAAGTCAGGAAAGTGTATTGACTGATAGAAGACCAAGGAGAGATCATTGGATATACTGTGTCTCTTCTCAGAACCAAACAGCAATTCCTCCTTCTCTGGCAATTCAATCCTTTTTTTCAAGGTCCAGTTCATGTAACCTAGTACATAGTCTTTTTAAAAAGTCTTATTTTATTCTCTCAACATTCCTAAGTATTTCATCATCTTCTTATCATATTGTTTTTTTTAAACTTATGTACATAATTTTAATTCTTTTATGCTAGTAGGTTTTTTTGGGGGGAGGCAGGCATTTCTAGAAGCCATCTAATCCAAAATTTTTCATTTTGTAGAAAAATGAGGCTCATTTATTTATGTTTAGTTACCAGGACAATGTAATAAGTGGCAAAATCAGATTTTGAATCCAGGTTCTTAAACACCAAATTTAGCTTTCTTTCCATGTTTCTCTTACTACATATTAGTTATTTCAATTTTTCTCATATCTAAATGATATTGCAAAGCACATAAATAAAGATATCTTCTCACTAATTTTTATCTCTAGGAAAAATACCATCAACTGAATATTTCTTCAATTTACCACCCCTACCAGGAATACTTTATTTAATTAATTCTATAATTTAAAGATTAATGAGCACCTATTGTGTATAAGACATTTTGAAGGAGTTTAAAATGTTGAAAAATTTTATTTTTTTTATTCAAATAGACTTTGTTAATTTGTAATTTTGGTGGAATAAATTGGAATAGAGAATCATTTCCAACAACTCAATATCCATAGAACTTAATTCAGGGAGTTTTGATTTATTAAATAATATGATCTCAGGTATCTTTTAAAAATAGCTTTTCAACTTTATGAGTTTTTATCCCAGAGGATATATGGCAAATTTTGAAAACTATTTTAATGTATCCATGTGGTATTAATTTGTGATCCTATCTAAATTACATATTAATGTAGGTTTACATTTTTATTAAAAACAAAACTGATAGAGTTCTAACTTTCTTCAGCATATTTGATTTGAGACATTATTTTCATTTGCAAGTTCACTTTCCACCAAACATGAAGCATAAATTCAGATTGAAATAAATAAGGTAATTTTAGAAAAAATGTAGCTTTTTAAATTACTATTTCAATATATTAACTTTTTAAATTTCTTTATAATTCTTTATATTTCAATTAATGTGTGAAATGAGAATATTGAATTATAGAGCTAAAAAGAAGTCACTAGGCTAGGTTCAGACAATGCTTATAAAAATTTCTCCCAATTTTTATAATTGAATATTTTTTTTACAAAATAGCAATTTGCAAAAGCAATAACTGAATGGAAAGGCAACTGAGAAAGTTCTAGTACTGTACAAAGATGGAGTTAGTGTTCACTCAATTCCCAATACCATTTGCTATTTGATTCCCTCAATTCTACCTTTTAATTCATAAGGAAGTCCCTCCACTCTCCCCATGGATAACTTAGTGATAAGGCAAAACTCACATATATATAATCAAAATTTACTTAGAGGGCTCAATATGGAATAATTTTGAAAAGGGAGATTTATATGCTTCCAAGGTAAGCAGGAAAAGTCAGCATAAACATAAATACCATGAAACAAAAGGTCAAAGCAATACAATGGTGATTATTAATTTTATATAACATCATCTCTTTGTAACCCACTCCCAATATTCATTTAATCCTTTTATCTTGTTGAGTCTCATTTGTCCCATGTAGTCATCTAAACATTGGAGTTATCTTCTCATGGACATTCTGGAATATACTTCGTTCCCAGGGCAGATGTGAAAGAAGTTCTGCTTTTCTGTTTCTAAATTGTTTATGCAGATTATTAGGTGATCATACTAAAATCTGCCAGTAATAAGACTAAATAAAATTTAATAGAATCTCTTATATTTGATTGTCCAAAACTGAAACTTCAGAGAATTCCAAATTATATATACCACTTGTTCTTTATATCATTACCTAAGATTTGCACCTGATATATATCATGAAAAAGATCATGGTAGTCTGACTTGTAAAATGAACCCATCTGCTTTTTAATTTATCACATGGGAGTATCTAGGGAGTAGAGTGGATAGAGTACCAGGCATAGAGTTGAAAGAATCTGGGTTCAAACCTAGCCTCTGATAATTTCTAGCTGTATGATCTTGAAAAAATCATTTAACTTTATTTGTCTGGCTCTTGCCTTTCTGCCTTAGTCTTGTTAATAATAAAGCTTTTTTTAAAAAGATGATCAGATATAAACTTTTAAAATGTGAAAATAATTTCAGCATGATAAAATTTTACATGTAAAATTATAAACTATATTTTGAGAAATTATTACTAAAACATATTCAAAGTCAAAATTTTCATACTAAATATATCTGGAAACAATCATACATTTCATATATATATATTTCTTAGAGAAATATTCTATGTTTTTTTAATCAAAATTTACTATTCCATTTAATGAGAATCCTTTTATATTGCATTTTTGTAGTTCATTTGTTGTGGTTTTATGCTTTAAAATTTACCATTTTGCTTTTAAGAATAATTATTTAATACTCCCATAGAATGGACTGATGGAGTCTGAAAGTAGATTAAGCATACTATTTTTCATTTTATTTTCTTCATGAATTTTTCACTTAGTAATATTTGTCTTTTTCATGACTTGATGATCATTGAAATATATATTGCATGATAGCACATGTACAACCTTTATCACAGAGGTGAGAGACTTGAAGAGAACATGGATCACAATATGTCAGAAAATTATTCTTAAAATGGCATTAAGGGGCAGGGAGATGGCTCACTGGATGTAGAGTCAGTCCTGGAGATAGGAGATCTTGGGTTCAGATTTGGCCTCAGACACTTCCCAGCTGTGTGACTATGGGCAAATTACTTGACCCTCATTGCCTAGCTTTTACTACTCTTCTGCCTTGGAATTGATATATAGTATCAATTCTTTGAAAAAAGGTGATTATTTTTTAATTGCATTGACATGTAATCTGGAAAATATTTTTAAAATAATTTGTTAATTCAATTAGAAAGTAAGTTTTTTAAGAGCAGAGCCCATTCTTTCATTTTAATATCTCTAGCATCTAATATACCATCAAGGCATTTTATAAGAAATTAAGACTTTCATTGACATTCCACTATTACCACCTGAATGATTTATCTGCATTTCAAGAGGAATTATATTAAATTACTTTGGATACATTCACAATTTTCTTAACCAAAGCAAAATCTTTTGCAACTCAAAATTGGATAGAATCATTGTAAAGACAACTTGGAAAGACTGAAATACTTGGATTAACATAATGTCCAACTGTGATTCCAGTGGATTTATGGTGTAAAATGCTATCCATCTCTTGATGAAGACTCATAGGCAGAATGACATAATTTTTTTGGAAAGGAAGAATATGAGAATTTATTTTTCTTACAATGTGTATTTCCTTTGAGGATTTTCTCCCCCCCCCAGTGTAGAAATATATAAAGATAGAAAAGAAAATAAATACTTTTAATAAGAGTATATTGAGGGAGATTTAGAGAGAGAGTATAGGGCAAAAGCAATAGATAAGTACTTTTTTTGCCATAGACAAAAAAAAATTCTCAGGTTTTCCCTTCTCCATCTGCAATGTGAAGGATTTATACATATCTGTCTATCTAATATGTAGGCATATTGCATCCAATATATAAAGATATACGTATATTTTTGTGAGTTTAAAAATGCAGTCTGTATACATGCATAACTGTATGTATACACTTATGTAAGAAAAATGTATCTATATATACCCACATTTATGTCATATAATATTAATAAATTATTGTATCTTTGAGATATTCTCTGCATTTCTCCAATGTTATATACATATATATATATATACATATATATATATATATTATGAGAAATAAATTCAATTTAATAAGGCCTATCAGTTGCCTACTATTTACAAAGCAGATTGCCAGAGACTGTTTAAGATAAGTTTGACAAGACAATTGGGCTCTTTGTATGTCATTTAGAGGCATTGTGGCATAGTGTGAGAGAGAGTGCTGGGTATGATGTCAAAAAGATAAATGTTTTAACTTTGGCTCAAAAACTTAGTAATCCCATAAACTTGAGAAAACCATTTAGCCTATTAATCTTTGTTTGCATGTTTATCAAATGATGAAATAATAATAACTATTCTATGATTACCATGAAAGTAAAGAAAACTTAAGATCATGAATTTAAAACTATGAAGGTATTCTTAGGTCAACTAATATAATCTCTTTTACAATTCTTACTTTCTGTCTTAGAATTGATACAAAGTATTGGTTCCCCAGCAAAAGAATAGTAAGGGACAGGCAATCAGAATTAAATGAATTGCCCAGGGTCACATAGCTATGAGGTATCTGAAGTAAGATTTGAACCCTGCACCATCCATATTTAGGCCTGCCTCTCTATCCACTAAACCTCCTGGCTGCTCTAACTTCTTCATTTCATATATGGGAAATATGGTATGAAAGAGATTAACTTGCATATTTCACCCAACCATAGAACGAAGTCATCTGCCTCAAAATTCAATGCTCCTTTCACTGTAATATAATGAATTTTATAAAAGAAATGTTGTACAGAAATCATTATATAAATACTATCACCATCATCATGAACATCATTACCATCAATTATTATATATCATTTGTAGATAACCATAATTCAAAATAATCACGTGATTATACAGAAAATGTAATCAAAGTTCAATTACAGGGCTGAGAAAGTGTTATTTGTTTCCTTAGTTTTATCCTATTCTGCCTAACTTCATTCCAGTGCCAGTCTCCTCTACAGAATATATTATTGATTTATAAGATAGCAAAATCTTTGGGTTTTCCTTTTAACTCTCTATTCAGTCATTTTCTGTCTTTTTCAGTGGCCTTTTCTCCTCTTTTCATTCTTTCCCTGAGCAGTAAGCCATACTGGAAAAGTCAAAAGGGCATGGTGAAAGAAAGACCAGATTTTAAAATCCACTTCAGATAACTCTGAGATTTGGTCTTAACTGGTCATTCACCTCTCTGTGTCTTCGTTTCTTCATCTGTGAAATGAGAAGGCTGGACTCAGAAGCCTCTATGATATTTTCCTGCTAAAAATATGTGATCCTATACTATTATATTATGATGGAGAATACCCAAGTATTCATTCTCCATTTTAACTTCTTTTCATTTTACGTGTTCTACTCTATAACTGTGTGATTGAGGAAAATCAAGGATTTCTCCATCATACATCCTTTAACAGGAGTTCCAGAATATATCTAAAGAGGTGAAGTTACCTTGCCCTCATACCTACTACATCACATGCAAAACAGACAAAGATTGAATTTTCTGCTGAATATTGAAATATAACTGAGCAAAGTAATATTTACAGACACATCATTGTAAGACTTTCAAGAACTAGAGACATTTGGATCATGTATACATAAGATTTTAAAGAAGTTTGACGAGGAATGATAGCAGTAGCTGGGTGAAATACAAATGGCAAAGGGTACTTTTTAAGATAGATGATTACAAAATATTTTTAGGCCAATGAGAGGAAATTATCTATATTGTAGACAATGAATATGCCAATATTTGATTATATTATTGAAGGACTGAAAATGGGAAAAAATAATTTCTGTTAGACAGTCCATGTGGCAGCTTAATGGAATGATCATAAAGTTATATTAGACAAAGGATGGAAGATTCATTATATTGGTAATAAATGCTCCTCTTCATTTTTAGAGTACTATCACCAACATGTAGCATGGAGTTGTCATTGTGTGATTTGAATGAAGGCAGAATGGACATATAATGTCTCTTCCACCTCATCCTTCTCTAAGGGAAACATTATTTCCAGGAGGAGGCCCAGGAGATTGGAGTAATTGATCATATTTGTCTCCTTGGAATGTGGGGGTGCTGGGTTAGAATGTCATTTATCTACTTCCTTAATTAATATTGATCTAGAGCAATGGTTCCCAAACCTTTTTGGCCTACCACCCCCTTTCCAAAAAAAATATTACTTAGCTCCCTGGAAATTTTTTTTTTAAATTTTAATAGCAATTAATAGGAAACATAAATGTACCTGTGGCCATCACTGCCCCCCTTGATCGCTGCAGCACCCACCAGGGTGGGGGAAGCCCCCACTTTGGGAATCACTGCTCTAGAGGATGAAGTTTTCAGATTCATATAAACTTCTGATAACTTTCAATTAATGGGAAAAAAGGGGATCCAAGCTTTATAGACAAGGCTTAACTCCATTTCCAGTAAGTAGAAATTCCAAGATGGATACACATAGGAAGTTGCTAACACTTTTATTTAAATATATGACAAAACAAAAATCAAAGAAAATATGCAAAGGAAAATTTATACTAAACAATAAAGAATGAAAGCATTTTCCCATAGGACTCAACCCTACCAAGAGAGAAATTCCCAGATCTCAACAAAGGGAAACTTCCTCTGAGTTTTTAGTATATAGATTAGGGAAAGGAATATGTTGGAGACTGCTAGCTTCTCTTATATCAGCCTTTTCTCAATCTTATTCACTCATAAGACAATCTGAAGTGGGATTAACATATTCATCTTCTCTCTCAAAATGGGAAGCTAGAAGTGCCTGAAGTACTTGCAGAACAAGATAATACTCAAGAGACTTCAGGAAATTCATAAGATTAGAGTGGAGACTTGAAAAGACTAAAGAGACTCAAAAGGAAATGGAGCTCTCCATCTCTGGCCAAATCTGCCCATTCCTTCTGGGGAGTGGACCACTTATCTTCAATAAAAAGGAGAGCCTAATATGACAAGCCTTGGCTTCTTTTTTATGCTAGCTTACACAACAAAATAAAAAGTTCTTAAAACTCTAAATGGTGAAAAACAGAAAGGGAAAATAAAACTCTTTATATTCTTATCCTGAAAATATTATTAAACTTGCTCTTCTCAAGAGCAGAAAAGGGTTTCTGCAAATTATTTTAAAATGAAAAAGTTATACATGTCATTTTTAATTTTCACTTAAATTGTATATATATATTTGTTTATATATAACTATAGGTGTACAACTCTAGACTGCATTTAGATTTATACTCCATGCTCTTGTTAATTCCTACATACCATTTGTCTTTATTTTATGTAAATAAAATAGGGCAGTGGGTCTTTGCTTTTCAATAACTACAATATGTCAATGATATCACATCAGTGTTAACAGATTATCAGGAAAAAAATCATCTATCAAAATCCATATCTACGTAAGAGTGTTCTTAATTACAAAATGTGATTAATGTCAGTGCAAGTATAGCTTACTGATTCAAATTTTTCATCTCCTCAAGCTTTGATGAAAACATTCTATTCGAATTTCCTTCTTTAGAACAGTGAAGTTTTTCAAAACACTAAAAAAAATCAAGCCTCTAATCCAGGTAGGTATGGGTAAATAGATGTTATGTTTATTTGCTATTCAGCCAAATCCTGGCAATATCTTTACCTTCTGATCTTTTATTTAACTTCTCCATGACCCTTGTGCACACTGTACTATATATTTCATTTCAAACTCTGTTAAAGAAATAAGTCAAATTGTCTTACTTCTTAGATTTCATAGCTATTCTTGGCTGCTACTAAATCATAGCTTTTATTTTTGCCTGCCAGATCAGGGACATCAGCAGCAAGGAGAGACACTGTCTTTTTCTTCAATGTATCAGAAGCAATCTTTCACCTTCAAAAGGTTCAAATTATTAAGATGTCCACTAGTTAAAAAATAAACTCTTCATCTTAAATTTAATATTTTGAAGGGTAGAAAAATATAAATCCTCCTATACCAAATACAAACCTGGTTGCTCTCTGTCAAGTTAACTGTGATGACAATAGGATCTATCTGATGCAAGGTCAAAATTGTACCCAGTGATTTAGGACAGTAAGCAAAGACAAATAGCATATCTGGCTAAAACCAGATGAGGGAAGAAACTCAGCAAGAAACAGGGTGTGGGAGGTTTCCTGGTGAGTAATTATGGGTAGATATCCTTAATGACCTAAGGCTTAGCTGGAAAATGACACCTATAGAATAAAAGAATTAAATACTTTCTGGGAGGAGGTATATATTACCTAAATTCTCTGATATATACATTTCTAATATATCCTTTACAAATTAAAAATGTATATATATGCATATATGCACACAATTATAAACACATAACAATAAAAAACATTAAAGAAAAATGCCAAAATACAAAAAATAATTTATACAAAAAGGAAGTCAAAAAGAATTTAAGTGCCACCTATGAACCAGATACTTTGAAAAGTGCTTGTAAATAATATCTCATTTCATATTTAATTTAAAATTCACAATATGCAACAGATGATATTCAAATCAATTTACAGAAAAGAAAAATTGCACTTTTAAAGAGAGACTATGATTTTTGGTTATTAATAATATGAGGTTTTATTTCTTTTTTAACTAAGAAGATTGAATAATGATGATGATGATGATACTACCTCTATTATAGTTCTACTTATTTTCTCAACAGTATGTAAATACTGCTCCAATTTATCAAAGGCTATACTAGAGGAGAACAAATTCCTGAAAGTCCTATGAAGCCAGATATTCTGAGCATGAGCTCAGAGGGAAAAAAAAAATATATATATATATACATATATATATATATATATATTTATCTCTTTGATGCAGATACATTACAACTTCAAGATTTGGTGCTATGAATCAGGATAGTTAAAAGCAGAAGTCTAATACCAGAAAGTGGTTCGCCAGGTATGTAGACATTTCTTAAGTAGAGGTCATAAGCCATAAAAAGACTAAAAGGGATTGTGAGCTGTCTTGGTAGAGGCAATAGTTAGTCAAAGAAATAAGGAATCATTCATAAAAAACACAAATATAGACTGTAGTTAGAACATATAGCCAGCATAGACTGATCAAATATTTTTTTTTATCTTTTAAGATAAATATCAGATAAATTTTATTTAGAAATTTGCGAAAAGAAGTACACAGTCCCAAAGTGTTGTGTGTTCTAAATCATAAACTAAGTCTATCAATGGTAAGGACAAGTGTTGGGAGGAGGACCATCACTCCCACCACCACAAGAAATATAGAACCTAAAAGTTATTAGGAAATGTCTGAAGAGAAAAGAATAAGATTTGAACATGTAAAAAGAGAGGCAAAACAAGTGGATAAGCCAAATAGTATTGTAAAATTTATTATAAAAATGTTTTTCAAACATTAAGGATAACTCCAAGTATTTTTGGTACATTCTTTGGGAAGAACTGATAGGGGTATATAGATTAGAATCACAGAAGATAAGAAAGGAATAGGTGGGTTGGGATGCCTATCATTTGAGGCTCAAAATTGATAAAATTTAGGAACTATTGGAAATATTGATGCATGAAGAACTGAACAAGACCTTGCAAGTCAATTTGATGAACTCCTAATTGAAAAATAAATTACATTTTATGTTTGTATTCTAAACTCTTAGGAAAATGCCTCCACTAATGGTCATTTCAAAGATAAATTTCAAATTTATTTGAATTGAAAATTTACTATATTGAAATGGGCACAACACCCAACCTGTTGATTTCTTTATTCATTTAATAGATTATACATTCTGATAGAACAACAATGTTTTTCAATGTATTAGATCACTTGAGATCTTGAGATATATGCAATAATTGGAAGTACATATACTTAGTAATACTGTGTTACTTGTAGAGATGAATTGAACACTATAATGTATGCGCCATATTAAATTAAGATGATAAGTTATGTACTTGTTTGTTCCTCATTTCTGGTTATTAGCCTTCCCTGATCTGTTGAATTCTATATATAATGTGTGTACTGACAGACATTTTTATAACAGTTCATATTTATAATATAAGTGATAGGATACCTTACAGTCAACATTTTTATCTATCTTTTTACAATTTTGCTATCAGAAAAAAAAAAAAACCTTGTACTTGAGGCAAAACAAGTTTAATTACTTCCAGATAAGAAAACTGAGATTCAGAAAGTTTATGGATCATTCAATCTCACTCAGTTAGAATGTGGCCTGAAATATTGTTCTTTTGACTGCAAGATTGGTGCTTTTTGCTATATGTCATCCTTTTTCGAAGTATTATTTTAGGATTAAATGAAATAATATCTGTAAAGTGCTCAGCAAAAGGTCTTTCATATGGTAGGCATTTAAATATGGTTGTTCTCTTGTCCCTCATTCAACACTCTTCCTTCTATATCATACTGATTTATTGATGCATTCTTCTCCAAAGGTGTACAAATGTGGAGGGGCTCCATAGAAAGCAAATTGCCTTTGTGGGAGTATTTATTTTAACAAAATCTTACAAATTTAAACCCAAACACATCATTCTTTAATTTCTCTGAAGAATTATAAGCTAAATGAATATTTCTACTTTTTTAATAAGAAACTTTGAAATTATCTCTTAATTTAGGAAGATTTATAAAAGAACCATTTGATTTCAAAAAATAACTCTCTAATAAAATTCCAGTGTTCTTTAATAAAATTATAATATTTCTTCAAATATGATAGACAACTATTCCTTCTTATGATTTTTTTCTCGATAGAAATATTTCATAGAGAAAAGAGAACCTAAAGAATGTGAATATGATAGTGTTATAGACATTGTTGTTTTGTCATGTCTAACTCTTCATGATCCTATTTGGGATTTTCCTGGCAAAATTAATGGAATAATTTGCCATTTCCAAACTGAGGCTAACCAGGTTAAGTAATTTGCCCAGGTTCACACAGATATTAAGTGTCTTAGGTTGGATTTGAAATTAGATCCTTCTGACTGCAGGGCCAAGAGACTAATCACTCCTCCACCTAGCTACATTATATGAGACAGTCAAAGCTATCAGAGAAATATCTTCCAGGAAAGTAAAACGTCTAATGTTTTAAAATCAATGAAGAAAATATCTTTATAGTCATTGATAGATCCAAACATATTGACCTTAAGTAAAATTGAAAAGAGAAAATTTGGATTTGCACAAAAGATGTATTAAGGATTGATACACAATATGAAATGATTATTCATTTCCCAAAATGGTTCCTTTTATGAAAACAAAAATATTTTCTAGTTCATGTGAAATATTCTTCAAGTTGCAAAAAAGAAGTTGAACTGGTATATTTAGTAGAATATTTATTGAGTTAAGTGGCATGTCGTTATCATTAAGAAATGTAAAAAGATGAAAGAAGTTGACAAGTTTCTGAAGATCATCTTAGAAACAGAATTGATCTTTGTCCTACTGTGCTTTTGGAATTAGAAGGTAATGTAGAAATCTATATATACTCAAACTTTCTCTAGAGGAAAAGGAAAAATTCTTGGGAATACTTTAACATTTTTGTAATTACATTAAGAAACAAAAAGTCAAAATGGTATCTGGCCATTATAAACAACACTTAATATAGAATAATGATTGTTTTTATAAAGAAAAACCATGAGGTTTGTGTTATTGAAAGATTAAATTTCTTACTTGCTCATTTTGGTGGAGGTCAATTCCCATAGAAATTACAAAATGCAGACAATCTCTGCTGATTTCTGATGAAAAGTAGAAAAGAGAAGCATCATTTTCCACCTCTTCTTTAGGCTTCTGCCCTGCATGAGAACTATCAACCCATCAGGAAAGGGTTATAAGGAATATTTCACTTCCTGTTCATATCAGGCACAAAGCATTTTTTTCAGAGACTCCCTAGAACAAAGAAACAAAGCAGATGGGGAAGCTTAATGATTTATAATAATCCAGAGTTTTAAACATGAACAATACAATAATTCTCCTTTATCGGTAACCTCAGCAATATTCTCCTTGGAATATTAGCTTAATGTAGAGCAGTATGTAAGGAGAGAAGACTGTCAAGAATATTGATTATGGTAAAGAAAGAAAAAATATCATTAAATATCTGAGAATTTGGATATCTAATGGTGAGCCTATGTCCAGAAGAGGGAGGTGGGGAAGTATGTGATAGCTCACTATTCGTATAAGTAGAGTAGTATTCAGAACAGAAGTAGAATTTGAAGGAGAAATTCAGTAATTTCAATGGCTATACAAGTACATGGTATGAGTGTGAGTTCATATAAAGGTCTTTGAATGTATTCTAGTTCAGGTATCTCCTTTCTCAGCTAGTGATGCCAATATGGAAACACATATATGATGAGATTATTTAATATGCCTAAACCCATTAATTTTCTGAACTAGCTATACTCTTATTAAGGGAGAAAAAATTTACATAAAATCTAAAATTAAACCAAAGTTCTGGACATAAGTGAGACTAGGGTATCTATGAGTAGGTTGGAGATAGTAGCTAAATTTATTATACTATGCATGAATTTAAATAAAGTAGAAATATTCATAAACTGTTTTGTTACAGATCTAGACATTGGTAGTGTAGTATCTCAACAGGGGAGTTCAAACTATGAGTCTTGGAGTTCATAGACCATAAGCTGTCAACAAGCCAAAAGAAAATTTCTGAGAAGCCAGGATGGCAGACCACAAAACCAGATGGCTTTGGATTTGGAGATTCATGAAATTATGGCATAATGGAATTGAGCTATTTTGTGAACCTAATTCTCCTCCCCTCTTCATAAAGTGATAGGGAATATTATCCCCTTAAGTGATTGGGAGAAGTATTTTTATATGACTTTTTGCTATAATTTTGAAGTTTAAATTCCTTAGCTCATCAGGTTATTAAATGCTTAAATGGAACTAGGTTGCTGGAGAACTCTTAAAATTTGGGGAAAATAATATCAGAATGGGGAAATGCATTCTAATGAAGGCAGAGAGTAGAATACCTCCCCTCCAATATTTTAAAAGGTACTAGAGGACCATGGAGGGGGTTAAAATGTAATATAGTTAGCCTTCAGAAAACAGGGCCTAGAGTACCACTGTTACAGATATAACTCTCTCAAAGTTTTTTTTTCTTTTAATTTCCCCTTATACTAAATTAACTTCATGGATTCCCACACCAACCTTAGATCAATCCAAATATACAGAAACAAAATAAAGAAGGCATAGTGACAGGATGGACCAAGGTCACATGCAAATTTTCCCATGGTGCAGTTGGAAGCTTTTTGGCTGTTTACATTTACTCATTGTAGTTTATATTCTCTGTGGAATGAAAGGTCACATTCACAATCTGGCTACCACTGCATACCTCCAAAAGTCATTATACTCAATTTTCCTATTCATGTTGAATATGTCTTGTCATTGTATTCATAAAAATGTGAATTCAAGACCATCTTTAACCCTTCTTTCCCTCTCTCTGCCTTTAAGCAACTAGTTTCCAAGTCTTAAAGATATTTTTTTAAAGATTTTCTTACGTTTGACCCTTCTTCTCTACCTACATGGACACCACACAAATTTAGGTATTCAAGATCATATACATAGAATACTCTTAACAGAGTTCCAATTATTTTCATTATATTTATCTTAGCTTTTTCCAATTCTATTTCTATAAGGATGTCAAAGTTGTCTTTTTTACCAAATATGTCTTACTATGTCATTTGTCTGCTCAGAACCCTATACTTGTTCCATACTGTCTCTAGCATAAAACATCACCCTGACAGAATCTTTTTATTAGGGGCATTTGATTTCATGCTTTTCCTATGGAGCAATTGACAACTATATTTCTAACTCTTTAAAATTCTCCACCCCCAATCAATCAGTTATAAAAAGTCATGATACTCATAGTATATTTATATCTCCATGAAGACATATCTTTAAATGCAAATGGGAGGAAAATTAATAAACTACTAAAAGCACATATTTTCATGAGTTTATTTTGATTGGAAAAATGATAAATAAATGTGAAATCATAAAAAAGTAAATAGAAGGTGGAGTGCACCATTATTTTCATCCCTAATGTGTTCCTGATCTAAAGGACTCATGGTAAATTTTTGAAAATTCTTTTATTGGATATAAGGTACCACAGGCCCTAACTTGATAATCTGAGAAGTATGTCCAATATCCTAGGTATAATTATTCCCCAAAAGGTGTAAATGTTGCTCCAGTATCTGGCTCAGGCTGGCAGGGATTGTTAACCCTAAGCCAGAGGACCCGGTGATGTCTTATAAAAACATACCACCAATGCAGCCTCCTCCAGGAGGACTCTCCAGAACTAATTTCTCCAGAAGCCAGGAAGGGAAGGCCTGCTGCTCACTCACTAAAGAAGCAGTCCAAGAGAAGTCTTCTAAGAAGCAGTCTAAGAGCCAAGGTCCCAAGTCAAAGCCAAGGTCCAAATCGAAAGTCACCTCCAAAAGGCCAAAAGCTCCAAGCTGAAGAACCAAGCCAAAGAACCCTTGGGCAGAAAGTTAAGGACTTATTATAGTCCTTCCCTCACATCACTTCTTGTCCCTTCCTCCACTTCATAGGGTCCAATCACAGCTTCCAAATTGCCTTGCACTATCAAAAGGGGCAGTGTCTGTGGGATCCACCTCTCATTCTCTGAGGTGTAAACTCTTATCAAAGGATTCACAAGTTTCTGACTGATTGAGTTAAAAGGCTGGAGCTCTCCAAGTAAGTGACTTGTGAACTCCCTTACTTAGTGCTAGGTAGGAGTGTTTAAATTTTTGGTTGATTAATTTAAAAATAGACAAAGAGAATAAAGAATTCCCTTTGAAATCCCCTTAAAAGGGGTGCTAGAGTAGAATTGTACAGCCATTTTCAAATTTCATCAGTAGAGTGAGTGCTTTTACTTAACTGCTTTTCTTTGTTTCAAAGCGGGTTAAATTTCGAGATTTGGGCGAATTGGTGAAGACAAGTAATTCGTCAAATGATTTTAAATAAAAACAAAAGTGACAAGAGGCATGCCACTTAACTTCTTAGTTCTCCAGGCAACTCTCTAATAACTTTCAGTGTCAGAGGAGGTCAAGACCAGTGGAATGTTTATCTGTATACCAAGATTTCTCCCCACAGATTTGGTAACTACACATTTGTATTCCCATGTCCTCCCAAATATTTATTATTCCATTACCATTTTCTATGTCTGAATATGCTCAGTATCAGTGAAGTACATGGAAGAATTATTGTATTTAATCTAACCAAAATGCATAGGATTATTACAAAGTCAAAGTTATTTTAATGGAAAAAATAAATTACAACTTGCTTTTGATCTTGTTCTTTAAAAAAGTGTACCTCTGAATAAGCATACTTTTAAATAAAAGATTCTAAATATTTTAGAGAAGTTTTATTCCCCTACTGATCAAATTCTGTTCTATAGAGTTCTACTACCAGAAGTTTACATTTGTTACCAAAGTATTACCTAATGAAGAGTAACTTGTTGAAAGAAACATTCACAACACTGAATATTTAATTTCCATTTCCCCTCTAATTCTATTCTGTGTTTTCTGTATGCAAGAGAGGTTTGTTTTTATCAGGAATTTGAGAGTTAGGCAAGGATTTGTGTTAAATCGTGAAGGATTGATAATGTAAATGGTAAAAAAGTGACTTCATTTGGATATAGGAAGGCAGAGGCAAGGTAGATAGAAAGGCCATTCAGAGGTCTGTAATCAAAAGTGAACTGAAACCTGAATAACTAAAGTGAGCTTTCTTAAAGTTTGAAAAGTTATTCAAAACAATAAGTATTTTTTCAGTTGGAGAACTTTCACTTTTGAGTTGTACTATAGAATGGAGATTCTTAATTATAATGCCCATCGGATAAACTATAGTCACATTAAAAGAACACTGAAAAAAATCCAAGCTATTACCTGGTTCAGTTTGGGACACATTTTTAATATAGGATATCAATGCAATTATCAAGTGTATTTTCAACTTACCTGCTGTCATCTATATGCAGATTACTATATTAGTCATTTGACCCCATACTTCATGAAATTGAATCACCTTGCTAAACTGAGTTGGTGGTATTTCAGAAGCATTTGATGAGTAATAAAGTAGTGTGAATCTCTGACTAAAGTTATAAAATTCACCTTCAATTCTAAAGTAATGACATTAGCACTTAACCTAGAGTAAAGTATTGCATAAATGAGGGATTTCCACTTTGAATAGTTTTCACCTAATTTGTTAATGTTCTGCTATTTGACCATTTAAAATGTTCTTTGTCTTTGTCCTGATATTTCAGATATTAACCTAAATGTCAGGGAATTTTAATGAGATGCCAAGATGAATCCATCTTGACTTTTTTTGTCTTTTCAACATATTGATGGAATCAATGTCCCTATTTTGTATTCTTCAATCTTGTTGTCTTTAATACTGGATTAGAAAATACCTTATCTATCAGTGTACAAAATTCTCCATAATTTTCTAAAAGATAACCTGATATTTTGTATTATAAAATGTCTGCACAGTGTACACTTTTTCCTGTTGTCAATACTGATATTGCCCCACACAGTAAAGTAATTAGAACATATAGAATATAAATGCTTCTTCTTCCTTGAGTTCAATTTCAGATTGCCTTTGTAGATTTGTATGTCCTAAAGAAAGAGAAAACAAGGTAGAAGCAGACTCATTATTTGCTAGTAACCATGCCATGTATGTGTAATTAGCAAGAACATCTTTAGGTGATTTCTCAAATTGAATTTGAGGCTTTTATTTCTTCCTCCTGCTTAAATACCAAGTTCACACAAACAAGTGATATGAATAGTTGGTTCTTTTATATAACCAACATTAATGTGTATGAGGTCTTTTTTATTTTGTAGTGTAAAGATTTGTGTGAGGGTTATACAAGTTCTTATTTGTTTTATTTTAACTAAATCTCTTAAATTATCATGCAAGTTAGACACCAAACAATTTTTATATAGGCTAGCATATATATGGTGGTCTGATATATATAGCATATATCAGGTGGTCTCTTCAAAGTAATAAAGATTCATATGGATTATATGGTATAACACAGTAGATAAAGAGTCTCTAAGTTAAAGAAAATATTTATTAAGAACCCATATGTGATATAAACTTGCTATGTGACCCTGGACTAGTTATTTAATCACTCAAAAATCTCAGATCAGAAAGACTTTAAAACCAAGCAAGAGTTAGAGAAAATCACAAAATGTAAATTAAATGGTTTTGATTATATTAAACTAAAAAGTTTTTGTACAAACAAAAACAATGTAGTCAAAATCAGAAGGGAAACAACAAATTGGGAAAAAATCTTTATAACGAAAAACTCTGACAGGGGTCTAATTACTCAAATATACAAGGAGTTAAAGCAATTGTATAAAAAATCAAGCCATTCCCCAATTGATAAATGGGCAAGAGACATGAATAGGCAATTTTCAGGTAAAGAAATCAAAAGTATCAATAAGCACATGAGAAAGTGTTCCAAATCTCTAATAATTAGAGAAATGCAAATAAAAACAACTCTGAGGTATCACCTCACACCTAGCAGATTGGCTAAAATGAAAGAAGGGGAGAGTAATGAATGCTGGAGGGGATGTGGCAAAATTGGGACATTAAT
>NC_058132.1:177016655-177055005 GCF_016433145.1 Gracilinanus agilis | reverse complement strand
GAAGGGGATAAGAGGAGTATGAATCAGGTAACCATGTTAAAAATGTATATTAATAAATGTTAAAAATAAAATAAAATAAAAAAAATAAAATAATAAAAATAAAAAAAAAATCTCAGATCACTGTTTAAGGTGAAAATTTTTCAAAAAAGGCAGATCTGTTTTAGAGGACAAAATTCCTCACCAGTAGCTCCTCATACTGAAGAAATCTGGGGAATGATAAAAGAAAAATCTTATTTTTTCTCTAGCATAAGGTATTATTGTTAGCAGATGGTTGTTAGTCAAAGTCTATCACTAAATGATAAAGATTCTAAAAGAAAGAAGTGTCTCTTGAAGAATATGGATAGGTCATCTGCATGAATTCATTTATAGTCTATTCATCACATAAGCCATTGAAGTCTAAAGCAATAAAAGTCTAATGAATTGGACAAATAACCAGACTAAAGAACAATTAGTTGTATATTGAGTTCAGATGAGACAGATGAAACCTAGAAAATACAGAGAAAACCCTCAAAAACCCACTGAAGCAATGAGCAAACAAAGGAGAAACAACCCAAATATTGATAGCTATAATGAGGACAGTTTAGAACTCAGTTCAAACTCAGAAGACAGTGCAGCAAAAAACATCTACTTCTAAAACAACAAAGAAAAACAAAAATTGTTTATAAACTCAAAAAGAACTTGTGGAAAAGTCTAAAAAGATCTCAAAACCAAATGAGAGATGCTGAAGGAAAATTATAAAAAATAAGAGCAATGAATGAATATCAAGAAAATTATAAATGAAAGATGAGCCAAATGGAAAAAAGAGAACCAGAAATTCATGAAAGAAAATAATTTATTAAGCACTAGAAGTTAACAAGGAGAATCTAGCAACTTCCTAAGACAACAAAAAATAATAAAGCAAAATTAAAAGAATGAAATAATAGAGGAGTAGATGAAACATCTTAACACTGAAACAACTGACCCATTACCAAGATCAAGGAGGAACAGAGTCCTGGAAAGTTACAATAAAAAGGGGAGTTTAGACAACATACTCCAAGAAATCATTAGGAAAATTGCTAATCAACTCTAGAACAATAGGGTAAAATAGATATTGATAGAATCCATAAATCATTACCTCAAAGAGACCTGAAGATGAAAATGCATGGGAACATAATTGTTAAGTTCTATAGGTCCTAGCTTAAGGAGAAAATATAAAAAGTAGAAAATTAAAAAAACTAAACATTGTGGAGCTTCAGTCAAAATAAAGCAAGACTTAGCAGCTTCAACACTGAAATAGTGAAGGGCATGAAAAATAACACTTCAAAAAACAAAAGAATTGGATTTACAATCAAGAATAACATACTCTGCAAAGCAGAGCATAATTATACAAGATAAAAATGGATATTTAATGAACTAAAGGAGTATCAATTATTCTTGGGGGAAAATGCAGAAATCAGTAAAACTATGTATGTATGTATAGGAGAATGTATGAGAAATATACAAAGGTAATGATGAAAGATCAATCATAAGTGACTCAAAAGTTCAAATTGTTAAATTCTTATATGAAAAATGGCATCTATTCCCTATAAAATAACATCATTACCTGGGTATTTTGTATGGATATGTAGATAAAAGACTTGAGGTCAAGGTGAATATAATAGAATGAGAAAAAATAATAATAAAATAGAGCAGGAAAAGATAAAATGAAACAATTATCTCATATAAAAGACTAATGAGTGAAAGAATTACCACAGAAAAAGGGAGGAGGTAGTGAAGGGCTGGTAGAACTAGAACCCTCTTCTCATCAGATCTGGGCTAAAGAGGGAACAACATACACAACTAGAATCACAAAATTCTTCTTAACATACTGAGAAACAGAAGAGAAAGGGGATAGAATAATGGAAGGACTAAGTGTTCCCTTAAGGGACTGAGGGACTAAGAAAAAGAAAAATTGATTAAGAGAAAGGATGGCAAGAGGGCAAGAATAAAGAAGGATGCCTAGAAGGGAGTACAAATCAAGAAGGGAACATAGCCAGGAGCAAAGCAGAACATCCCCCAGCTAGGTCCTGCATCCAACAGCAAAGACACACCAAGAAATACCAGAAAGGCCAGCGGCAAAATCCCCTGCCACATATAACTACTGCTCCAGGTTCTGAAACTGGATCAAAGACAAATTAGGCCCTGCCTAAGCTGATAGCAGATCTTAAAACCACCCCATAAAGTTCCAAGCACTAGTGCAAGCCCACAGTGAGGGCTTCAGCCAAATCACAATGTAGTGGAACTAGATGATGCAAATATAAGGGGTGACCCAGTGGGAGCCAAAAGCTCTACTGCAGGGTAAAGAATCATCCTTCACACTATAGGGAATTAGGAGAGGAATAAGATAACATGTGAGAGTTATAGAAGGGAGGGGCAAGTGGGGATGATTAAAAAGTAAAAACTTATGAGGAGAAAGAGAGTAAAAGGAGAGAGAAAGAGAAGGGTCAAAATGGGAAAATAAGATAGAGGAATACACCTATGGTGATCATAAATGTGAAAATGAATGAGATGAGCTCACCAATTAAAAAGAAACAAATAGTGGAGTAGATTAAAAACCAGAATCCTACATGTTGTTTACAAAAAAATAAAATAAAATAAACATGTGAGATAGAGAGACAAAAAGAAAAAAAGTGAGGAGCTGTACTAGAATCTATTGTGCCTCAGTTGAAGTAAAAAATACCAGGGATAGTCATCATGATCTCAGATTCAGCTAAAGCAAAAATAGTTCTAATTAAAAGAGACAAGGAAGGAAATGGAATCTTGATTAAAGGTATTATAGAAAATGAAGTAATATCAATACTAAGCATACATGCAGTAAATGCCTCAGAATTTTAAAAGAAGAAATTAAATGAGCTTCAGGACAAAATAGAAACATTTCACAAGTGGATGTTCTCAAACCTTTATTTTCCATAAGTAGATGAATTTAAGTTAAAAAAGGAAAACATAAAAGAAGTAAATGAAATTTTTAAAAACGTTACTTACATTTCATAGATCTATGGAGAAAATTGAATTCAGAGAATATGACTTTTGGGGATTGAGGTGAAACTTTTGGTCAGTTGAAGGATCCTGGAGCAGGTTATAGACATCTTCCAAATCCAGTATGTGAAGTGGACTCATGCTTTCTGCCATGTTTGGGGCTGAAGAAAAGAGCTTTCTTGAAGCCATCTTTGGCAAGTGGCATCAGGCCTGAACTATGTTGGAAATAAAATAACTTGGTCTCTTGTGTTTTTGTTCCTTTCTGAACTCAAGATCGCTCCTTGGCTGATCTTAATTTGTCAGAACTGATGATGTGGAAAGTTGGGCATTGTGGCCCCAATTTGTGAAACAGACCAGGGCCATGGAGAATCTATGACCTGATGGACCAGAAATAACTAAACTGGGAACTTACTTAAAGTTAAAAGGGCTGGAAACCCTATTTATCTTTCTTTCACTTTACTAATAAATAATTATAAATTTAGTATAAAGTCTCCAAGGTTAATTTTATACATAATATAGGAATAGACCAATATCTCATACCTATACTAAAATAAGGCATATAGAATTTAGACAGAGTGATACAATAATTAAATTAGGGGAACATAGAATAGTTTACCTGTCAGATCTTTGGAGAAAGGCAGAATTTATGATGAAACAAGAAATACAGAGTATTATAAGTTGTAAAATGAATAATTTTTATTATATTAAATTAAAAAATCTCTTTTATAAAAAACAAAAAAAAAACTAATGAAACAAAGATTAAAAGGGAGACAAGAGACTCTGGGGTGGGGGCATTATAACATTCTTCTGTTAAAAGTCTAATTTCTCATTCTGGGTTAAGATGGCAGCAGAGTAAGAAGCAGCTCTTAACCTCTCCCAACCGAAACACACAAAACTCCTCAAGGGGACATAAAAACAAGTCCAGAGGAACGGAGGAACCGCACAACAGGGCACAGCGTGGAAGGTACGTGGAATCAAGGCATTTCCATGCTATAAAGAGGTGAAACAGCTCTCACAAAATCCCGGGCTGAGCAACCACCCCACCCCAACCCCTCCACACACAACACCTATAGCACCAAGGCCAGCTAGGAAGAGGTGGAGCAAGTTTGGGGCACCCATTGAGTCATTGGCGGCTCCGGGGCCTGTTCCTGAGAGCAGCGGGATTTGGGACCCCAGGAAGCTAGCGAGCACACGCGGAATTTGAGCTCCGGAGCAGGACGCGGGGAGTGGACGCAGGGCGCAGAGCGCAGGCTGAGAGAGCAGGCCCCTGTGGAGGCGTGGGTGGAGGCAGACATGAATAATAAAATAATGAAATATTTTGAATGAAGAAATGAAGAAATAATGAAAAAAAATGTGAAGGAAGGGGGTCCAGCAGTACCAGATATTAAACTATACTATAAAGCAGCAGTCATCAAAACAATATGGTACTGGCTAAGAGATAGAGAGGAGGATCAATGGAATAGACTTGGGGTAAATGACATCAGCAAGACAGTGTATGATAAACCCAAAGAGCCCAACTTTTGGGACATGAATCCACTATTTGACAAAAACTGCTGGGAAATTTGGAAAACAATATGGGAGAGATTTAATTTTAACAATTTAACATTTAATTTTTAGGATTTGTAATTTGGTGTTTTAGTTAGGGATTTTTAGTTATTTTACTATTTTAAGTTGCATTCCTAGTTCACTGATTTTTTATTTCTATTTTATTAATATAATTAATATAATTTCATTAATGAATATGGATTGAAAGTCCTACATAAAATACTAACTAGGAGACTATAATACATCACAATTATAATACACTAAAACCAAACAGTATTTTACAAGGACTCCTGGGATGATTAATATAAGGAAAACTATCAACATATTTGAAATTATCAATAACAAAATAATAAAAATCATATGAATTCGTCAATAGATACAGAAAAAAATCCTTTGGGAAAAAAACACAACACATTCCTATTAAAATTCTAGTATAGTAAAGATATAGATTATTTCTCTAAAAGATACAAAACATCTACGTAAAACCATTAGGAAGTATTATTTTTAATTTACAGAAGCTCAGAAGTGGAAACAAAGATGTCGTTATCAACAATATTTTTAACATAATATTCAAAATGCTAGTAATTTCATTAAGAGAAGAAACAGTACGGAAGGAATCAGAATATTTAAAGACATAATAAAACTATCTCTCTTTGCATATGACATGATGGCATGTTTGGAAATTCCTTAAGATTCTATGACAAAAATTAATTTGAAACTCTCAGTAATTTTATCAAAATAACAGGATATAAAATAAGTACTTTGTAGGTGGAAATTTGATGCACTTGAGCTGCATTACCCAGCATCCTTTTGAGTTGCAGCCTCACCTGTAGTCCTTGTTTTTGGGAAATGAATTTACTGGAGACCCCCTGCCCTCTGGGCTCTTTCCTGGGTGTTTTGGTCTGGGAAGCTTTTCTTTTTTATTAAGGCTATTTTTTCTTTTGCTTATTATTATTATATCTTATCAAAATAATATTTGGAGTATTAATATATTAATTTTTTAAAATACATAGTATTTTGGTGTACCACTTCAGAACAAGAATCTACTCAATGCCTCTGTAAAGTTACTAAGTTCTTCCTCAGAGGCCCCCAGGACTGCTATTGCAGAGGTTGTGACTTGCCCAAGGTCACAGAGCTAGGAAGTGTTTGAGTTGAATTTGAACTCAGTTCCTCCTGACCCCAGGTTTAATGCTCTTGGGCACCAAGCCATATGCCCTGAAAAATAGTTAATGGTTAATATACCTCTATTAACTTTGACTCTGATGTTAACTTAAAATTTTCCTCAGATTTGGGGTCCATGTTCAATGTCTGGCTTCCTATCTTCATTTAAGTTCTAAATGAATTTTTTCCAATAATTTCCAAATTTTCCATTCTGGCAACCAATTCATCTTCATTAGTCTGATTCAGGTTGTCATTTCCTCTATTTTGGAAAGCATGAAATTGTAATTAAAGTAGTCCCAGAAAGTAATTGGATAATGGAAGTTTTCTATCATTGCTAAATAATGCCAGACTCATGATGTTTTCTCCTTGTTTTAAGGTATTTTACATTCTCATAGTTATATCCATTCTTTTTGCTTCTTTTTATCCTCAATTAAATGTTCCCCTGCAATAGTTTTCCTCATTGTATATACATCTCTATTGCTTTTGTGAACTAACAGAACATTATCTGTCTTATAGTATGTAATGGTCCAAGAATTCAAATAATTTTCTCTTATTCCAACTTATTAACTAGGTATCTGCTTTCCAAAAGTATATTTCTCTGAAATAGACCTGCTTTCAAATGACACAACCAATGAAATCACAGCCATATATTCTCCTAAGAGCTTCAGTTTCTAAGGAAGTATTAAAAATTGCAAATACAGAGGAAGCCTTTGGTTATACCACTAATAAATGGAAAGGTAAAAGTTATCATATCCACCTTGTGATTTATTAGATTCAGAATGATAAACTGTAAAAGAAAAAACATTTTAAACACTAAAGAATAATAGAAATGTATATGTAGTATTCAATGATTTACTAAAAATAATTTTATCTCAGTAAGTAATATAAAATAATAATGGGGAACAGTACATATAATTAGTATATAGAAACAAAAACATAACAGATTGGCAGCTTGATTGACCTACAAGCTTTTCAGGCTAATAAGTCTCACTGAATATATTCTCTAAAATGTATTTTTGGAATGATATGGAAAAATATCATAAAAATAAAAATCACAAAAACTGAGTTCTGAAGGGACATCAGAGGCCAGCTAGTCAAATGCATTTTCAAAATGAATCTCTAAGATAACATACCTGAGGTGTAGTCATCTAGCAATTGCCTGAAGGCAGCTGAGGATGATAACACCACCTTGGGAAGAAGCTCATTACATTTGTTTATTTGACATTAATTTTATGTTAGCCACTTTGCAATTTCAACCTATTGCTAGTGTTCACTTTGTTATTAAACATAACAATTCTAATAAGCCAATTGAAAATTTTAAAACCCTATTTTTCGGTCTTAGAAGCAATACTAAGTATTGATTCTGGGACAGAAAAGTGGTAAGAACTAGGCAATTAGGGTTGTGACTTGCCAAGTGTCACAGCTAGCAAGTTCATTTGAGAATAAATATGTTATGGAATATAGGTGCTTCTATATCTTGATTTTTCTTGTTTGACAACTTGCCTGTTTATTAATGTAATCTTTACCTTTTCTTGGCCAGAAATTGATGTCATATTATAAATGTGGTCTGAGCAGAGAATCATATCAAGTAAATAGGACTAACTTTTTCCTTGGGATTTTGCCTTTCTTAATGCTATCTAAAGTGGCATTAGCTTTACAGGCTATTACATCATGACACACATGTTACGTTTCTTACTAAATTTTCCTGATTTTAAACTAAATGATATCCATCAATATCTATATTACATAATTGTGAAGGTGAAAAATGCAAGTATGAAACTTTATATTTATTCTAATTGTATTTCATATGACAATCTACTTTAATATCTTAGCTACTCAAGATTATCATTGTTATCTTTATTTTTACAATTGTGACAATTGTCCAGAGTGTCACCTAATTTTTCTAGTTTGTGGTCATCTGTAAATTTGCTACATAAATCCTCTTTACCTTTATATGAATTATTCACAAAATGTTAAAAAGAAAAAAAAAACTAAGCACGGGATTTTGAGATATTGTTGTGTGGAGATGGAAAGCATGGAATCCCTGCAAAGATACAGGGACAGCCTCACCCAGAATTCCAGGGGACCCCCCTGGAGAACTTTGGGTGAGGGGGCAGTTGAGAGGAATTGGCAGTTATTTTGTGGAGGTTGAAGTGAGCAGACACCCTGCTTACTACTCCACACTTGGGGGATCACTTGAGAGGCCATTGTGGCATAGCCAGTGTGGTTTCTACATAGGAATTAGCCTTTTTAATAGGGTTAGTCATTATCAATTTCAATACAACAAATGTTTAGTGATTAGAGAGTAAAGACATTCACTAATAGCAAGAGAGCCAGTTTTAGTTAAGTGCTTCATCCCCTCCTGTGAGGGGGGGGGGCAGCTTCAAGTCAAAACCCACAGATTCACAGACTTCAGTCAGGAAGGAAGGGGTAAAACACTCCTGGATCTCAAACCCCTCCCCCTTAAACAGTTGCTGGTTTCATTTGGAAGATAGAGACTGAATAAGATTCTTCTGGTAAGTTTCTGTTATGGCTGAAACCCCAATGATGTTCCCTTTCTTTAACTTATATTCCTCACAGGTCTGATAGATGAGTAAAAAGAAGCTAGTTATCTAACTGTTGAGGACAGAGATGATCTTCTTAAACTGGCAGCAGACAGGATTCAAACTAAATGTCCAGACTGAGTTGTGAGTATTCCCCAAATAATTTTCCAAGCACAGATATTGAAGGTAAAGGATATATTAGGAAATAACAAGGAAAACTACAGAGGTTAATGAGGGTTTTAGGATAATGAAAGGTGACCCTGAACTCTTAGGTTGAAGCTGCCTTCCCCCCCCCCTCACAGGAGGGGATGGAGCACTGGCTCTCTTGCTATTAATGAATGTCTTTACTCTCTAATCACTAAACATTTATTGAATTGAAGTAGATAATGACTAACCCTATTAAGCAGGCTAATCCTTATGTAGAAACCACACTGGCTATGCCACAATAGCCACAAAGGCCTCTCAAGTGATCCCCCAAGTGTGGAGTAGTAAGCAGGGTGTCTGTTCACTTCAACCTCCACAAAATAACTGCCAATTCCTCTCAACTGCCCCCTCACCCAAAGTTCTCCAGGGGGGTCCCTTGGAATTCTGGGTGAGGCTGTCCCTGTATCTTTGCAGGGATTCCATGCTTTCCATCTCCACACAACTGTAATTCAGTGGTTATCCCTCAATGTTCAACATGTCCAATTCATCTTTTCACTCTTATTTATTAGATGACTCTTGTACTTTCTCTTTATTTTTGTATTTCTTCTGTTTCTTATGCTACATCTTGTTCATGCCAAAATATAGCCCTCCATTCTAGTTTTTCATTTTAAATCTTCAATCAGTGTTCCATAATTTAGGTATAAAACTTGATAAGAATGTTGTATTAAAAAGCCCTTATTCTGTAAAAAAGTTTCTTGGTAGTATGATAGATATGGCACTAAATAAGTAAATTAATTTGGGTAGAATGGTCATTTTTATTATGTTATCTCATCCTACCCATGAGCAATCAATGTTTTTCCAATTGTTTAGATCTAGTTTTACTTCTTTAGAAAGTGTTTTGTAGTTGTGTTGGTATAATTCCTGTGTTTGCTTTTGTAGATAGATTCCTAAGTATTTTATATTGCCTAGGGTGATTTTAAATGGTGTTTCTCTTGCTGCTGTGATGTGTTGGAAATATATAGAAATGCTGATGATTTATGTGCATTTATTTTGTATCTGTAACTGCTAAAGTTGTTGATTTTTTCTACTAGGTTTTTAGTTGATTCTCTAGGATTTTTAAGTAGACCATCATATCCTCTGCAAAGAGTGATAGCTTAGTCTCCTCATTGCCTATTTTAATACCTTCAATTTCTTTTTCTTCTCTAATTGGTACTGCGAGTATTTCTAGTACAATTTTAAACAAATGATAATGGGCATCCTTGTTTCATGCCTGATCTTATTGGGAAGGCTTCTAATTTATCCCCATTGCAACCCAGCAGACTGGCTAAAATGACAGCAGGGGAGAGTAATGAATGTTGGAGGGGATATGGCAAAATTGGGACATTAATGCATTGCTGGTGGAGTTGTGAACTGATCAAACCATTCTGAATGGCAATTTGGAATTATGCCCAAAGAGCGCTAAAAGAATGCCTGCCCTTTGATCCAGCCATACCATTTCTGGGTTTGTACCCCAAAGGGATCATAGGGAAAAAGACTTGTACAAAAATATTTATAGCTGCCCTTTTTGTGGTGGCAAAAACCTGGAAGACGAGGGTAAACCCATCAATTGGGGAATGGTTGAACAAATTGTGGTATATGCTGGTGATTGAATACTATTTTGCTCAAAGAATAATAAATTGGAGGAATTCCATGTGAACTGGATAGACCTCCAGAATTGATGCAGAGCGAAAGGAGCAGAGCCAGAAGAACATTGTACAGAGAGACTGTTACACTGTGGTAAAATTGAATGTAATGGACTTCTGTACTAGCAGCAATGCAATGACTCAGGACAATTCTGAGGGATTTATGGAAAAGACGCTACCTACATTCAGAGGAAGAACTACAGGAGTGGAAACACAGAAGAAAAACAACTGATTGAACATATGGATTGATGTGGACATGATTTGGATGTAGACTCTTAATGACCACCCTAGAACAATTATCAATAATATGGAAATAGGTCTTGATCAATGACACAGGAAGAAACCAATGAAAATGTGTGTCAGCTACTGGGGTGTGTGGGGTTCGGGGGAGAGAGAGCAGGAACATGAAATCATGTAAACATGGAAAAAATTTTTCTAAAAAAAAAAGCCCTTAGTTTCGGGGATACTCTTGGGATGGCTAAAAGAATTGTGAAATGTCCCAAAAGGAATCCATTCTATATTAAAACTACTTCTAGTGATAAAAAGATAATATTAGATAATTTGATATCAGCTGACCTTAGAACTCATATATGAAAATGATATAATGCATAAAAATTTGTTTCAAACTACAAAAACTAAATAAATGTCATTTTTTATTGTCAATTATGGTTCCAGTCAAGAGGCTATACATATAGCTTTTTGCCATATTTTCTTTGCTATGATTCTATGATTCTCTGTTGATACTTTAAAAATAACAAGTAAAAGACTCATTTGTCCTTTGGGGAAAATATTGACTATCAAATGAAAATAATTTCATTCAAGCACTGGTTCCCAAACCTTTGTAGAAAATACTCATTAACCACAAGATCAGTGTCTTTCAAAACTTATCTGAAAGAACAGAGGTTTAAAAAACATCACAATTAACAAAATGAATTTTCCACAAAGTGATTGTTCATAGTAACCATACAATTAATATTTGTATGTATTAATTAGGTATTGGAATATTTCATGCTGCTAACTAAATTAGTTTGTTAAATGTCCATGCTGCTATTCGCTAAAAATGTTACATTATTGCAATTCAGGACATCAGACTACTCCTAAAATTATGCTGTTTACTAAAAAACAAATATAACACCTACTTCTATTTTCCTTATTGGTAGAAAACATTTAACTTAATTATTTTAAATTTCTTCCTATATATATATATATAAGTCACTTGCTTGATATAGTTTGGGATTTAGGGATTATGGAGCTTTAAGTCCTCTGGAAAGGGTACAGTTTATGTCAGAGGCCAGATTGTAAAGCAGTAGGGGAGCAATAAATGTAATTGTAAATTAATATGTAAACAAGTACAGAGGCTGCAAAGGTCAAAGAACTAACACAGATTGTCTAGTGGAGAAAATCCCTTTCTTCCTATTGGTACAAAAAGCAGTCATAATGTTCAAAACTGGCAATTATAGGTCATGTTGTTTTCATTGCTTTTTTAAAAATTATATATATATATATATATATATATATATATATGAAAATGACATGAGGCATTTGAGGAATAGTAAAAAGTAACTATGAATGTATCTTTCTTTAGGGTATTCAAACACAAATTAGGAGATGATTACTACGGGAACATTCCTTTAACTACAATTGTAAGGGAATTTCCAGTTATTTTAGCAAGTTGGTTTCTATTCAATGAGCTTTAATATTTCTCAGCTAACATTAGGGTCAAATAGAAAATTGTTTGGCATTTAATCTTCATTAAAATTTTGTTCCAGGTTATGAAATTTATTCCTGAATGTTCTTATATTACTTTCATTCACACTTTACATTACAGAAAAACAAAAACAAAATATCCATCAGGTTTCTCTATATGACACCCAAGCTCCCATCTTTTTACCTTTGTACAGCATGTATTCATGTCCAGAATGTATACTCCTTTTTAACTTTGACTCTAATAATCTCTAGTTCTACAAAACTCATTCAAAAACATTATTTTGAGAAAGGGTCCAAATCAGTGGTTCCCAAACTTTTTTGGCATACTGCCCCCTTTCCAGAAAAAATATTACTTAGCTCCCCTGGAAATTAATTTTTTTTAATTTTAATAGCAATTAATAGGAACGATAAATGCACCTGTGGCCATCACCTCTCTCCTGGATCACTCCAGCACCCACAAGGGGGCAGAAGCCCCGACTTTGGGAATCACTGGTTCAAATGGTTCAACAGACACCCCAAAGAGTGCATGATGCAAAAACATTATATCCCTGTTCTTATTCAACTCCCTCATATTGCAGATGAGGTAACTGTGATTAAGTGACTTGAACAATGTCATACACAGTGCCAGAGTCCAGATTTGAACACCAAACATTTAAAATTCAAGTTGTGGTGATGTATATGATACCCAATACTTCTTTATTTGTGAAAAATAAATTAGATATATACACATATATATGCACACACATACACACACACATATATATGTATATATACATATACATATATAATGTAGAAAGTACATTTTAAAGGTACAAGGTAATGTTAATTATATGAATAATGAGTAGGTGAAAATAGGAGAAAATATCTGGCAAAGTTCCACAAAGAAAATCCATTATGATGATAATGAGGAGGAGAAGGAGGATTATTCAGAACTATGCTGGTAGGATGGATCCTTAAGTTTAAGATATTACTTAGGAGTGTTGTGAGGAAGATTAGTTATTGATTAAGAATTAAGGTTCATCTTGCACGAAGCCTGGAGCATTCTAGGATAGAATGAAGGAGGAGGAAGTAGGTGCCTTGTGCCCTGAGAGAGGACTCCATTAGTGGTGGGCAAACTGTTGCCAGCCCAGGGAGATCTCAGACCCTGCTTCCTGATTTCCTTGGTATCCTGAGTGGAGGTGGAATACAGCAACAACAGAGCAGCACTAAGAAGAGGAGAAATTTGGTACCTGGTAGACAGTTTCTCAAGCACATTCTTTCTTCTTGGATATCTTGTACCACCTAGGATTTTGGCATCCTGTGAACCTCTTTGGAAAGCTGTGAGAACCCTCAAAGTCACCCCTCTGATCCATAGCTGTGCTGATTCAAGACTGGCTGGCACCAGGATTGATTCAACCTTCTAGAGACTCCACTGCTCCTTGGGCCCTGCCTGTTAGATTACTTAGATTTAGAGTAGAAGTCCTCCTTTTGCTCTGTGGTTTACCCTTTAGGTTTTAAGTATAGAAATCCCTTTCCCACCTTTTAGTCAAACATAACTAAACCTGTTAAGCCCCTTTTACCTTGCTTGCTTGTTTCTAGACTCTGGCCTAGGGGAAGCTGAGTGATAGTTTAGACCAACTGCCATTCCTGTGTGAATCCAGTAAACTCTGGTCTTTCCATCATGGTCCAGCCTCTCATAAACCCCAGTGTGTGTACCCACAATCACTTAGTTTTATTATAATATCTCTGGTGTCTCCATTATCCATTACCTTATTTATTATCATTTTCTACAGGAGAAACAAAAGAGATAAGAGGATAAAGGAAAATTTTAATAACAATATTTCATAGTCTTTTATGTAAAATATTTATAACTTTTATCTTCATAGCACTTTTATTTCCAATTATATTTTACTCTTTACTTCCAATGAGTAATCTCCTAGTAGAAAAAAAAGAAAAAAAACAAATTTCAGCAAAGTCATCTAACCCACCAACATTCTGAATCCATAGGTGACATTTCTTTTTTTTTAATTTTATTTATTTATTTTTTAACATTTAATAATATTTATTCTTTAGAAAAGTTAACATGGTTACATGATTCATACTCTTACTTTCCCCTTCACCCCCCAACTTCCTCCCCACCCCAGATAGGTGACATTTCATTCAGTCTTCTATTCGTACTTGACATAATGTGTTTCTGGTCTTTTTAAATAGAGAATAGCTTTCCATGTAGATATCTAATAACACTGTAGCATTCTAACAATAATTGTTATATCAATTTTCATCACCATTATGTTTAATTTATAATATTGTTAATGATAATGAACTCATTTTTTCTGCTTATTTGATGTAGTTCAGATAGAAACACTTTTTGATACAAACTGCTTTATGACATTTTTCTTTTTATAGTTAGTTTTTCTGACTGCCATTCATATGGATAACAACAGTTTTTTTGCAAATGAATAAAAGTATTGTGATAGAAACTAATATTCTTGAAAAAACTCACTTTCTATCTTAGAATCACAATTCTGTATTGATTTCAAGTCAGAAGAGTGGTAAGAGCAAGGTAATTGGATTTAAGTGACTTGCTCAGGTTCACACAAGTATGAAATGTCTGAGTTTAGATTTGAACCAATGACCTCCCATCTCTAGGTCTGGCTCTCTATCCACCAAGCCACCTGTCCCCGAAACTCATATTTCTAAGGTTTATGAAAAGTATCATTGAGAAAGCTAGAGTAGCAGACAGATTGATAGTGATTGTAGATTCCTTATTATATTCCCATATTTATATTTCTTCTGCACAAGTCATGGCACATAAGTGATTAATTCACTTATTCTTCTAGATATCTTTATTTTGAATTTTTTAAATTTCATGTGTAATATAGATATAACAACTATTTAGTATGGTTGCATCTACTAAATGATTGTTATATGATTTTTTCATTATGTAATAATATTATATCTGTGCAAAAAGGGATGTCTTTTCTGTTTAATGCTTTGGTTTAAGTACATAACGACAATTCAATAACAAATTATTGCCGTTAGAGATTAAAAATGATTATCCACTAGGAGTCCAAAGCCATATTTTATTCAGATTAGAAACTGTAGAAATAATAGAGGCGGTCCAATTTTTTGTTCCACATCATTTTAGGCTGCAAAAATATTAGCCTGAATTGAATACTTAAGAGTCATTATCTGGTGTCCTGAATTATAATTCAGAAGCTTGCTAAAGTACCTAGTAATGTCACTATATTATAAAACATCAAAAAGTTCTGTAAAACTCAAAAAAGGATTATTTGGGGGCAAGATTGAATGCTAATAAATTTTGAAAATGAGATATCTATTAGGCATGCATTTTGCAAAGCAAATTCAGCAGGTACTTATTTTGAACTAAAGCTGAGAAAAGAAGAGATCTGGACATGGTAAGGTCAATAGATAGATAGATAGATAGATAGATAGATAGATAGATAGATAGATAGATAGATAGATAGATAGATAGATACATACATACATACATACATACATACATAGATACATAGATAGATACATAGATAGATACATAGATGCTCAAATATAAATTATATATGTGAATGTATGTGGATTTAATTCATCATTTTTGAGTCATTTCCAGAGTTATGATATTTAAACCCATGTTGAGCACGGAGGTAATGAATTCAGTATAACAGAGGGTGGAGGCAAGAAGTCTAGGACAGCCTTAGTGTACACTTAAAATTAGGCAGATATTGTATAGTTGTACTAGGAGAAGACATCGCCAAAGAACAGTTGAGCAAGTAAAAGGATAATTAGTAAAAGAGAGTAATGTAGTAAAAATTCAAAAAGACAGACAGTTTGATAAACAGTGCCAAATGATTCAGAAAAAAATCAAGAATGATGAAGTATTAAAAACCTCCATCAAAATTTGTAATGAAAATTGTTGTTTACTTGTATCTTTCAATTATTACAAAACATTATGAGAGAAGTGTTAAAGATACAATTATCCTTATTCTAAAGAAGGAAAAAAAACACACCAGGTAAATCCTTGTTGTCATGTTTCAGAGATGAGGGACAGTCAGTTTTACTTATGCCTACTTAACTTGATGTCAACAGACAAAAGGAAGCAAGAACATTTTATCAGAAAACATGTGGAGTTGACTCCAAATAATATATCCCTAAAGAGGAAAGGAGAGGAAAAGGGACTTGGCTTGATTGATCCATTTGGTATAGTTGAGAAAGAAGAGGATAATGTTCAATTGAACTGGCTCACTTAGCAGTCAAGATGGGAATACCAGGTAGTGTAGCAGTGCAAGGATTATGATTTAAGAAATAACTGAAGAGAGGAAGGACTAAAGGTTCCAGAATAGCTGAAAAACAGGGTTAGTTTCTTTAGCAGGTGGAAAGATGGAATGGCAACAGTTTGTGATCAAATAAATACAAATGCTAGTTTATGATCATGCAAAGTATTACAAAATACATGCCAAGTGAGGTAAAAATAGGACATTTTTTCCTGTTTTTTTTTAAATAATTTATTTATTTAGAATATTTTTACATGGTTACATGATTCATGAATATTCCTACCCCTCCTTACTCTCCTTCTGGAGTTGACAAGCAATTCCACTGGGTTATACATATATCATTGTTCAAAACTTATTTCAATGTTATTCATATTTTCAATAGAGTGATCTTTTAACATCAAAACCCTAATCATATACATATTGAACTACATGATGGAGCATATGTTTTTCTTCTGTGTAAGTAATAGGTCATTTTACATGATGAATTTGAGAGTTTGGAAAGTTAAGGTTGTTAGTGACATATTTACATGTATATTAATTTCTCCTAAAATGTGAACAAGAATTGGAGAGAAGAAGTAAATTGTGAGTTAGACTCTTTAAGAAAATGAGACCATCTCAAAAGAAATGAAATTGCTTCCTTTGTTATTCCCTCCTCCTTTTCATGACTTTACATTTACATGAGGATCCCAGAGAGCCCAGAGACTGAGAGTTCTGGTATTTTTTTCCCCAAGTGCAGCTACTGTAGGGAAGGCTGATTAAGTATAGCTTGGCGAGAAGAGACAAAAGGGAAGTTTTCAAAAGGTCTACTCAATTAAAATTATATAAATATCAGAGTCCTAGCAGATGACATGTTAGGTTCAGACTTTAATGTGAATTAGAGAATGAGTTGGATTAAATTTAGTGAAAGCTGTAGAAATTTCCAAAATCCCAAGAAACATTTTGACATACAATTAAAATAAATAGTATTTTCTCCATAACAATATGCTTGTGATTCATAGTGTTACACTTTCTAAACAATCAGAACTGAAGATGATCCAAAGACCAGTGGAAAGATGAATTGATTGTGTAAGGTGGCAGCAGCATATTATTAAAGCTGATATTAGTGCAATGAGTGGCATCAGCTTTTTCACCCAGGAAACATTTACTACAGGAAGGTTTTTGGTCAGCAATAGAGATGAAATGCTAAACAACTACACAGGGAATGGTAAAGAATATACAAGGTAGTTAGTTATCTGTTGTGCTGGGTATGGAGACTTTATGTGGACTCAAGGATAAAAAAATCTTAGAGGATGACAAAGTGTATATGAATTAAACCCACACTATCAGAAAGAATACTAGAATCAATGAGAGCATAAATTCATTAAAGTGGAGACATTAGAACTCTGAATTTCAGTCTTCTAGTCAGCATTACCTATTTCATTAGGCCTTCTCTTCCATTAGGATATAATCCTTTTGTGATTAAACTCAATGAAGTCACAACCATTTTGCCTTTGCTTTCATTTTCATGAGAGTCTTGAACCTTAGCTAATGTAAAGATAATATTTTCACATTTGGTTCACCATGTCCAATAACTGCATATTTTAATCATACATAAATTCCTGGAAATTTTTTACTAGTAGAATTTGTAAATTTCCAATGGTCAGACTTTTCTTGATTAACAATTACTTTAAAAAGTTCTGAACCAGGATCATAATATTTTTCTGGTGTGAATTATTGTTTGGTAACTAATCAGCCAAATATTTGCTTTCTGAGAAGTTATGTCTAGTTTTAAATTATGTCTTTGCTTTATCAGCACTCACTAGTCTTTCATTTTTGGTAGAAACACTTGTGTGGTATCATGAATAAAATATAGCAGGCACTCACAAAAATTTTATTACTTGAGAAGTGTAAGAGCTATTTTCTCTACTGAATAAATAAATGCACTTTTATCTTATCTTATTTCTATAAGTTTAAAATGATTTTAATTAGAATGAAATAATTAATTTTCTTAAATCACTATACGCTACGACAATGAGGAATCATGTGGAATTATCTTATCAGTGTAATAGTTATATTGAAAGTGTTGGGAAGGGGAAGGAAGCTAAGTGGCTCAGTGGATAGAGAGACAGGCTTGTGGATACAAATTCCTGGGCTCATATCTGGCCTCGGACACTTCCTAGCCATTTGACCATGAGCAAGTCAGTTAACACCCATGTTCTTGCCCTTACAGCTCTTCTGCCTTGGAACTGATATTTAGTATCAATTACTAACATAAGGGATTTAAAAAAAGTTATGGGAAGCAATAGTATGTTTATTAATTAGAGAAAATAATTTCTAAATTATTCAAATGACAAATATGTGAATGGCTACTATACTAAGTATACATGCCACAATAGACTTTTGTTTGATTTTAATCCTTCTTTAAAATCCATTGCTTAGCAAAGTACTTGGTATTTAGTAGGAGTTCAATAAATGCTTGGCAATTTAACTTGAGAAACTTTCTTCACTTATTAAACTACAGGTAGAGACACACATTCTTCAACTTCTTTTCTACTATTTTCTTTACTACTGTTTACAAACATGCCCATTTGTTCCTCATTCTTACAAAAAACAATTATTTCAAAAAAGGAAAAAAAAATCTATCTGGATCCCACCATCCCAAGAAGTTATGACCTTATGTCTCTTAAATCATACTGCTTTTTCCTGGTTCTCCTTCTACCCCTCTGACTACTCATTTCCAATATCTTTGGATGGATAATTATCCACACAAAAAAATCTCCTGATTGTTGTATGGCAAGGCCTTCTCCTCTTCTTTCTTCACACTCTCTTTCATGGAACTCATCTACTCACATGGGTTTAACATTATCTCTATAATGATGATATCCAAATCCATATTCATAGTTTCATCCTAATATCATCAATTTCCTTTTGATCATTTCAAATTGAATTTCCTGTGGGTATCTCAAATTCAGTGTACCCCAAGCTGAATTCATTCAGTGTACCCCAAGCTGAATTCATTAAGTATCTCTTCAAAGCCACTCATGCATTTTTAAATTTCTATTTCTAATAAAGCCACAACTACTCTTGTAATCACCTAGGTCTTCCCATCTTTGTGGACATCCATAGCTGATCATTATCATTTACCTCATTTTTCCATTTAGTGTCCAAATTTTGTCATATCTTCCACAACAAATACTTTTGCATCATTTTCTTTCTTTCTTACTAACCCCTCCATTAATCCCCTCTTACCTGTACTGTCAGTGGTTTCTTATTGTTCTTCCTGACTCAGGATTCTCCTATATCCATCCTCCACACAGTTGCCAAATTGATTTTCCTAAAATGTAAATCTTGTCAGGTTAGTCACATACTAAAAAATTCAAATGTTTCCGTTTAACCTCTGGTTGGTTGGTTAATATCCTTTATATTTGAAAAAGAACAAAATGATATCACTATGTCAGGGTCAATGTACAGTGTGTCCAGCAGTAGCTGGTCAGACCCAAATAAGTTCTGAGGGCCCTAGCACAGGTTGGTCTCGCACAGCTTGTATTAACATTTGGCACAGAATGTTGTTTTTTTGTGTGCATTTCACATTTCTCTTGAGCTATTGTATTTCTGCTTTGTTCAGAGAACATAACAGCTTCTTTGATGCAGGCATGCCATGTTGGATAGTCCCATACCATTGTCTTCCATGTTTCAAAATCTATAACAAAGTTCTTCAGAAACACTGTTAGAATGTCCTTGTTCTGCTTCTTTTGATCTCCTCACGAATGCTTGCTATGTTAGTTCTTTGTAAAATAGTCTTTAGGCAAATGTATGTTTGGTATTCAAACAATATATATAGCCAGCCCTTTTGAGTTGTGCCCTCTGTAGCAGAGTTTGAATGCTAGAGGGTTCAGCTTGAGAATGGACATCAGTGTATGGTATTTTACCAGGCGATATTCAGATTCTTCCTAAGACAAATTAAACAGAAGTGATTCAGTTTCCTGTCATGGCACTGATGTTTTGTCCACATTTCATTAGCATACATCATTGAAGTCAGCATGATGGTTGTGTAGGCCTTCAGTTGGAGAGGAGAGTGGAAGGACATATCTCACAGTAGGAAGGAATGCTTGAACTTTATATGAAGTTAGGAATAAAGTTGGTTGTTTGGTGTTAACAAAATTAGCTTGACAAGTTGGAATAACTACGAGAAATTAAATATATGTACTAAAAAGTCATTGCAGATTTTTGAGTTCTAATTTGCTGTGACAAGGTCCCATAATGCATGAAACAAAGTATTGTCATGCTGATAAAATGTTCCTATGTAAAAATATCTGTATCTCTTATTCACTATTACCTTTTGGCATTTGAGCCATTTTAATTACAATTGGCTCTATTAAGGAGCACATTACAAGTGGCTGCAAGCTTACTCATGGATTTGTAACTTACAGTCTCAGATTGATGAATATTTTTGTGAAAGCAAGAGTGACACACATTTCGCCATGTTTAATGTGCATTTGCTTCATGTTGCAACTAAACAAAATATAAAGGCATGGCATTTTAGAGTTATTCTCTCATTTCTTTTGTCCTACATGCAATAAAGAA
This sequence comes from Gracilinanus agilis, assembly GCF_016433145.1. NCBI lineage: Eukaryota > Metazoa > Chordata > Mammalia > Didelphimorphia > Didelphidae > Gracilinanus > Gracilinanus agilis. The sequence goes on along the minus strand of NC_058132.1, from coordinate 177,034,398 downwards.
TTTAACACTGTCCAAAAGTACATATCCTCCTTGCCTTGGCAATGGAGTGTCTTCTTATCGCACCTCTATTTATGCTACTTCAGGGTGTCACAGGAATTTGCCCTTCATTCACTTCTACATGCTTATTAAGATTACAGTTCACTGATTTTTTTAACTGTTGTCTTTCAAAAACAGCTTTCTTTCTATCTTTCATTTTCCCCTTATGAGCCATAGATTTACTGATTACTTAAAACACATTACCTTCAGAATTCAGCCATCTGAAAATGTAGATTTTCACATCCTTCATCATGCAAGCAGACCTCATAAATTGCTCCCGTGTTGTTGATTTTGCATTCATGCCCACTCACAAGACAAATCTTTATCTCTCTTAACTTTCTTGGAACAGAGAACAATAGCAGCCTATGTTTCAAGCCTGAGATCTATGACTTACTTAGTGTCAATTTGAATGAATTTGCACCCAGTGCTGCTGAGACCTCCATTCAGATTATTCACAGAAACTGCTAGTTTATCACAGTTATCATCAAACAGCCTTAAAACTCTATGAATAATTGCAAATTTCAAGCCTAGCTTTTCAGATACTTAAACTTTGGGCAGGCATAGACTGCAAGGTTTATGAAGTGTGCTTTGATAGAGAGGGGAAAAGCAGTAAGTTTCCTAATATAGACTCCTCGTGATATTGTGGATTTGGCATAAAAGTTTTCATAAATCCCTTGACTGCCTTAAATTTTGAAAAAAATCCTCTTTACTCTGCTTCTGGGATCTTTTACCAGTTCTCTCAAGCTTTTAACTTATAGTCAGTGGGCTTGGTGTTTGATATAAATAAACGATCAGGGCATGGTATGGGAACAAGTGAAATGCTACAGGAAGATAGTATTAGGGAAAAATGGGACTAAAAGATAAGAGATACTATGTTTGGAGTATTTGTTTAGTATTGAAGATTGATAATTGAAGCTATTACTATTCTTCACTGACTAGTCACATTTGCTTTATCATTGGCTTAATTTTTTAAAGGGCTTAAACTTTTGCTGGAAATTACAGATGTCAGCATAAAGAAAATTCCATGGTAAAAACTGAAATCCTTTGTTCTTAGGAAATTGGCCATGATTTTTTTAACGTATCAAAATCTTTATGTAAGAGAAGAAGGGAGGACTCTGAAAGGTTTTCAGGTTGGATTGAGTTGTAAGGGACCTCAGATTATATCCACTGTGTGTTGCATATATGCATTCTCTTAAATACAGTTCTTTTGGAAACAGCATCAAGATAGTTTCTTTGCCTTTGTGTATTTCTATTGTGCCTTTGGCTGTGCATATCTTTATACTGACTGTGTCTACAGCTACAGAGTTCAGTCATCATGTACTGCATATGTTGTTTTTTGAGGATTAGATATGGCTAATATTTGCACTTTTAGCTTTGTAAAGCACTTAAAATGGATTTTCTTTCTTGATCCTCACAACAACCTTATGAGATAGTTGCTATTATTATCCTTATTTCATAGATGAAGACAGGGGGAGTGAAAGTCAAATCACTCCCCCAAGGTCAGTGAGCTATTTGTTTTCTGAGTGATGATTTAAACAATGTGCTCCTGCTTCCAAATCTTGCATTCTTTCTATTACATATCCTGCTTTCCTAAGAAGATGCTTTCTTTCTTTGTCATTTTCTCAGAATTGCATAGATAGGCTAAGATTTTCTTAATGACATTTGTCAAGGGTTCTTCATTTCTTTTTGGCCTTTAGTCTGCAATGCACAGACTTGTTTCTCCATTTCCCTCCCTCATTTTGTTCAACTCAGATGATGCCTCCACTTCTATCATTTTTAAATATCATTTTCAAAGTATAAGTTCCTTTCCCTCCTGTGATCTCATTCTGGGAATTCCTATACCCCAAGACCCACTTACTTATATTGATCACTTCTTCCTATAACCCCCCATTTTGTGGAAGTGACTAAGTTAGTCATATTCACTTTTTTTTTAACCCTTAACTTCTGTGTATTGGCACCTAGGTGGAAGAGTGGTAAAGGTGGGCAGTGGGGGTCAGGCGACTTGCTCAGGGTCACACAGCTGGGAAGTGTCTGAGTCCGGATTTGAACCTAGGACCTCCCGTCTCTAGGCCTGACTCTCAATCCACTGAGCTACTCAGCTGCCCACAACAGACTTTTGTTTTTTATTGAACTCCACTCTGGACTTTTTTGGATATCTTTTTTGACCATGTCTCCCCTGTGGGTCCCTTTTCTTAATATCTTTACTCCAATGGTTTTTCAGCTTCTTTTTTATATTGTGTGCTCATCAATTAGAATATAAACTCATTGACTGAAGGGACAATCTTTCTTATTTTCTTTGTATTTCTATTTCCAGTGCAAAATAGAGTGGGAAGTAGCTACGAAGCAAATAATTTTTAAAAACCTAATTGGATGATGGCTTTATAGACATTTAGATAAAGAATAGCAATATCTTCCAGTTGGGAATTTTCTGGAGGTAGTGGATCTTTCTTGCAGCCAGAAAGAATGTGTTCATATCTTACCTAAGACACTTTCAGGATATGTGATCCTAGAGACATTACTAAAATCCATTCTGCCTTAGTTTCTTCATCTTTAAACTGTATAGTCAAAATAGATTACTGTTAAGGTTCATTCTAACTTTAGATATATAATCATATAATCTCTCCAAACATAGGAAACAAAGCAAGGAATAACCATTAGGCCAATGATAGCATAGATTAAATATAAGAGTTATTGGACAGCTGAGGTTGAACACATGCCCTTTACCTTTCTATGTGTAAATACCTGCCTCAATGTGTTTCTTGTAAACAACATATAGTAGTATTCTGTTTTTTAATCCACTCTGCTTTCTGCTTCCATTTTATGGATAAGTTCTTCCCATTTGCATAAACAGTTATGATTAACCTCTGTGTATTCCCCTCCATCTTGTTTTTCTCTTTTAATCCTGATTTTCTCCTTTAACTCTTTCCCTCCAATCCAGGGTTTGTTTTTTGTTACTTCCCCACTTTTCCCTCCCTCATATTGCTCCCCTCCTCTCTCTTTTTATTCCCCTCCTGATTCTCTTTAGGGCCTGTCAGCCTCTAAATTCCCACTCCCTTATTTTAATACCTTCCCTAACACTCTCTTTATTATGCCCCTTCTACTTTTCTATAAAGTAAGATAAATTTCTATATCCCAATGCATCTGGCTGTTCTTCCCTCTCTGAGCCAATTCCAGTGAGAGTAAGGTTTAAGTACTACCTGTCACCATCTTCCACCTCCCCTCCACTGTAATATTTTTGTTACCCCCAGTGTCACTTTATAAATTTATTCATTTTACTCTCTCTTCCCATTCCAAATCTTTTTACACCCAGATTTTTATTTTTGCATATCATCCAAAACAGCTTGCTACCATACCCTCTATCTATGTATACTTCTTATTAATCCTATGATAATGATAAAAATTTTAAGTTACAAATACTACCTTCCTCATAGGAACATCAACAATTCCACTTTATTGATTATCTTAGATTTTTTTCTCTTATTTATCATTTTATGCTTCTCTTTAATTTTATATTTGGAGATAAAAATTTTTCTGTTTTAGTCTGGTCTTTTCTTCAAGAATGCTTGGAAATATATTTTCTTAAATGAACATATTTTCCCCTGCAAGAATAGTCAATTTTGATGGACAGGTGATTCTGGGTTGTAAACCCAGATCCCTGACCTTATGCAGTATTATATTCTAAGTGTTCTGGTTCTTTAATATACAAGCTATCAGATTCTATATGATCTTGCCTGTGGCTCCATGGTATTTGAATTATTTCTTTTTGACTACTTGTAGTATTTTCTCCTTGACCTGGGAGCTCTTGAACTTGGCTATAATATTCCTTGCAATTGTCATTTAGGGATATATTGCAGGAGATGTGTGAATTCTTTCAATTTCTACTTTATCCACTTATTCATGGATATCAGGGCTGTTTTCTTAGATAATTTCCTATAATATGATATCTAGAAGGTGTTTTTGTATCATGATTTTCATGTAGTCCAAAAATTATTAAATTGTCTCTCTTGGATCTATTTTCTAGGTATGTTGTTTTTTGTCAATGAAAGATTTCATACTTTCTTCTAATTTTTTGTTATTTTTATTGTTATATTTTATTTCTCATGAAGTTATTAGATTCAATTCTAATTTTTAAAGAATGAATTTCTCCCATAAATTTTTATTCTTCTATTATACTTTATTCCTTTTGCTTTTCATAGATCTCTTTTTTATTGGATTTTTTCACCTTTGTTTTCTAGTAGGTCAATTTCATTTCTTTAAAAACTATTTTCTTCATTTAATTTTTATGCCTCTTTCCCCAGTTGACCAATTTTGCTTTATAAGCAGTAATTTTCTTTTTGCATTACTTTTGTTTTTACTCTATTTTTCTTTCACTTTTCTTATTTGATTTTTTAATTCCTATTCAAGTTCTCCCAGCATCTAAGACCAATTTTTTTCTTTGAAGTTTTGCATAGAATTGCTTGGATCTCACTGCCTCCTATTGACTCTGTGCCTTGCTCCATAGGAATTTTTTATGGTTAGGTGATTCCCTTGATGTTTACTCATTTCCCCCCCTTTTTTTGGCCTGTGGACTGGAGTTCTGAAAACTGATGATTCTGTCTCCTCTCCTGATGGTTTGTAAGATTCAGCACTCTGACCTATTTATCCCTGGAACTAGACCTTCACCCAAGATCAGGTTTGAAAGGGTCAAGCTTTATGTACTTTTGGGCTCCAGGGGATTATTGTAGGATACAGCATGCTATGTGGTTGGAATAGTCATGGTCCCTGCATTCTGAAGTTGGTATATTCCCATACTCAGAACCTGGCACATTTGGTGAGGGGTGGTCAGCCAACACTTCTCTGTGTGTAGATTTAATTATGGTTCTCCCTTATCTTGTGAAAATTGATTCTGCCTACATATCAAGTTGCTTTCTACGGTAGAGTCCTTTCTCTCTAATTTGTTTTAGGTATTTGTTTCCTGTTGTTTTGAAGTACTTTTTAAAGATTGGTTTGGAAGTCTCCAGGTAGTTTCAGCTTTTGCTGCTATTAAGCAACCATCTTGGCTCTGCCCCTCCTTGGGGGGTAAAAAAAAAAAAAAAAAANCACTTCTCACATGAATTATTACAATACTTTCTAAGTAAATTTCCTCCTACTATTCTCCCTCTTGTAGTCTATACTTCATATCCTGCCCACATATCTTTGCTAAATAACACCAAAAGGAAAAGTTAGAATCATGTTCTTTATCAAACAATGTTTATCTCATTATGGGTTATCACAGAATTTAGAAATGAAAAAGATAGATAATCAAATCATTTCAATTCACAAAAACACCAAAGTCCAGAAGTTAAATAACTTGCTACAGATCACAAGTAGCAAATAACATAACTGGTATTATAACAGGGGTCTCCAAATCTAATATTCTCTCTGCCTCACAGCATGAAAAAAATGTCCTCATTTTTTTGGACCTAACCTCATTTGCAATAGGCTGAATCTGCTCTGGTTCCACCCTCTTTCCCTTACCAACACATCTTGTCTCCATCCTTTTTCTAAAAAACTTCCATGATACAGGACAGTACAGCTAGATGTTCATCAGTAAATTCCTAGTGTCCCCTCCTTGAGCCATCTAAAATGGGAAAGCAATCAAATATACCTCACCTTCTCTTAGTAAAACCTACAATCTTTACCTGAGATGCCTCAGTAAACAAGTGATGAAGGAACCAGATATCCTCCAAGAAGAAACTGAAAAAATGACAAGTAGTTGGTGGAACCTTAGATATGCCAAATCCAGACAGGTCTCTTAAAGAATCATGCTTGCACAGGAATTATATAAATACAACTACAAAACATTTTTCCAACAATTAAGACTAGATCTAAACAATTGAAAAAACATTAGTTGCTCATGAGTAGGATGAGCTAACATAATAAAAATGACAATCCTACTCAAATTAATTTACTTATTCAGCACCATACTTATCAAACTACCAAGAAACTTTTTTACTGAATTAGAAAAAACTATAACAAAGTTCATTTGGAAGAACAAAAGATTAAGAATATCAATGGAAATAATGAAAAACAAATGTGAAGGATGGGGGCCTAGCAGTACCAGATTTTAAACTGTACTATAAAGCAGTGGTCATCAAAACAATATGGTACTGGGGAAGAGGCAGAAGGGAGGATCAGTGGAATAGACTTGGGGTAAATGACCTCAGCAAGACAGTGTATGTTAAACCCAAAGATCCCAGCTTTTGGGACAAAAATCCACTATTTGACAAAAACTGCTGGGAAAATTAGAAAACAGTATGGCAGAGATTAGGTTTAGATCGACATCTCACACCCTACACTGAGATAAATTCAGAATGAATGAATAACTTGAATATAAAGAAGGAAACTTTAAGTAAATTAGGTGAACACAGAATAGTATACTTGTCAGATCTTTGGGAAAGGAAAGATTTCAAGACCAAGCAAAAGTTAGAAAAAAATTACAAAATGTAAAATAAATAATTTTAATTACACTAAATCAAAAAGGTTTTGTACAAACAAAACTAATGCAACCAAAATTAGAAGGGAAGCAACAAATTGGGAAAAAAAATTTATAACAAAAACCTCTGACAAAGGTCTAATTACTTAAATATATAAGGAGCTAAATCAGTGATTCCCAAAGTGAGCACTACTGCCCCCTGATGGGTGCTGCAGTGATCCAAGAGGGAGTGGTGATGGTCACGGGTGCATTTATCTTTCCTATTAATTGCTATTAAAATTTTAAAAAAATTAATTTCCAGGGGGCTAAGTAATATTTTTTTCTGGAAAGGGGGTGGTGGGCCAAAAAAGTTTGGGAACCACTGAGCTAAATCAATTGTACAAAAAAATCAAGCCATTCTCCAACTGATAAATGGGTAAGGGACATGAATTGGCAATTTTCAGTTAAAGAAATAAAAACTATCAATAAGCACATGAAAAAGTGTTCTAAATCTCTTATAATTAAAGAAATTCAAATCAAAATAACTCTGAGGTACCACATCACACCTAGCAGATTGGCTAACATGACAGCTAAGGAAAGTAATAAATGTTGGTGGAGATGTAGCAAAATAGGAACATTAATGCATTGTTGATGGAGTTGTGAATTGATCCAACCATTCTGGATGGCAATTTGGAACTTTGCTCAAAGGGCTTTAAAAGACTGTCTACCTTTTGATCCAGCCATGCCATTGCTGCGTTTATACCCCAAAGAGATAATAAGGAAAAAGACTTGTACCAAAATATTTATAGCCATGCTCTTTGTGGTGGCAAAAAATTGGAAAATGAGGAGATGCCCTCAGACTGGGGAATGGCTAAACAAATTGTGGTATCTGTTGGTGATGAAATACTACTGTGCTCAAAGGAATAATAAACTGGAGGAATTCCATGTGAACTGGAATGACCTCCAATAATTGATGCAGAGTGAAAGGAGCAGAACTAGGAGAACATTATACACAGAGATGGATACACTATGATACAATCAAATGGACTCCTGTACTAGCAGCAGTGCAATGATCCAAGACAATTCTGAGGGACTTTGGAGAAAGAATGCTATCCACATCCAGAGAAAGAACTGTGGGAGTAAAAACACAGAAGAAAAACAACTGCTTGAACACATGGGTTGGTGGGGATATGATTGGGGATGTAGACTCTAAATGATCACCCTAATACAAATATCAGTAATAGTAATACAAAAATCAGTAAAAATAGGTCTTGATCAATGACACATGTAAAACCCAGTGGATTTGTGTGTTAGCTATGGGAGGTGGTGGGAGAAGGGGAGAGAAAGAACATGAATTATGTAATCATGGAAAATTTTTCTTAATTAATCAATTAAATAAAATTAAAAAAAAAAGAATCATGCTTGATTCCCTTCCTCCTTCTGTCCTGGCCTAAAAACCATTGCACAGAGTTCCTGATATATTACAGAGGCGAAATCTGGTTACATTCTGCATCCTGAGCTCCTCTACCCATATCCCTATTCCCCACCCCGCTCCATGTCTTAGGACCTACACCATCCTTTGTTGGAGTTAAAATGTGCCATAATAAGGGCCTACTGTTTTAAGCATGACTGCCTTGTCAATGAGTATATATACACACACACATACATACATACATACATAAATTGCTTGTTTGTTTGTTTGAAATCATTTTATTATTTTATTTTCCAAATATGTCTCTTTTGCTCCCTTCCTACAATTAGGACAATTGTATAGTACCTAGTCCTCACATCCCATTAAAAATTGAGATGGGACATCTGTAAAGAGAAGCTTAGTCATTACAAAGAAACAACTTACAGTTTCATTTTCCTCTTTCCATTATTCATTATTTTCCTTGTTCTTCTTCTTTCTGTTTCATGTAATGTGTTCGCATGCTTCTCTTAACTCTTCGTATTCTTTGTTTCTTCTATATCAGTAAACTTCCTTTACTTCCATGTACCACCATCTATGTGTCTATCCTGCCATCATGCCCTCTGGAATATTATATACCAAGAGCTCTAACCCTTTAATGTAGAATCTACTAAATCTTCGTTCATCCTAACTGTAACTCCATGATATTTGATTTATTTATTTTTGGTTCCTTGTATTATTTTGTCCTTGACCTGATAGTTCTGGAATTTGGTATAATATTACTGTGAGTTTTCCTTTCTGGATATCTTTTAGATAGAACCTGGAAAATTATTTCTATTCTTATTTAACTTCTTGTTCTATAATATCAGAATAATTTCATCAATAATTTGGATGATTTCTTGAAATAATTAATATTTCAAGATATATTCATATATTCAAAATATTAATAAATATTGATTAAATAAAATCATCAATAATTTTCATGATTTCTTGAAAGATGATTCTAAACTCTTTCTAGTCAGCCAATAATTTATGCATTATCTCGTCTGCATTTTTTCTAGACCAGTTATTTTTCAAATGATATATTTCAAATTATCTTTTTTCATTCTTTTGGTTTTGATATTTCATGGAGTCATTAACTTACATTTGCCCAATACTAATTTTTAAATAATTATTTTCTTCAATTAGATTTTCTACATCTTTCTCCATTTGACCAATTATGCCTTTTAAGGAGTTCTCGTCAGTGAATTTTTGTATATCTTTTTTCATTTGGTCAGTTCTTCTTTTTAAAGAGATCTCTTCATTGGATTTTTGTGTCTCTTTCACTAATTAGCCTATGCTATTGGTTAATATATATTTAATATTTATATTGTTTCATTGTCTTTTTTGAAGGCGTAATTTTATGATGGTGTAATTTCCTTCCTTATTACTTTTAATTAGATCAATTCTTACTTTTGCTTCATCTGAGATCATGATTGCTACCCTTGCTTTTTTTTTTTTACTTTAGCTTAGGTATAGTAAATTCTACTACAGCCTATTCCTTTTACTCTGTATGTCACCCTGTTTTAAATGTTTCTTGTAGACAGTATATTATGGAGTTCTGGTTTTTAATGTATTCTTCTATACTTTATGAGTGAGTTCATCCCATTTACATTTATAATTAACATTACTGATTGTATGCTTGCCTCTATTTTATCTACCACATTATCATCTCAATTTACTTTCTTTTTTATACCTCCCATCCTTTCTTTTTCTCCCTACTCTCCTACTTCCCTATAAGGTAAGGTAGGTTTCTATAGCTGTGTTTCATATGCACTTTGAGGTAGTTTCAAATGAGAATAAGGTTCAATCATAGCTAGTCCCCCCATCTTAGTTTACCCTCATCTTTCTCTCCTTTTCTCTTCCCCCCAATGTATTCCTCTTCCCCATTCCTTTTTTGAATATCAGCCCATTTTTGCTTCCTTTCATACACACACACGCAGACACACAGACACACACAGACACACACACATATATATATATATATATAATTTTAATAATCTAGTGATAAACTTCTTAAGTATCTTGAATATTCTACATATCTTGCATTCTTTAAGTACCTTACTTTTCTCAAGCATGATAGATATCTTAATTATTTCAATTGTCACCATTAAAGGAATGAATACACTCAATCCAACTGTAACAAAACCCACTTTACAATTTTATCCTTTTCTTGAGTGTTGAATTTGCTCATCAAATTTTCTTTTCAGCCAGCCCCCCTTTTTGTGGTTAGAAAAGTCTGAATTTCATTTTTTTATTAAAAAATTATTTTCTCCTAGAGCCATGTTAGTGAAGATATGGCATGTTTTACCTGACATGCCACAAAGGGCTGCTCCATTTCCCCTCTCCACTGTGCCTGAGGACATTTTTGCATGCCCCACCTCTCTGTCCAGCAAGCTGTGAGTACTTCCTCCCTCTGTTATCTGGGGTAATGTGGGGGGCTCACAGGAGGCTTGAAGGTTCCTTTTAGGCACACAGTCTCTAAAAAGGTTCTCCAATGCTGCTCTAAGGGATTATGTTCAGTATTGTTGGATATATAATCCTAGATTGTAGTCCTAGGTCATTTGACTTTTGAAATAACATATTCCATGTCAATCTTTGAGAATGTACCATGTGCTGCTGAAAAGAAGGTGTATTGCTTTTTGTTCTTATTTATTTTTCTCCACATGTATATTAAATCTATTTTTTCATCTTTCTTACATCTTTCTTATTTATTTTTTGGTTTGATTTATCTATATCTGAAAGAGGAATATTTAGATCTCCCACCAGTATGGTGTTATATCTATTTCCTTCTTGAGCTCTGCCAGTTTCTTCTTCATGAATTTGAATGCTATGCCATTTGGTGCATACATATTGATTGATGTTATTTCATCATTGTCTATACTGCCTTTAATCAGGATGTAATGACCTTCCCTATCTTTTTTAATCATATCTATTTTCACTTTGGCTTTGTCAGAAATCATAATTGCCACTCCAGCCTTCTTTTTCTCATTTGATGCCCAAAGGATTTTGCTCAAGCCCTTTAACTTAAACCTGTGTATGTCCACCAGCCTCATATGTGTTTCTTCTAGACAACATATGGTAGGATTTTGGTTTCTAATCCACTCTGCTATTTGCTTCCATTTTGTGGGAGACTTCATTCCATTCACATTCTGTTTTTTAATTATCAATTTTGTACTTTCCAACATTTTTGTATCCTCTCCTAGTTCTAGTCCTTCTTCTTACACTATTTCCTTTCAAACCAGTGATTTTCTTTAAGCCAGTCACCCTTGTCCCCTCTCTTGATTTACTTCCCTTTCTACAACCTCCCTTAATATTCTCCTATTTTTTAAGGCCTAATGAATTCCCTACCCCTCCTTCTTCCTTCCCTTTTTTGACCTCCCCAATCCTCTGTTCCCCTTGGTTTATCCCTTCTGACTTTCTCAGTAGGGTTAGATATAGTTTTATATCCCAGTGGATATAGCTACTCTTCCCTCTCAGGGTTAATTACACTGAGAGTAAGGTTTAAGTATTACCTCTTAATGCTCTCTTCTTCTCCCTCTTATAATAGTATTCATTCCTTCCCCTTTCTATGCTCTCTTCTTGTTTAATAGAATATCATATTTTCTTCTTTCCTTCAAGTTTCTCTTGGTGTCCTCTACTATTCACCCCCCTCTTTCCCACCCCTACATCATCTTAGACCATTCAGTATTCCAACCTCTCCCTATGAATAATTCTTCTAATTACTATGATAGTGAATAGAGTTCACTACAGAGAATTATACATAACATTTCTCCACCTAGGAATACAAATAATTAGATCATTTTGAAGCCCTTGAAGAGGCAAATTCTAAAAATACGAGTTTTCTTTCTTTCCCCTCTGTTTCTTATTTACCTTTTCATGTTTCTCTTGTTGTGGTTGGATATCCAACTTTTCTGTCTTCTAACCTGTTTATTTCCTTTTGAGCTATTTCCCACTTCTCTCGCCAATTCTCTTCCATCTTTCTCATCATCTCAAATTTGAACTCTTCAATAGCTCTTGGCCAGTTTTCATTATTTTGGGAAGGTTTGGATATGATTATTTGTTTTTTCTCCTCTGTTCTTTGCTCTTTTTTCTGGATTTTATCTGTGTAAAAGTTGTTGAGTGCTATAGATTTTTTCTTGATGATCTTTCTCTTTTGGGGTTCTTGTCTCTGGCATGCCATTGTTAGTGCCCTCTCAGGTTTATCCTCAAACTCAGGGTCTGTCTGTGCGCTTTAGGCTCCTGAGGTCTCAACTGTTCTCAGGTCAAGCCTCCTGGTGGTCCCCTTACTTGTTCCTCTGCCCGAGGCTCCTTTAACAGTCTCAGGGCGTTGCTTCCACAGTTGTGAACCCCTCTTGCACTGGGTCCCAACTCAAGGTCCGTGCCTGTGTACTCAAGATATGAGTCCTCGCCTTTGCTTAGGATCCGTGTCTGCCCTTGAGTTCAGGCCCTCACTCCTGCCTTCACTCAGGGTCTGCATTCAAACTCAGCGCATGTTCTTTAGCCTCTTGGGGTCTTAAGTCTTGCTGCTCTCAGGAGCAGGCCCTGGTGACCCCAGGTAGATGCCAAGGACTTAATGCGTGCACCAAACTTGCTCTAACTCTTGTTAGCTGGCTATGGCATTGTAGTTGGGGTGGGGTGTGGGAGGGGTTGCTCAGCTCACATTTTAGTGAGAGCTGTTTCACCCCTTTATAGCTTGGAAATGCCCCGTTCCACATACCTCCAATGCTGTGCCCTGTTGTGGGGTCCCTTTGTTCCTCTGGATTTGTTTTTATGTCTTCTTGAGGAGTCCTGTATGTTTCAGTTAGGAGAGGTTAAACAGCTGCTTTTTACTCTGCTGCCATCTTAACCAGGAAGTCCCTAGCATGCAGTTCTTAATTCACTCTTTATAAAACACATACACACATACACACAAGCACATATATACTTAATAAACATGCCACTTGCAAAATTATCATGAGGAATCAATTTCTTTTCAACTCATTTCATATTGAATACTTTATCTTTTTTCCATATTTAATTTAAGTTGATCTTAAATATATAAAAGAAAAGCACTTGAGCATGGATTCAATGCTAATGATTTCCATTAGGGTGGTTTTCCATATTTCTTTGAGCTATACTGATCACGGAAGAGAGAAAATACTAAGTCAGTCATATTCAATAATAAAAGTTGTTTCAAAACAACAATTTATCTTCACTTTTAACGAGAATATATTGGAACATGTTGTTAATGGGATTTGCCAATACAATTTTTTAAGCCATTAGACATATAGATAAGAGGCATATGGATAATGGTAGTGAATTTCTGGCATAGAACAACAACTAAAGAGTGCAATACTATTTCCCCAAACCATGTTTCCAACTTAATTTTTCCCCCTTATCATAACAATAAATTGACAATGCATTAATTTTAGTGTCCAATTTAGAACCAGACTTGGAGTTAATGCATTTAAATTGATAAAAAGCAAAGTTAACAGAAGGCTAAAAACCTTTTCAGAAATTGAAATGCTATCAACCCATTTTAAATAATCTTGGTGGTACCATGATTCTTATTCCTTTGCATTGAATTCTACCTTAACTATCATAGAATTAGCATTCCTTCTGTTTTATATCCATGCTACAGAAATAAATGCTTTATAGAATGCACAATCTTTTATTGAAGATTATTTTTCATATTTTTCATGAGTTTCCATTTGTACAAAAAACTTTGATATGAATTTGACTGTTTCATTTATTTATTATTTTCTGAGAGCATCTCAAATTAAATTATTTATAATAGGGAAAGAGATATGTGGAAAATGTCTGAAGTACAAATCTATATATGAGGAGAATTAAATTTGATTTTACAAATATGTCTTATTTGGTGAAATGTTTTAATCAGTGCTGAAAATTCAGACAAGAGACTTTCTTTTTCTCTAAAAGTAGATGTATATAGAAAATATATTCAAGCTGGGTAGTTAAAACCTCTTAGCTGAGAAAATGAGGGAGAAAGTTTGGAATAAATTCTAAGATTCAAGGTCACTAATTTAAATATAACCCAACTTTGTGATGAAGACTATTACAATGCTAAGACTTAGTTATTCCTGTCAAGCTCGTTAATAAAGTTAGATGTTCAAGTCCATAGGTAATCCTGCTACAAAAGAATTAAAAATTAAGAATCATATTACAACTCTGCTCTATTGATATGTCTTTTCTTTTTTTATGTTCTTTCCCTCTCCCCCAACCCCCCCCCGAAATCCAGTAGCCAATGCACAATTCCACTGGGGTGTTATATGTGTCATTGATCAAGACATAATTCCATATTATTGATAATTGGACTAGAGTTATTGTTTAGCGTCTAAATCCCCACTAATATCCCCATCAGCCCATGTGTTCAAGCAGTTGTTTTTCTTCTATGTTTCTACTCCCACAGTTCTTCCTCTGACTGTGGCTAGTTATCTTTCTCATAAGTCACTCAGCCTTGTTCTGGAACCTTGCATTGCTGCTAGTAGAGAAGTTCATTCTGTTCAATTGTACCATATTGTATCAGTCTCTGTATACAGTATTCTCCTGGATCTGCTTCTTTCCCTCTGCATCAATTCCTGGAGGTCATTCCAATTCACATGGAATTCCTCCAGTATATTATTCCTTTGAGCACAATAGTATTCCAACATGAACAATTTGTTTAGCCATTTTCCTATTGAAGGATATTCCCTCATTTTCCAGTTTTTTACCACCACAAAGAACATAGCTATAATTAATTTTGAACAAGTCTTTTTCCTTATTATCTCTTTGGGGTATAAATCAAGCAGTGCTACGGCTGGATCAAAAGACTGGTAATCTTTTAAAGCCCTTTGGGCATAGTTCCAAATGGCCATCCAGAATGGTTGGATCAATACACAACTCCATCAGCAATACAATAATGTCCCTATTTTACCATATCCCCTCCAACATTCAAAACTTTCCTTTCCTGTCAATATTAGCTAATTTGCTAGGTATGAGGTGGTACCTCAGAATTATTTAGATTTGCATTTCCCTTATTATAAGAGATTTAGAACACTTTTTCATGTGTTTATTGATAGTTTTGATTTTTTTAATCTGAAAATTGCCTATTCATGTCCCTTGCCCATTTTTCAATTGGGGAGTGGCTGGAATTTTTGTACAATTGATATAGCTCCTTATATATTTGAGTAATTAGACCTTTGTCAGAGTTTTTCTTATAAAATTTTTTCCCAGTTTGTTTCCCTTCTGATTTTGGTTGCATTGGTTTTGTTTGTACCAAAACTTTTTAGTTTAGTATAATCAAAATTATTAATTTTACATCTTCTAATTTTTTCTAACTCTTGTTTGTTTTTAAAATCTTTCCATTCCCAGAGATCTGACAAGTATACAATGCTGTGCTCATCTAATTTACTTAAATTTTTCTTCTTTATAATAAAGTCATTCATCCATTCTTAATTTTTCTTGGTATAGGGTGTGAGATGTTGATCTAGGCCTAATCTCTCCCATATTGTTTTCCAATTTTCCCAGCAGATTTTTTTCAAACAGTGGGTTTTTGTCCCAAAATCAGGGTCCTTTGGGTTTATCATAGACTGTCTTGCTGAGGTCTCTTACCCCAAGTCAATTCCATTGATCCTTCCTTATGTCTCTTAGCCAGTACCATATTATTTTGATTACTACTGCTTTACAGTACAGTATAAGATCTGGTACTGCTTGGCTACCTTCCTTCATTTTTTTTTTCATTATTTCCCTTGATATTCTTGGTCTTTTGTTCTTCCAAATGAACTTTGTTATAGTTTTTTTTCTAATTCAGTTAAAACAATTTTTGGTAGTTTGATAGGTGTGGCACTAAATAAGTAAATTAATTTGTGTATGATAGTCATTTTTATTTTGGTAGCTCATGCTACCCATGCACAATCAATGCTTTTTCCAATTGTTTAGATCTTGTTTTAATTGTGTGGAAAGGGTTTCATAGCTGTGTTTGTACAATTCCCGTGTTTATCTTGACAGATAGATTCCTAAGTATTTTATATTGTCTAAGGTGATTTTGAATGGAATTTTTCTCTCTAACTCTTGCTGCTGATCTGCGTAGGAAATATATAGAAATGCTGATTATTTATGTGTGTTTACTTTGTATCCTCCAACTTTGCTAAAGTTGTTGATTATTTCCACTAACTTTTTAGTTTATACTCTAGGATTTTTTTAAGTAGACCATCATATCATCTGCAAAGAGTGATAGCTTGTTCTCCTCATTGTCTATTTCAATACCTTCAATTTCTTTTTCTTCTCTAATTGCTACTGCTAGTGTTTCTAGTACAATGTTAAATAATAAAAGTGATAATGGGCATCCTTGTTTCACTCCTGATATTACTGGGAATGCTTCTAATTTATCCCCATTGCAGATGATATGATGGTTTTAGATATGTACTGTTTAATATTTTTAGGAAAGGCCCTTCTATTTCTATATTTTCTAGTGTTTTCTATAGGAATGGATGTTTATTTTGTCAAATTCTTTTTCAGCATCTATAAAGATATCATGTGACTTTTGTTTTTTAGCTTGTTGATATAGTCAATTATGTGGATGGTTTTCCTAATGTTGAATGGTCCTTGCATTCCTGGTATAAATCCTATATGATCATGATGGATAACACTCATGATCACTTCCTGGATTCTTTTTCTAGTATTCTATCTAACATTTTTGCATCTATGTTCATTAGGGAGATTGGGTTGTAGTTTTCTTTCTCTGTTTTTGATGTACCTGGCTTTGGAATCAGTACCATATTAGTGGCATGAAAGGAATTTGGTAGAACTCCTTCTTTGTTTATTATGTCAAGTAATTTGTATAGTATTGGGACTAGTTGTTCTTTGAATATTTTATAAAATTCACTTGTGAATTCATCAGGTCATAGCAATTTTTTCTTAGGGAGTTATTTGATGGCTTGTTCAATTTCTTTTTCTGATATGGGATTATTTAAGTATTCTATTTCTTCTGCTGTTAATCTAGACAATTTATATTTTTGTAAATGTTCATCCATATCACCTAGGTTGCCCTATTTATTGCCATATAACTGGTTAAAATAGTTTTTAATGGGCTTCCGGATTAAGATGGCGGCAGAGTAAGAAGCAGCTCTTAACCTCTCCTGACCGAAACACACAAAACTCCTCAAGGGGACATAAAAACAAGTCCAGACGAACGGAGGAACACCACAACAGGGCATAGCGTGGAAGGTACGTGGAATCAAGACATTTCCAGGCTAAAAAGGGCTCTCACTCAATCGCGGGCTGAACAACCGCCCCACCCCCACCCCCTCCACACTCATCTATAGCTCTGAACCCAGCTAAAAAGAAACAGAGCAAGTTTGGGGCACCCATCGAGTCATCGGCAGCTCCGGGACCTGTTCCTGAGAGCAGCAAGACTTAGGACCCCATTAAGTCAAAAACGCACGCGAAATCTGAGCGCGCGAGGGAGCAGGACTCTGGGCGCAGAGTGCCAGCTGAACAGAGGCGTGGGTGGAGGCAGACACAACCTGGAACTAAAGCCTAAGTGGGGAACCAGTGCAGATGGGTATACGACTGTGGAAGTAGCTCCCTGAGACTTGTAAAGGAACCTCCTGCAGAGGATCAAGCAAGGGAATCCACCAGGGGGCTTGACCTTGGAAAAAACTAGAACTCAGACCTCAGGAGCCAATAGATCTCTGACAGACACTGAGCGCGAGGATAAACCTGAGAAGCTGCTGGGCTAATGATGGCTAATCAGTCACAGGAAGTTCAGAAGAGAAAGAATAATAACAAAAAAAAAGAAGTCTTTAACACTCGACAGCTTTTACACAGAGAAAATCCAGACAACC
>NC_058132.1:176994728-177013924 GCF_016433145.1 Gracilinanus agilis | reverse complement strand
GAAAAACAACTGCATGAACGCATGGGTCGGGGTGGACATGATTGAGGGTGTAGACTCGAAACTACCACACCAATGCAACTACCAACAATTTGGAAATTGGTCTTGATCAAGGACACATGACAAAACTAGTGGAAATGCGCATCGGCCAAGGTTGGGGGGGGGTGCAGGGCGGGGGGGGTTGAAGGGGAAAGGTGGAGCATGAATCATGTACCCATGTTAAAAATGAATATTAATAAATGTTAAAAAAATAGTTTTTAATGATTGCCTCTATTTCCTCTTCTTTAGAGGTGAGGTCTCACCTTTCATCTTTGATACTGAAGATTTGGTTTTCTTCTTTCCTTATTTCAATTAGACTGACCAGTACTTTGTCAATTTTATTAGTCTTTTCAAAGTATGAGCTTCTCGTCTTATTTACTAATTTGATAGTTCTTTTACATTCAATTTTGTTAATTTCTCCTTTAATTTTTATAATCTCTTATTTTGTATTTAAATGGGGATTTTTAATTTGTTCCCTTTCTAGTTTTTTTAATTTGCATGCCCAGTTCATTGATCTTTGCCCTCTCTAATTTGTTATTATATGCACTCAAGGATATAAATTTCCTCCTGACTACTGCTTTAGCTGCATCCTGCAGATTTTGGTAGGATGTCTCATCATTGTCATTCTCTTCAATGAAATTTTTGATGGCTTATATGAATTGTTCTTTAACTAACTGATTTTGGAGAGTCATATTATTTAATTTCCAATTAATTTTTGATTTGCCTACCCATGAAGCCTTACTAATTATTATTTTATTGCATTATGATATGAAAAGTTTACATTTATTATTTCTGCTTTTTTGCATTTGCTTGCCATGTTTCTATGCCCTA
Organism: Gracilinanus agilis; assembly: GCF_016433145.1. Lineage (NCBI taxonomy): Eukaryota > Metazoa > Chordata > Mammalia > Didelphimorphia > Didelphidae > Gracilinanus > Gracilinanus agilis. The sequence continues at coordinate 177,013,057 of NC_058132.1, read as the reverse complement.
ATACATGGTCAATCTTTCTGAATGTACCATGTGCAGCTGAAAAGAAGGTGTATTCCTTTTTGTCCCTATTTACTTTCCTCCACATATCTATTAACTCCAATTTTTCTAGGATTTAATTCCCTTCTCTTATATCTTTCTCATTTATTTTTTGGTTTGATTTATCTAGATCTGATAGAGGAAGATTTAGATCTCCCAATAGTATACTTTTACTATATATTTCCTCCTTGAGTTCTGACAGTTTCTCCTTTAGAAATCTGGATGCTATACAATTTGGTTCATACATGTTGAGTACTGTTATTTTCTCATTGTCTATACTGCCTTTTATCAGAACATTTACTTCCATTTTATTGCTGAATTCATCCTATTCACATTCTGAGTTATAATTATGCACTGTGTATTCCCAGACATTTTGATTCTCTCTCCATTTCTTGGCCTTTCTACTTATGCTATTTACTTTTACACCAGTGGTTTGTTTTAAATCAGTCCCCTTTCATCCCCTCCCTTAATTTAATTCCCTTTCCACCTCCTCTCTTGTTTTCTCTTCTTATTCTTTTTAAGGCCTAATGAATTCCCTCCCCCCTTTGTTCCACTTCGCTTTTGAATTTCCCACCCCCCCCTTCCCCTTGGTTTATCCCTTCTGACTTTCTGCATAGGATAAGATAGAATTCAATATCCCAATGGATAAAGCTACTCTTCCCTCTTATTATTACTCCCACTGAGAGTAAGTTTCAAGTATTTCCTATTAAAGCTCTCTTCCTCTCCTTATAATAGTATTCATCCCATCCCCTTCCCATGCCTTCTTTGTGTCGGATAGATAATCCCATTTTTCTTAATTCCTTCAAGTTTCTCTTGGTGCCATCTTCTATTCCCCCCCTTTTTTCACATAGACCATTTAGTACTCCAACCTCTCCCTATGAATAATACTTCTAATATAATATACTATACATTACTATAAGAATGCCTACAAATTTTGAAAATTACACATACCATTTCTTCATATAGGAATACAAATAATTTGATCTTATTGAAGCCCTTAAAGATGCACATTGAAAAATAAGAGTTTTCTTAATTTCCCCTCTGTTTCTTATTTACCACTTTATGTTTCCTTTGATTTTTGTGGTTGGATATCAAACTTTCCATTTAGTACTGTTCTTTTCTGTGAAAATACTTGGAAATCGTCTATCTTGTTGAATGTCCATACTTTCCCCTGGAAGCATATAGTCAGTTTTGATGGATATGTGATCCTTGGTTGTAGTCCCAATTCTCTTCTGTTTCTGAATGTCATGTTCCAAGCCTTGTGTTATTTTAGCATGGAGGCTGCCAGATCCTGTGTAATCCTTATTGGGTTTACTTGATATCTGAATTTTTTTCTCTTTCTGACTTCTTGTAATATTTTTTTCCTTTACTTGGAAACTCTTGATTTTGGCAATTATATTCCTGGGGGTTGACTTTTGAGGGTGTAGTATAAAGGGTGATCTATGGATCCTTTCAATATCTATATTACCCTCTTGCTGAAGAACATCAGGGAAGTTTTCTTGGATAATTTCTTGTAGTATATTGTCTAAATTTTTATTAATTTCTGATTTTTTCAGGCAGATCAATGATTCTCAAATTGTCTCTTCTAGACCTGTTTTCTTGATCTGTCATTCTCTTAGTGAGATATTTCATGTTTCCTTCTTTATCATTCTTTTGACTTTGTTTTATTAGTTCTTGCTCTCTTGCAAGAGCATTGGCTTCTCCTTGCCCAATTCTGGTCTTTAGAGACTTGTTTTTTCTGCTATAATCTTTTGATTTTCCTTTTTGATTTAGTTTAATTTGCTTTTTATATTGGGTCTCCAATTTCCTTATCATTTCATTTGATTTTGGGGCATCTTTCTCTAATTGGGAGTTTCTGTCTTTTAAACTGTTAATTTCTTTTTGAGCTATTTTTCACTTTTATTGCCAGATCTCTTCCATCTTTCTCATGATCTCAGATTTGAACTCTTCAAGAGCTTTTGACCAATTTTCATTTTGGGGGGAAGATTTGGCTATGTTTCCTTGCTTGTCCTCCTCTGCTGTCTGCTCTCTTGTCTGGATTTTTTTCTGTATAAAAGTAGTTGAGTGTTAATGCTTTTCTCTTGTTCTTTCTCTTTGTTATTTCTTGGGCATTGCTTGACATTATTATGCTGGTTTTTCCTTCTCAGTCAGAAGTCTGGGTGAAGCAGGCAGGTCCTCTAGGTATAGAGCTGTGGAACAGTTTTTCCCTGCGGCTGCTTTAAGAGTCACAGTGCAGTGCAGCCCCTCTCACCTGTATACTCGTGCCCAAGGTCTGTGCTTTTTAGGCTACTGGGGTCTCAAGTCTAGCTGTTATCTGGGTCAAGCCAGACTGGTGGTCCCAGTCAGCTGCCAGAACCTCAGATATTGCACCACAATTGCTCCTATGCCTAAGCCTTCTTTAAAAGTCTCAGTGCCCACTGCTTCTGCTGTCTTTCACCCCACTGATCTAGGTCCATGCCCAAGGTCCACACTCAAGGTCAGAGCTCAAAGTCTGCTTCTTTAGTCTCTTGGGGTCTTATGTCTTGCTACTCTCAGGAGAAAGCCCTTGGTGGTTCCAGTTAGCTGCCAAGAACTTAGTGAATACCCTACACTTGCTCTAAGTCTTATATGTTGGCACTGGCATTGTAGGTGGGATGTGGGTTGGGGGAGGGTTGATCAGCTTGTATTTTTTAGGAGCTATTTCACTGCCTTATAGCTTGGAAATGCCAAAATCCCACGTACCTTCAATGTTGCATCCTATTGTGTGGTCCCGTTGTTCATCTGGATTTGGTTTTTGTGTCCTTTTGAGGTATCATGTATAAGTTGGTTAGGAGAGTTAAACACCCACCTTCTACTCTGCAGCCATCTTAATGCGGAAGTTAACATGTCTTTTCTTGACAGGATTCTTTTCTTGACAGGATTCCTAGATTTAGATGTATCCCCCTATTCCCTCTCAAAGCTCATCTAGGTGTAATGAAGTATCCCTCTCCAAACACATAGAAATATGTATAAATACCAAATCCCAGAAAACTTATTTGAAAAAAGAAATCATATCATTACATTTCTACATGGCAAACACTATCCTAAGTGCTAAATAGAAAGGTCAAAAAATCAAACTTTTTTGGGAATGTAAATTCAATTAGAATAGCAGACAGGATTTTGTGGAATATCTTCAAGGAATATTTCTCTTTGGCATTAACATTTACCCTATTTATGGACTTGTGACCACTGTATATTTCATCACAAATCCTCCCACAATCTCTTTTTTTATTATAGACCATCTTTAAATGATAAAATATATTGTATTCTTTATATAACTGTTAATATCATATCCTGAATTCCTGAAGAATATTCTATATTTCTTTATGGCTTCCTTAATTTGTTCACATTCCACCTTTCAACCTTATTACTTATTATTAGATTTATTGAATGTATAATCTGCACTTATGATAGGTACAGTTCTGTGGTATCCTCAAGTCTATTGTTTTTTACATCAATCAACAAACATTCATTAAAGTCTTATAGGAATCAAGAATTAGTGACAAGTCCACATATTTCAATTCTTCTTGCCTATTGGACACAATTCTCAACTTCATTATGACGTCAAGTGCCTTAGTTTTTTGACATTTTCCCACTCCATCAGGTATATCTTGCCTTCATTTTCATTACCATTAGGTGTTGACTTAAAGATGAGTATTTTCCACCCTAATCTTTCTAGCAAACTAGAAACTTTTTCTCATCACTCTAAGAAATTCCAACCTTGGCTAAATCAAACTATTAGCTTTTCCATTATTGCTGACATGACAGATAGTGCTGAGCAATCCACATTATTTTGTTTATTGGTCATGCTACATGGTAGCTATTTCAGTTGGCCCATAAATGCTGCTCAGCAAAGCTTTTATTAATTTTTAGCTGACTCTACTACAGCAAATTTTCCAAATGTTTCTCATAATACAGCAGAATAACACTGAAAAAGGACCTAAAAAGTCAGCTGCTTTAAAACATTTTTGAATAAAGATCTCTCAAAGTCTCCGAATAGTCATCCAGCTTTTGCTTAAAACTTCTTTTACTGAGAGAACCTAAAACTTCTTAGGTCAGTACATTCTACATTTTTATCTTTAACTGTTAACATATTTTTTTCTTTAAATCAGGATCAAATTAACTTTGTAAAGTCTACTAATTTCCCCTGGTGGACAGAAAAAAAAACGCGTTTCCAATCTTCTAACACTTCCAAAGGCCATAACTATTTCCCTATACCTTGCACTATCCAAAAAGACCAAAGCTCTTACTTTACTGTAAGGGCACAAGGTTGAGCAATTTCCACTAGGATCTGATAAAATGCATCTATCATCTATCAGTAACTGTATTCTCTAAATCTGATGCTCTTATCAGAAGGAAAATATGCCTATTCCTTTGTAAGGCAGCTAGATGGTAAAGTGGATAGAATGATGAGCTTGGATATAGGGAGATCTCACTTAATAGTTATGTGACCTAGGCAAGTAACTCAAAATATCTTTGCTTCACTTTAACTACATTGGGTGAAATAATAGCAAGAGTAATTCTCAGGATTGTTAAGAGAATCAAATGAGTTAATCTTTTTAAGTACTCAGCACAATTCCTGACACATATTGAATTCTGTTAAAATGTTGCTCCTATTTTTCTTCATTTTTAAACAGATTTTCCAAATTACATGTAGATACAATTTTTAGTAATTATTTTTTGACCTTTTGCTATTCATGTTCTCTTCCTCCCTACATTTTATCCAACCTTGCTGATATAGTAGTCAATATGATATAGGTTATACATTGCTGTCCATGTAATAAATATTTCCATGTTTCAGATTATGAAAAAGATGCATAATGTAGATTTTAAAATTAAATTTCAGTATCTCCAAAGTATAACATTTATAGAGATTTAGTGATATTTAATAAGAGCTAGAGAAAAAAGGGAAAGTTCCCCACTCACTTCACATGGAAGAGAGAGATAGAGCAACAAACACTGGTCATCACTCAGTTCACGTGGAAGAGAGACCTAGAGGGATGTTACCCAAAATTTATATGTAAACACACAAAAGACACACATAAACAGAAAAGAAAAGGAATTGTGGGTAATACAGAAAGGAATTTTTGGTAATGTAGTTTTAGGGATTTAAGATTTTCCCACTATACAATAGCTCATATAAAAACAATTATAAAATAAATAATGTGAAAAATGGTTTGTTTTAGTTAGCATTCAGATTCCAAAAGTTCCTTTTATGGTGGTGGATAGAAATGGAAGTACCTTCAAGGGACAGTTAATTATTTTTGACCAGTCTTTTTTTAGTCATGTCTCACATTTTGTGAGCCCTTTTGGGGTTTTCTCAGCAAAGATGCTCGAGTAGTTTACATTTCCTTCTCTAGCCCATGGTACAGATGAATGAATTAAACTAGGTGAAGAGACTTGCCTAGGCTCACATAGCTAGTAAGTGTCTGAGGCTGTATTTGAATTCAGGAAGATGTGTTTTCTTGACTCCAGGCCTGGCACTCTACTCACTGCACCACCTAGTTGCCCATGGTTTTTTTAAAATTAATATATTTATTTTCTTGATCTTTTCATCTCTTGTTCGTGAAGTAATTAAGCATGAAAAAGGAATCTAAAAGGATATTTATTTTAATTGGTATCAAAACTGAATCACATCTACAGTATTTGTGACTCATAATTACCTAAGATCATCCTGAAAACCTCAAATAATGGGGAGCCAATTACTTGATAATTAAGAATGCTTAATTTTGTGATATCACTTCTTAATTGAGATACCTAATTGATATAGTGGACAAAGTACTGTACCTAGTCAGGAAGACTTATCTGTCTGTGTTAAAATCTGGTATTAGTTACTTTCTAGTTTTGTGACCCTGGACAAGTCACTTAACTATGTTTACCTCAGCTCCTCATCTGTAATATCAGATGAAGAAGGAAATGATAAATGACTCCAGTATCTTTACAGAACAAAATCCAAATAGAATCAGGATGGCTTGGTCAGGTTTGAAACAACTGAACAACAAGAAGAAGAATAACATGACTGCTTAATAGGAATACATATGTATAGACATATACTTATATAATACATATATACGTATAAAACTTTCCTGACACATAACTATATCTTTCACTTGTTCCTAATTCTATCCCATAGGATCAAGGAACATATTTCATTGCTCTCCCTACAAAGCTCTTCAAATGCTTGAAGGTCATTATCATGTCTCTTAAAAAAAATCTTATCAAAGCCAAACCACTTGAATTCAAGAACTTATTCATACATGGGATAGTCTCTAGATGATCTGTTTTCTGGTTACCTTTTAATAGAATCATTCTTATTTGATAATGTCCTACTCATAGATGACTGTCAAAATGATATGTTCTACATATAATATGACAGGGCAGAATCCAATGATTTATGACCTTCCACATTCTGGACATTATATCTCTTAATCCTCTAATCAAATGAACTTATGACCATCATGACACTAATGATATTTTGAGACCAAAAAGATCCTTGTATTTTATTACATGGCATTCAGCCAATGCTTCAGCATTATACACTTGTGTGCTGTGAATCCAAGTTTAGAATAGTGCATTTATCTCTATTAAATTTGATTTTATATTGAGCTAGCATTCTACCCTTCAGATATCTTTTTGATTACTATCATCTATTGTCTTAGATATCACTCCAATATTTGTATCTTTCTAAATTTTATAAACATACACCTTTTTACTTTATGCAATAATTGATAAAAGTTTGAACAAAACTGAAACTGTAATTTTTTTTTCCTGGAGAACATTGGAGCCAAATTGGCATTGAAACTTTAATAATTATTTATTATGTCCATACAATTCAACCCTAATAAATGCAATAGGTCGCACTTCTTCTGTGCCAGAAAGCAGAGAGATTTAATCAAATATTATATATACATACATATATATGTGTATATATATATGTATATATATATATGCACTATTCTCTTCTATTTTCCTAATTAAAATTTCATTAATGGGAATGCTATTATTTTGCTCAGATCATGAACTCATGCATCAGCTTAATGATTGCTACTTCCATTTCTATTTTTTTTTAAATTTAGAATTACTACATAATAAATAAACCTCGGTGACTTTTAAAGGTTCTAACCTCTTTCCTTCATTGAAAACTGTGCCAAAATTGTCTTTCAGTAGGTATACCACTTATTTTCTATTCTATGTATTTATAAATGAAGTCATTAAGTAATGCCAATCTCTATTTCTGTTAACAACATGACATAAATTTCATGAACTCCTGGTAATTTGATTTCACTGAGGGGAGCTAAGTACTCTCCTACCATTTTTTTCATAATTATTTTAGATTTCAATTTAGAATTAACCATTTTTCATTTAAGTTTTCTCACTCTAAATAATAATTTTCCTCACTTCTCATAAAAACAATTATCTTATTGCATACTAATCATGGTCTTTTTTCCAATTTATATAGATTAAAAAATCTATCCTTTTTTAGCATTCATTTCCTTAATATTTTCCAAAGAAGAAATATATTTTTGGATTGTGGGATAGGAGGTAGCATGTACAGGAATGGCCAAATAATCTGGAATCAGAAATACTTGAGTTCAAATCCAACCTCAGATAATAGCTTTGTGACACAGGGCAAGTCACTTTCCCATGTTTGCCTCAGTTTCCTCGTATTTAAAATGAGTTGGAGAAAGAAATGGCAAACAACTGAAGTAATTTTGCAAGAACAACAACAAGAAACAACAAAAACCCAAATGGTGTCACCAGGATTCAGACATCATTGAAACAATTCAACAACAAGAACAATACTCAACCTCATTTTCCACAGAATTATATTCCAACATCCCAAGAAGGCCCAGAAGCATTTATTAATAGTGAGTAATTGATAATTGATCAGATCTGCTCTCATTCTGGACATAGCATCCATCATCAAAATGATGAATCCCTATGGTGACTCAAACCCTAATTTATATTCATATGTATGGTAGAATTTTACTGTATTCCTCAGCAACTACTTCTATTTCCATTCTAGAAAGGAAAATTCTTAGTACAAAGGTTCCATAATTTTCAGATGATTCAAAATTAGAAAATATATTACCAATAGAAATAAAACTAAAAATGTATGATTGCCCTGGTATTATATGTATTTCTGGAGTTTTCTACCTTCCCTTTAGTTGTACCCTATTTTATATATGCTATTTTCTCTGTTAAAAGTAAATAGAGATGGTTAGATATTATATATAACATTATTAAATATGTTAAAAACAAAAATTTCAAAACATTATTATTTTACGCATATAAAATAAATCTGTGACAAGGCATCTCAGTCTTACAGTAAATAACAAACAACTCCCAAAACCTGTACAACTTTTAGTCATTAAAGGATCTTTAAGTAGTAGGAGGTCTTCTGTTCCTTCTTTCTACAGAGAATCTTCACAAAATTCCATTTCAGTTATGCCATCTGCAGTAGGTTAAGCATGATCCTGATAGGAATTTAGATAAACAAATAGATGGCTCTGTGGCACTTTATATGAGATATATTCTGTCTTTGCCTTTTGATGGGTCTCCTTAGTCTTAACCACATTCAGGATAAGCAGCTAGTCTCATCTTGTGTTTTGCTCAGGAAAAACAGAGATATTCTGTTTTTGTTTTGTTTTTTTTGAGTGGGAGAGCACTCTTCTCTAAGTTTCCTTGGCTTGGATTTATCGTTTACTGAAATAGTAGAGTTTCAAGTATTCTTGATAAAAAGACTAAAGTTGAACATAAAATTTTACTTTTGTTAAGATTAGAATTCTCTGGAGAATATATTAATTTATAACATATTTTATACTATTAGTCATAATATTATAAAATATAGTATAATTATATTGTAAAAATAAATTTTAATTAATATTATAAAAATAAAAAAAATGGAAAATCAAGCGAAGACAGAAGGCATGGAGAGAAAAAAGGCATGTAATAACATGGCTGGTCACCTCGTTAAACTGAACTTACCACTCACTTTGTGTCCCCATTTGCTAACAAGGAGACCCTGAGCTGACCTCACAGGAATGCCAAATAGACTGCACTGCTTCCTAGCAAAGAGAAGGCAAAATTCTCTGATCCATAAATTATGTCCCCAGTGATGTCACTTTCTCTAGGTTCCCCTGGTTGGACTGACTTGACCATAGTCCATGTTATAGGCAGTTCTCCAGACACCAGAAGTCATGTGGGACAAGAGACAAGCATGTTCTGGAATGCCAGGGAGATGAGGCATGCCCTCCTTATATAGATAAACCTCAGGCTCTGTTCCCAACTCAGACAAATTGTGGAAGGTGAGACCAAAATGAATCCTCAAAACCTTATCTCTAAAACCGAAATAAAGATAAACCTTTCAAATATAAAATTCAATAGAAGCACAGAAAGGTAAACATGGAAGAGAAGTCATAAGGGAATCAATAAGATTAAACTGTTTATATTCTTAAATAGGAACATGTTGCATGAAACTCCTATTAACTTTATCAATATTTAGGCAAGTAGAAGTGTACCTAGACAGGAGGCATGGGTATGAGTTTAATATGATTGGATTATTTCAAAAAATTAAATTAAGGAATGATAGAGAAAGTTACAAAGGGAGAAAGGGGAAGGGAGAAGAATAGGAAAAATTATCAAGTGCAAAATGAATAGTTTTTGGGGCAGCTGGGTGGCTCAGTGAATTGAGAGCCAAACCTAGAGAAGGGAGGTCCTAGATTCAAATCTTGTCTCAGATACTTCTTACCTTTGTGACCCCAGACAAGTCACTTAACTCCCATTGCCTTGCCCTTACTGCTCTTATGCCTTAGAACTGATACACAGTATTGCTACTAAGATCGAAGGTAAGGGTTTAAAAAAAAAGAAATATTTTTTTTTGTTTGTGTTTTTACAATGAAGGGTAAGATTGAGAGAATGATGATCAACATTGAACTAGTCATTCTTGGGAGCCACTTGGAACTATATTCAAAAGGTTAAAAACTATGAATATACTTTGACTCAGCAATATCACTACTATATGTAGAAAAAAGACCTATTTAGAAAAAAATATTTATGATAGATCTTTTCATGGTGGTAAAGAAATTGAAACTGAGGTGATCCCCACCAGCTGAGGAATGGATAAATAAATTGTAGCATATAATTATTATGGAATATTATTATGCTATAGGAAATCATAAGTAGGATGCTTTCAGTAAAACCTTATAAGACTTACATGAACTGACAAAGTGAAATAGTCAGAACCAGGAGAGCGTTGTACACAATTAAAGCAATATTGTTTGATAATCACCTTAAGAGTTTAGCTATTCTCAGCAATATGATGATCCAAGACATACCTGAAGGATTTATTATGAAGAATTTTATCCACATCCAGAGAAGGAATTGGAGGAATAAGAATGCAGATTTAAGCATGCTGTATTAAAAACTTTATTATTCTTTTTTATATCAGTATTTTAAAAAATCTCCTTAATATAGAAATGTTTTCCATGACTGAACATTTAAAATCTATATAAATTTGCATCCCCTCTCAAGTAAAGGAAGAGAATGGGAGGAAGAATAGAATTTGGGATTCAAAGTATTTTAAATGAATATAAAGTTTTGTTAATATGTTATTAGAAATAACAAATTAAATTTAAATGTGAAAAAATAAAATGATTTCTCTCAATACTAATTGCTTATTAGATTGATGAATTAATGCCTCTTGCTCTTAAAGAGCTAATATTAAAGAAACATGAATTGGGTGGCATGATGAAGAGACCTTATTATTGAGAGTCAGGAAGATACAAATTCAAAGCTTACCTCAAATCCCTGTTAGCTTCATCACTTTGGGTAAATCACTGATCATCTTGGTTTTCTAACATGTAGAATATGAATGACGACAACAACATCAACATAAAGTCTATCTGAGTGGGTTGTTTTAAATACAAAATGATTTAACTTTTTTAAAATTAGAGAATAGCAATACTGTGTTATAATCTAAAGGCAAGGAAGCAACCCAAAGTTATGATTTATTTTAACCTTACCTTCCTTTGCTTTTTCAATTTCAATCAATATGGAACTTAGCATTCTAGATGTTATTCTGACAAAATTATTCCATAATTGTATTCATTTATGCTATTTGATTTATACTTTCTCTACATTTCCTTCATAAATCTAAGTAGTAGGTGAGTTCACTATTTATTACATCAAACTTTTCTGATAAATCCCATTTTTGATTCTGTGTTTTGTTTTCTTTATGTCTTCAGAATTTCTTTCTTTGGCAGCTCCTATCCATTATGGCTAATTCTACCTGTAATTTTTTTTCCTATAGGATGTTCTACATCTTACAGCTCTGAAACATTTGAAGGCTGCTTTCTCCAAATCCAAGGTGCATGTAGAATTTTAAGCGTTATTTTCTCCTTTACTCCTTCTTTGCTTCTCAAGTCACTCAGTGGATAGAACACCAGGCCTGGGGGGGACAAAGAACTGAATTCAAATCAGGACTTACACATTCTGGCTATATGAACCTGGTAAAATCATTTAACCTCTTTGGTTTTGTTTCCACAACTACAAAATATTTAATCCAAAGAAATGGCAAGCAATTCTGGTATTTTTGCCAAGAAACCCAAAATAGGATCAACAAGAGTCAAAGACTGAAACGACTGAGTAAGGTATTTCTTAAGAACTTTCTTAAACCAAATCACTTTACATTTTGTAATTGTGACCAATTAAAGTTCTAATGTCCCTGACATCAACTGGAAAAAAAAAAGATGAATATCTAAATTCATTAATCAGCCGCTTGTTTGAGGAGGATCTCTTAAGTATTTGATACATGCTTATCACTGCTACAAACTACAAAAAAATGGGAAAGAAAATATCGTGTTCTCAAGTAATTTACATTCTATTTGAAGAGACAAAATACAAATGCATTAAAATATGAAAATGTACAAAATTTATAAAATGTAATTTCCCCTCTTTTTTCCTCAATTATATATTTTTAAATATTCATTGAACAAGCTGAGTTCCAATTTCTTCCCTTGTCTAGCATGATTCTTACTGCTAGAAGCCAACATTTCTAGTAGAATATCAAATCAGGTGGTGATTGATATCCTTGCTTAAGTTCTGACCTAATTGTGATGGATACTAGCCTATCCACATTGCAGATGTTTGGTGATAGTTTTAGATATTTTTATAATTTAAAAAAAATCCACTTATTCCTATTCTTACTAGTGCTTTTAATAGGAAAAATGTATTATGATAAAATCTTTTTCTGTATATGTTGAAATAATGTTATAATTTTTGTTGTTTTGTTATTAATATGGTTAATTATCCCTAATAGTGAACTGTTCCTTCATTCCTGGTATAAATCCTGTCTGGTAATAATCTATTTAGATATGCTAGGCTTTACACACATACACATACACACACACAGTCACACACACATCCACACAAGTCTCTGTGTTATACCTCAGTATTATTTAGAGAATTTGGCTTAAACGTTTCTCTCCCTGCTTTTGCACTTCCTGGTTTAGGCTTCAGCACCACATATTTTTCATGAAAAAAAAATTTGTAGAATTACTTCTTTGTCTATTTTCCCCCCAAATAGTTTATTTACTTTTGGAATTAACTGATCTTTAACTGTTTGGTTGGATTTACTTGTGAATATATTTGGTTCTAGGAATTTTTTCCTAGGGAGTTCATTAATGGTTTATTTAATTTCTTTTTCTAAGACAGGGTTATTTAAGTATATGGCATATATTGAAAAAAATAATTCCTAAAAAGCCATTGAGTTACTTTTCTATGGCGTAAACTCAACCTTTTTGTTTTTGATGCTTAATTTTTTAATTTTAATTAATTTAAATAGTCATTTTTTCTATTTGATTCTTTCCTTTAAACTAGATTTTAGTTTCATTTATCACGTCAGTGATTTTCTTACATTCAATTTTACTAACCTGACTTTGATTATCAGAACGTACAATGTGATATTTAGTTATAAATTTTTAATTTGTTCTTTTTAATTTTTTTGTTTCATTCTTTATTCATTGATGGGCTCTTCATTTTTTATATAAATGTTTGGAGATAGGAATTTTCCCATAGATACTGTTTAGGCTGAATCCCATTAATTTTAGTAAGTTATTTTAGTGCCATTTTCTTTTGATCACAATTACTTCTATTATGATTGAATGTAATTTGATTGCACTATCTGAAAATGATATGTTTAATATTTTTGCTTCTTTTGCATTTGTTTGTGAGGATTTTATGCCCTCATACTATTTTTGTGAATGTGAAATTATGAAAAAGTTATCATCCTTTTTCTTTTCCTTTAATTATCTGGATGAATTCCCATTTCATGCATGTAAGTTTAGTATTGATATTACTTCATGGTCTATGGTACCTTTCACGAAAATTTAGTTTCTCTGCTTTTTGTCTTTTTTTAATTAAATCTTTATTTAATTAGTTAATTTACAACATTTTTCCATGGTTACAAGATTCACTTTCTTCCCCTCCTATACCCCTAACCCTTTCCCATAATAGAAGTACAATTTCACTGGGTTTTACATGTGTCACTGATCAAGACTTATTTCCATATAACTGATAATTGCTTTAGGGTGGTCCTTTAGAGTCTACATCATATCCCCATCAACCCATGTGATCAAGCAGTTCTTTTTCTTCCTCTGAATGTGGATAGTATTCTTTCTTATAAGTCCCTCAGAATTCTCTGGGATCATTGCATTGCTGCTAGTAGAGAAGTACATTACATTTGATTGTACCACCGTGTATACACAGTCTCTGTGTATAAGGTTCTCCTGGTTCTGCTCCTTTCACTCTGCATCAATTCCTGGAGGTCTTTCCAGTTCAAACGGAATTCCTCCAGTTCATTATTACTTTTAGCACAATAGTATCCCATCACCAGCATATACCACAATTTGTTCAGCCATTCCCCAATTGAAGGGCTTACCCTCATTTTCCAGTTTTTTGCCACCACAAAAAGCGAGGCTATGAATATTTTTATACAAGTCTTTTTCCTTATGATCTCTTTGGGGTATAAACCTAGCAGTGGTATGGCTGGATAAAAGGGCAGGCAGTCTTGTATTGCCTTTTCTTTTTTTAATTCTTTTTTTTTTATTTTTAGAAAATACATTTCCATGATTCATGTTCTTGCTCTCTTTCCCCCCAAACCTCCACCCCCAGTAGCCAAAGAACATCTCCACTGGTTTCTTCCTGTGTCATTGATCAAGTCCTATTTCCATTTTATTGATAATTGTTCTAGGGTGGTCTTAAGAGTCTACATCCTAGTCATGTCTGCATCAACCTATGTGTTCAAGCAGTTGTTTTTCTTCTGTGTTTCCACTCCTGTAGTTCTTCCTCTGAATGTGAGTACCATTCTTTTCCATAAATCCCTCAGAATTGTCCTGGGTCATTGCATTGCTGTTAGTACAGAAGTCCATTACATTTGATTTTACCACAGTGTATCAGTCTCTGTGTACAATGTTCCCTTGGTTCTGCTACTTTCACCCTGCATCAATTCTTGGAGGTCATTCCAGTTCACATTGAATTCCTCCAATTTATTATTCCTTTGAACATAATAGTATTCCATCACCAGCATATACCATAATTTGTTCAGCCATTCCCCAATTGAAGGGCATAACCTTGTTTTCTAGTTTTTTGCCACCACAAAAAGCACAGCCATTAATATTTTTGTTCAAGTCTGTTTATATATGATCTCTTTGGAGTACAAACCCAGCAATGGTATGGCTGTATCAAAGGACAAGCAGTCTTTTAGAGCTCTTTGGGCATAGTTCCAAATTGCCAGCCAGAATGGTTGGATCAGTTCACAACTCCACCAGCAATGCATTAATGTCCCAATTTTTCCACATCCCCTCAGACATTAATTACTCTCCCCTGCTGTCATTTTAGCCAATCTGCTAGTTGTGAGGTGATATCTAAGAGTTGTTTTGATTTGCATTTCTGTAATTATTAAAGATTTAGAGCACTTTATCATGTGCTTATTGATAGTTTTGATTTATTTATCTGAAAATTGCCTATTCATGTCCCTTGCCCATTTATCAATTGGAGAATGGCTTGATTTTTTTGTACAATTGATTTAGCTCCATATATATATATATACATATATATATATATATATTTGAGTAATTAGACGTCTGTCAGAGTTTTTTGTTATAAAGATTTTTTCCCAGTTTGTTGTTTCCCTTCTGATTTTAGTTGCATCATTTTTGTTTGTACAAAACCTTTTTAATTTAATTGAAATTATTTATTTTACATTTTTTATTTTTTCTAACTCTAGCTTGATTTTAAAATCTTTCCTTTCCCTATTCTGAATATATTTTAGTTAAATGTTTTTCTCAAAAATATATGTCAGATTTTCTTCTATTTTTCATTCTTTTGATTTTTTTCATTTTTTAAAAATGTGTTTTCTTCAGTTGACTTTAGAAATAAAATTTACCTTACATTTTTCTCATACAAATCCTCTCCCTTATGCCCCATCCATGTCCTTCACTTATGTGAGAAGTAATATTGGTATAAGTTATAGAGCATTATCATGCATACACATGTCCAAATACTCATCAGAGTATGAAGAAAGACATATTGTACATTCAAGAAAAAATTCATGATGGAAACAAAATATAGATGGAATGTTTCAATCTATAGTCAGACTTTATCAGTGCTATCTATGACAGCATATAACCTCTATTATCATCAGTCTCTTTTAGTTATCTTGTGTCATTATATTATTAATAATAACTAAAATATTCAGAACCGATCATCATTCAAACTAGATATTACTGTGTACAGCATTATCCAGGTTCTGCTCACTTTATTTTGAACACTTCATATAATGTTTCCAAGTTTATTAGTGATCATTCTGTTTGTCATTTCTTAAGTTATTCTATTATTATGCAAGTATTCCATATATCACAACTTATTCAGCTATGCCTCAGCTTATAGATATTTCTTTATTTTTATATTCTTTGTCACTCCAAAGATTGACTTCACATCTCCAGCAACAGAGTATTAGTGTCCCAATTTTCCAAATCTCCTCCAACATTTATTATAATCCTTTTTGGTCATATTAGTCAATCTGAAAGGTGTGAGGCTCGGAATTGTTTTAATTTGTATTTCTCTTATTTATTAATGATGTTAAGCATTTTTATATGATAATAGATAGTTTTAAATTTTATATTATGATTTTTTATTTGCTTACTGGTTATATTAAAGTTCCAAAAATTTTCCCTACCTCTCTCCCTTCACTAAGAGAAGATATCACTTTATATATATATATGTGTGTGTGTGTGTGTGTGTGTGTGTGTGTGTGTGTGTGTGTGTAATGTCATTCATTTTTCTACTTATCAGCTCTTTCTCTACAAATAGACATTCACAAGTATTCTTCAAACATTAAATCTCTAGTTGTATATACTGTTCTCATTTGACTAGTTTCATTTTTCGTAATTTCATGTAGGCGTTTTGATTTTTTTAAAAATTAACTTACTCATTATTTCTTATGGCACAATAGTATCCCATCATAAATATATGCAACAATTTGTTTAGGCTTTCTCCACGTAATGGACATACCTTCAATTTCTGTCTGTTTGCCATCACAAAAATAACTGCTATTAATAGTTTAGGGCATAAAGATCCTTTTCTTTTTTTCCTGATCTCCTTTGGGAAATAGACCCAACAAAGGTATTCCTCTGTCTCTATGAATGCACAGTTTTATAACTCTCTGAGCATAATTCCAGAGTGCTTTCCAAAATGATTGTGTCATTTCATAATTCCATTAATACTGTATTAGTGTTCATGTTTTTCACATTCCCTGTAACATTTGCTATTTTTCCCCTTTTATCTCTTCAGTCAATCTGATAGATCTGAAGTGAGTTTCAGAATTGTACTGTTTTTCATTTATCTGATAAGTAATGCTTTAGAACACTTTTTCATATGCCAATATGTATCACTTCTATTTCTTCATCCAAAATCTGTCCATTCATGTATTTTGATCATTCATCAGTTGTGGAATATGTCATATTCTTATAAATTTTTCAAAGTTCTTTAAATGTAGTTAAGATATGCCTCTTCTCTCTGAGAAGCTGTCTAAAAATGTTCCTTAATTGTTTGCTTTCCTTCCAATCTTGGCTATGTTAATTTTATTTTCACAAAGTATTTTAATTTAATTTAAACAAAATTATCCATATTTCCATTTCACAATGATTTCTATTTCATATTTATTCATAAATTTCTCTCCTATCTATAAGATAATGTCTAAGCTTCAAATTTGTTTATGATATCTCCCTTCATGTCTAGTTATTAATAGCATTTTGAATTTATCATAGTAAATGGTGAAAAATATTGTTCATTATCTGATTTCTTAAAAACTGTTTTCCAACTTTCCCAACAATTTTTTTCATATAGTGATTTCTGATGCCACAACTTAGATATATGTTTTTTTAATTTAAACATTTATTAATAATCATTTTTAACATGGTTACATGATTCATGCTCCTACTTTAACCTTCACCCCCCGCACTCCCTCCACCTATGGCCAACGCACATTTCCACTGGTTTTGTCATGTGTCCTTGATCAAGACCTATTTCCAAATTGTTGGTGGTTGCATTGGTGTGGTAGTTTCGAGTCCACATACCCAATCATGTCCACCCTGACCCATGCGTTCAAGCAGTTGTTTTTCTTATATGTTTCCTCTCCTGCAATTCTTCCTCTGAATGTAGGTAGCGTTCTTTACCATAAATCCCTCAGAGGTGTCCTGGGTCATTGCATTGCTGCTGGTACAGAAGCCCATTACATTCGATTTTACCACAGTATATCAGTCTCTGTGTACAATGTTCTTCTGGCTCTGCCCCTTTCGCTCTGCATCAGTTCCTGGAGGTCTCTCCAGTTTGCCTGGAACTCCTCCACTTTATTATTCCTTTTAACACAATAGCATTCCATCACCCGCATATACCACAGTTTGTTCAGCCATTCCCCAATTGAAGGACATACCCTCCTTTTCCAGTTTGTTGCCACCACAAAAAGCACAGCTATAAATATTTTCATACAAGTCTGTTTATCTATGATCTCTTTGGGGTACAAACCCAGCAATGGTATGGCTGGATCAAAGGGCAGCCATTCTTTTATAGCCCTTTGAGCATGATTCCAAATTGCCAGCCAGAATGGCTGGATCAGTTCACAGCTCCACCAGCAATGCATTAATGTCCCAATTTTGCCACATCTCCTCCAACATTCATTACTCTCCCCTTCTTTCATTTTAGCCATTCTGCTAGGT
>NC_058132.1:176945096-176989729 GCF_016433145.1 Gracilinanus agilis | reverse complement strand
ATATTGAGCAGTGTTATTTCCTCATTGTTTATACTGCCTTTAATCAGGATGTAATGACCTTCCCTGTCTTTTTTAATCATATCTATTTTTACTTTGGCTTTGTTAGAAATCATAATAGCCACTCCTGCCTTCTTTTTGTCATTTGAAAAAATGTCTTCTATTGGCTTGCCTGGATATGCTGCCTGTGGTGGATTGTGCTCCACTCTTATCTCAGTGAGAAAAATGTTCCTTAACAACTTTTTTGTTGTCTTGGGGGGAAATTTGATTAACACTCTTCTTGGTGATGGAGTCAAGCTTGTGACTCAGCAGCAGTGAAAACTGAGACCACTCTGATAATCCTTCCAAATTAAACTTTACAAAGCATCTCAAAATGATAGTAGTCAAAAACCAACAGCAGAATGAAGTGAGGGTGCTCTCCTGATGAACACAACTTGAAAGGTAGGCAGAGAGATTGAGAGAGAGTCAATTTTCAAAAGATAAGAAAGCAAAATTGTATACAGAGGAATGCAAGCTGACCTTTCCTACCCTATTGCACCAGGGTCAGAGCCTGGACATAGGCTAAATTTGGATCTCCAGGATCCTGCCTACACCTAACAACAGAGCACCTCATCTCAACACCTCCACTTGAATTCCTGGGCCATGGAACTGGCCCACAGTGAGGTCTGGAAATCTATACCAATTGGCTCTTTCAAGGCTACATGACTGTAGTGAAGTCCTTAGATCCAGAGAAAATTAGCTTAAAGTACTTAATCCTGAAAGCCATCAAGATTAGAGTCAGAAGACTGATCTTTTGTCACTCTAGTCCATAGGCAAAGAAAGGCTGGGAAAGTGAGCAGACATCAAAAGAAAGTCCTACCCATAGAAAATCTTTATGGACATAAAAAGCAAGGTACAGAGTCTTTAGGGGACATTGAGAAAAAAAGCAACCACATGCAAAACTTCAAAGAAAAATGGGAATTTATCTCAGGCACTAGAAGAACTCAAAAAGGAATTCAATAATGTTAGAAGAAAAATAGAGGGAAAATGAAAATAATACAAAATGAAAATAATGACTTATAAAGCAAAATTGGCCAACTGGAAAAAGAGGCAAAAAACCCATGAAGAAAAGTATTGTTTAAAAAAGAGAATTGACATACTGTAAAAAGGGGCCAAAAATCCAATGAAGAAAAGAGTGTCATGAAAATTAGAATGAACCAAAAGAGAAGTATCAAAAGGTTATGGAATCAATTAATTTCTTAATAATTAGAATTAGGCAATTAGAAACTAATGACTTTATGTGATATCAGGAAACAATAAAACCAAATCAAAGGAATGAAAAAAATATGAAATGTCATTGAAAAAACAACTGAACTGGAAAATGGATTGAGGAGAGACAATTTAAGAATTATTGAACTATATAAAAGTCATTACAAAAATTAAAAAAAATTTCTAGACAACATATGACAAGAAATTATCCAAGAAAACTTTCCTGATACTCTTGAATGAGTGAGTAAAATAGACATTGAAAGAATCCACAGTTCACATCCTGAAATAAATCTACAATAACAACTGCCATGAATATTATAGCCAAGTTCAAGAGATCTGAGGTCAAGGAGAAAATACTGCCAACATACAGAAAGAAATAATCCAAATAACAAGGAGCAGTGGGCAATATCAAACAGGATCTGACAGCTTCAACATTGAAAGTGTCTTATCAGACATTTTGGAATATGCTATTCTGGAAGGCAAGGGAACTGGGTTTACAGACAAGAATCACCTATCCACCAAAACTGATTATGTTACTTCAGGGAAATATATGGTTATTTAACAAAATAGAAAACTTCGAAGCATTTCTGAAGAAAAGACCAAACTTTACCAAAAAAATTTGATGTCCAGATAAAAATTTCAAGAGAAGTATAAAAAGGTAAATACAAATGAGAAAAAAATAAGACCTTCCATAATGTTAAATTGTTTATATTACTATACAGAAACATGGTATTTATAACTCTTAAAATATTTTATTATGATCAGAGCATTTAGAAGAAATATACATAGCCAGAGGGTGTGGTAGTAAGATGTTTAGGAAGATATGTGTAACCTAAGAATCACAAGTGGGGTACATTGCAAAAAAAATCTAGGGGTGAAAAAGGATTTCATTAAAAGAAATGAGAAGAGAGAATTAAATTGAGGTAAATCATTTTACATAAAGAGGCACAGGATGGAGGAAACTATTACAGTGGAGGAACAGATTAGGTTGGTGACAGGTAATATTTAGACCTTGCTTTTATTGGAATTGACTCAGAGATGGAAGAACAGTCAGATTTATTGGGCTATAGAATTCCATCTTACCCTATAAAGAAGAAGCAGGGGAATAAGAATGATGGTGGAGGGGAGGAAAGTAATTTAAGGGAGGGAGAAGTTGAGGGCATGATTAAAAGTTCCTATAGAGAAGTAGGAGGGAAATCAGAAGAGTGTTTGTAGGAGGGGAGCAATATAAAAGAGGGGAAATGGGGGGGAGTAATTAAAAACAAAACACTGATGTCGAAGGAAAGAGTAAAAGGAGAAAGGACAAAATTAAAAGAGAAAACAAGATAGAGTAGAATACACATATGGTAATAATAATTGTGAGTGTAAATTGTGTGAACTCCCCATAAAGCAGAAGCAGATAGCAGAGTTGATTAATAATAAGAATTCTACCATTTTTTACAAGAAACACATTTGAGGCAGGTAGATACACACAGAATAGATTTAAGGGACTAGAGCAGAATCTATTGGGCTTCAACTGAGATTTTTTTTAACATTTAATAATATGTATTTTTTTAAAAAGTTAACATGGATACGTGGTTCATGCTCTTACTTTCCCCTTCATCCCCTGAACTCCCTCCCAAATAGCTAATGCACATTTCCACTAGTTTTAACATGTGTCATTGATCAATACCTATTTCCAAATTGTTGATAGTAGCATTGGTGTGGTAGTTTCGAGTCTACATCCCCAATCATGTCCTCCTCAAGTCATGTTTTCAAGCAATTGTTTTTCTTCTGTGTTTCAACTCCTGCAGTTCTTCCTCTGATTGTGGGTAGCATTCTTTACCATGAGTCCCTCAGAATTTTCCTGGGTAATTGTGTTGCTGCAAGTATAGAAGTCCATTATATTCTATTTTACCACAGTGTATTGTTCTCTGTGTACAATGTTCTGGCTCTCTTCCTTTCACTCTGCATCAATTATTGGAGATCTTTCCAGTTCACACGAAATTCCACCAGTTTATTATTCCTTTGAGGACAATAGTATTCCATCACAAGCAAATAACACAATTTGTTCAGCCATTACCCAATTGAAGGGCATACCCTCATTTTCCAGTTTTTTGTCAACACAAAAAGCCATGGATATAAATATTTTGGTACAAGTCTATTTATCTATGATCTCTTTGAGGTACAAACCCCAAAATGGTATGGCTGGATCAAAGGGAAGGCATTCTTTTATAGCCATTTGAGCATAGTTTCAAATTGCCTTCCAGAATGATTGGATCAGTTCACAACTCCACCAACAATGCATTAATGTCCCAATTTTGCCACATCGCCTCCAACATTAATTGCTCTCCCCGTTGTCATTTTAGCCAATCTGTTAGGTGTGATGTGATATCTCAGAGTTGTTTTGATTTGCATTTCTCAAATTATTAGAGACTTAGAACACTTTCTCATGTGCTTATTGATACTTTCGATTTCTTTATCTGAAAATTGCCTATTCATATCCCTTGCCCATTTATCAATTGGGGAATGGCTTGATTTTTTTATACAATTGATTTAATTCCTTGTATATTTGAGCAATTAGACCCCTGTCAGAGTTTTTTGTTATAAAGATTTTTTCCCAATTTGCTGTTTCCCTTTTGATGTTGGCTGCATTGTAATTGTTTGTAGAAAAGATTTTTAGTTTGACATAATCAAAATCATTTATTTTACATTTTATAATTTGCTCTAACTCTTGCTTGATTTTAAAATCTTTCCTTTCCCAGAGATCTGAGAAGTATACTATTCTGTGTTCACTTAACTTATTTATAGTTTCCCTCTTTATATTCAAGTCATTCACCCATTCTGAATTTACCTTGGTGTAGGGTGTGAGATGTTGATCCAAACCTAATTTCTCCCATATTGTTTTCCAATTTTCCCAGCAGTTTTTGTCAAATAGTGTGTTTTTGTCCCCAAAATTGGGCTCTTGGGGTTAATCATACACAGTTTTGCTCATGTCATTTACGCCAAGTTTATTCCATTCATCCTCCCTTCTCTCTCTTAGCCAGTACCATGCCATTTTGATGGCAGCTGCTTTATAGTACAGTTTAATATCTGGTACTTCTAGGCCCCCTTCCTTCACATGTTTTTTTCATTATTTCTCTTGATATTCTTGATCTTTTGTTATTCCAAATGAACTTTGTTATAGTTTTCTTTTTTTAAATTCAGTAAAAAAGTTTTTTGGTAGTTTAATTGGTATGGCACTAAATACGTAAATTAATTTGGGTACAATGGTCATTTTAATTATGTTATCTCATCCTAGCCATGAGCAATCAATGTTTTTCCAATTGTTTAGATCTAGTTTTAATTCTTTGGAAAGTTGTTTTTATATAATTCCTGTGTTTGTTTTGATAGATAGATTCTTAAATATTGTATGTTGTTGAGGGTGATTTCAAATGGTGTTTCTCTTTCTACCTCTTGATGTTGTGATGTGTTGGAAATATATAGAAATGCTGATGATTCATGTTCATTTATTTTGTATCCTGCAACTTTGCTAAAGTTGTTGATTATTTCTACAAGCTTCTTAGTTGACTCTCTAGGATTTTTTAAGTAGACCATCATATCATCTGCAAAGAGTGATAGCTTAGTCTCCTCCTTGCCTATTTTGATGCCTTCAATTTCTTTTTCTTCTCTAATCCTACTGGTAGTGTTTCTCATACAATGTTAAATAATAGAGTTGTGATAATGGGCATCCTTGTTTCACTCCTGATCTTATTTGGAAGGCTTCTAATTTATACCCATTGCATATGATACTTGTTGATGGTTTTAGGTATATACTGTTTATTATTTTTAGGAAAGGTCCTCAGATTCCAATACTTTCCATTGTTTTCAATAGGAATGGGTGCTGTGTTTTTTGTCAAAGGCTTTTTCAGCATCTATTGAGAAAATTATGTGATTTTTGTTTGTGAGATTGTTGATATGGTCAATTATGTGGATGGTTTTCCAAATCTTGAACCATTCTTGCATTCCTGGTATGAATGTGACCTGATCATGGTGGATGATCCTCTTGATCACTTGCTGGAGTCTTTTTGCTAGTATTCTATTTAAGATTTTTTGCATCTATCTTCATTAGGGAGATTGGTCTGTAGTTTTCTTCCTCTGTTTTTGATCTACCTGGCTTTGGAATCAGGACCACATTTGTGTCATAAAAGGAATTTGGTAGGGCTCCTTTTTTGCTCATAATATCAAATAATTTGTATAGTATTGAGATTAGTTGCTCTTTAAATGTCTGATAGAATTCACTTTTGAATCCTTCAGGCCATGGCAATTTTTTCTTAGGGAGTTCTTTGATGGCTTGTGCAATTTCTTTTTCAAATATGGGATTATTTACATATTCTATTTCTTCTGCTGTTAATCTTGGCATTTTATATTTTTGTAAATATTCATCCATATCTCCTAGATTGTTATATTTATTGCCATATAATTGGGCAAAATAGTTTTTAATGATTGCCTTAATTTCCTCTTCATTAGAGGTGAGGTCTCCCTTTTCATCTTTGATACTATCAATTTGGTTTTCTTCTTTCCTTTTTATCAGATTGAACAGTACTTTGTCTATTTTATCTGTTTTTTTCAAAATACCAGCTTCCAGTCTAATTTATTAATTCAATAGTTCTTTTACTTTAGATTTTATTAATTTCTCCCTTGATTTTTAGTATTTCTAATTTAGTTTTCATCTGGGGATTTTTAATTTGCTCGATTTCTAGTTAAGTTGCATGCCTAATTCATTAGTATCTGCCCTCTGTAGTGCAGAGAGTGGGGGTCATGACAGTTTTTTCAAGCTTTGGCTGAGTTCTGAAATCAGTTAGGAGTTTAGAATCTTGAAGGAGAGTGTCAGTTGGTTTGGGGATCTCGTGGAGAGAGAGTCAGACCAGCTGAGCTGCTTCTTTGCCTATCTGTAGAATTGAAAATTGAGAATCTGTAGAATTGAAAATTGAGTCTAGCTTTGGAATATTTATTTAAGAATTGTTAGTTTAGATAAACCCCTTGTATCTCCATACCCTACCTCATTTCCTACATTCCTTCCCTTACCTTAAATGTCTGTGAAGTTAATAAGGAGAGTAAATCAGAGAGTAGTTCAAGTCTGTGAGGAGCTTAACTATAATTTGGCAAAATATATCTAAAGAGGTTAGTTAGTCATCACTTTATTCCCTTTAGATTTCAAGATCACCTTGAGAGCTGAGTTAAGGCAGGAACTTGCTCAAACCCCATCTCTGCCTCCCTTCCCCCCCCCCCAGGTTTCTTTAAACAACTCTTAGGGCTACCATTAATCCCCTTTTCCTGACAATTCAACCTTTTGTATTTTAACAGACCTGTTAGTTACTTTGTCAGTTAATTAGTAAGAGAGGGAAGAAGAGGGAAAGAACCCACATACTCTGGGCTTGAAAGGAAGCTGGGGTATCCATCTTGAAGGAAGGTGTAACTTCAAAACAAGTCCCTTCCTGTGAAATTAACTAAAGCCTGTAGTTAATTTCAATTCAGTCTATTTCCCTCAGTTTGTCTTTAGTCTAAGTCCTAGTCTATAAGCCCTGCTGTTTTTGCTTGTTTAGATTAATTCCTCCTCTACCTGAAATTCTTTGTTACCTTTAGTGCTGTACTCCCTGACTTCAGCCCCATATTATATCCTGAATCTCCCTAATCCAGCCTACCTGTAACCCATATTACTTACCTAGGAAGTCCCTGACAACCTCCATTCAAAATCCCCTTTTACCACACACCTTTCCTCAAATTCTCCCCATTACACCTCCCTAATTTGTTAATATATGCATTCAAGGATATAAATTTTCCCCTGAGTACTGCCTTGGCTAGATCCCACAGAGTTTGGTAGGAAGTCTCATTATTGTCATTCTCTTCAATGAAATTGTTGATTGTTTCAATTATTTCTTCTTTGACTAGCTGGTTTTGGAGAATCATATTATTTAATTTCCAATTAGTTTTTGATTTGCCTGTCCAGGTGCTCTTACTAATTATTATTTTTATTGCATTATGGTCTGATAAGGTTACATTTATTATTTCTGCTCTTTAGCATTTGTTTGCAATTTTTCTATGCCCTATTACATGGTCAATCTTTGTGAATGTACCATGTTCTGCTGAAAAGAAGGTGTATTCCTTTTTGTCCCTATTTATTTTTCTCCACATATCTACTAAATATAATTTTTCTAGGACTTCATTCACGTGTTTTACCTCTTTCTTATTTATTTTTTTGGTTTGATTTATCTAGATCTGAAAGAGGAATATTTAGATCTCCCACTATTATGGTTTTACTATCCATTTCCTTCTTGAGCTCTGCCAGTTTCTCCTTTACAAATATGGTTGCTATGTCATTTGGTGCATACATATTGAGCAGTGTTATTTCCTCATTGTCTATACTGCCTTTTATCAGGATGTAATGACCTTCCCTGCCTTATTTAATCATATCTATTTTTACTTTGGCTTTGTCAGAGATCATGATAGCCACTCCTGCCTTCTTTTTCACAATTAAACCCAAAAGATTTTGGTAAAGCCCTTTAACTTAAACTTGTGTATGGCCATCTGCCTCATATGTGTTTCCTGTAGACAACATATGGTAGGATTTTGGTTTCTTATCCACTCTGCTATTTGCTTCCATTTTATGGGAGACTTCATCCCATTCACATTCAGAGTTTTAATTATCAGATGTGTATTCCCCAACATTTTGGTATCCTCTCGTAGTTCTATCCCTTTTTCTAACACTATTTCCTTTTAAACCAGTGGTTTGCTTTAAGTCAGTAACCTATGTCCCCTCTTTTGATTTACTTCCCTTTCTACCCCCTCCCTTCTTATTCCCCTCTTTTTATATTTAAGGCCTAATAAATTCCTTACCTCTTCTTCTTCCCTCCCTTTTGTGACCTCCCTATTCCCCTGTTCCCCTTTTTTTTTATCCCTTCTGACTTTCTCATTTGGGTTTGATAAAGTTTTATATCCCAATGAATATAGCTACTCTTCACTCTCAGGGTTAATTACACTGAGAGTAAGGTTTAAATATTACCTCTTAATGCTCTCTTCCTCTCCTTCTTATAATAATATTCATCCCTTCCCTTCCCATGCCCTCTTTGTGTGTAATAGAATATCCTATTTTTCTTATTCCTTCAAGTTTCTCTTAGTGTCCTCTACTTTTCACCCCCCTCTTTCCCACCACCCCATATTATCTTAGACCTTTTAGTATTCCAACCTCTCCCTATGAATAATTCTTCTAATTACTCTAATAGTGAATACTATAATAGTGAATAGAGTTCCTTACAGAGAATTATACATAAAATTTCTCCACATAGGAATACATATAATTAGATCTTTATTGAAGCCCTTAAAAGGCAAATTTAAAAACTATGTGTTTTCTTGCTTTCCCTTCTGTTTCTTATTTATCTTTTCATGTTTCTTTTGGCTTTTGTGGTTGGATATCAAACTTTTTATTTAGTCCTGCTCTTCTCTGTGCAAATATTTAGAAATCTTCCATCTTGTTGAATGCCCATACTTTCCCTTTGAAGTAAATAGTCAGTTTTGATGAGTAGATGATCCTTGTTTGTAGAGCCAGTTCTCTTGCTTTTCTGAATATCATATTCCAAGCCTTGAGGTCTTTTAGTGTGGAGGCTGCCAGATCCTGTGTGATCCTGATTGGTGCTCCTTGATATCAGAATTGTCTCTCGCTTCTTGTAAAATGCTTTCTTTTACTTGGAAGCTCTTGAATTTGGCTATTATATTCCTGGGGATTTCCTTTTCAGGGTGTAGTGTAGAGGGTGATCTATGGATCCTTTCAATGTCTATATTGCCCTCTTGTTTTAGAACTTCAGGGCAGTTTTGCTGAATTATTTATTTTAGTATGGAGTTCAAATTTCTATTAATTTCTGCTTTTTCAGGAAGACCAATGATTCTCAGATTGTCTCTTCTATACCTGTTTTCTTGATCTGTCAATTTCTCATTGAGATATTTCATGTTTCCTTCTATTTTATCAGTCTTTTGACTTTGCTTTATTTGTTCTTGCTGTCTTGAGAGATAAGTGGCTTCTACTTGCCCAATTCTGGGTTTTACAGACTGGTTTTCTGCTATAACCTTTTGATTTTCCTTTTCGATTTGGTCTATCCAGCTGTTTGATTTTGATCTCCAATTTGCTTATCAATTCTTTTGATTTGGGTGCATCTTTTTCGAATTGCCCAATTCTAGCCTTTAGAGAGTGCTTTGGTGGCTATAATCTTTTGGTATTCCTTTTCAATCTGGTCATTTCTGGTCTTCAATTTACTTGCCTCACTTTCCAATTGCAAAATTCTGCCTTTTAAACTGTTATTTTCTTGCGAGATCTCTTCCATCTTTCTCATAATCTAAGATTTGAACCCTTCAAAGCCTTGTGACCAGTTTTCATCTTTTTGGGAAGGTTTGCATGTGGTTACTTGTTTGTTTTTTTCTGCTGTTTGCTCTGTTCTCTGGATTTTTTCTGTGTAAAAGTTGTTGAGTGTTAAATGTTTTTCTTCATCTTTCTCTTCTGGGGTTCCTGAGTCTGGCTTGCCATTGTGAGCTGGATGCCCTCACAGCTTTATCTTCATGCCCAGTGTCTGTCTGTACTCTTTTTGCTCCTGAGTTCTCAGGTCTAGTTGTCCTCAGGTTCAACCTCCTGGTGGTCCCCTTGCTTGTTCTTCTTCCTGAAGCTCCTTTAATAGTCTCAGGGCACTGTTTCCGCATTCTTGCACCCCTCTGAGCTGGGTCCCCACTCAAGGTCCACATTTGCACTCTGGATCAGAGTCTGTGCCTACACTCAGGATATGTGTCTGAACCTGCACTCCGGGTCTCTATTCAAAGTCCACGCACATTCTTTAGCCTCTTCAGGTCTTAAGTCTTGCTGCTCTCAGGAGCAGGCCCTGGACCTGCCAATGACTTAATGGGTGCCCCAAACTTGCTCTGCCTCTTTTGTGCTGGCTTTGGCACTGTAGGTGGTGTGGGGATGAAGGGGTTGCTCAGCTCGTGTTTCAGTGAGAGCTATTTCACCCCTTTATAGCATGGAAGTACCCCGGTTTCACATACTTTCAATGCTGTGCCCTGTTGGGGGTCCCTTCATTCATCTGGATTTGTTTTTATGTCTTCTTGAGGAGTCCTGTATGTGTGGGTTAGGAGAGGTCAAGCAGCTGCCTTTTACTCTTCCATCATCTCAACTTGGAACTTAAACTGAGATTTTAAAAAAACTGTAGCAATCATGACCCTAGAGAAAGCTAAAGCAAAAAAAAATCTCATTAAAAGAGATAAGGAAGGTGATTACACCATGATAAAAGGTAGTGTAGACAATGAAGTAATATCAGTACTTAACATATATGCAACAAATGGTATAGTACTGAGGTTTTTAAAGGAGCTTAAGGAGGAAATAGAAAGTAAAACTATACTAGTGGGGGACCTCAACCTTCCTCTTTAAATATATCACAAGGATTATTCACTATGACTATGTGGGGTTTATACCACAAATGTAAAGGTGGCTGAATATTAGGAAAATTATCTACATAATTGACCATTTCAACGATCCAACTAATGGATTTGATTAGCCCCATCTTTTTGGTGGAACTGATTCTACAGAATTAATTTTAAAGCATTTTGTATTTGTTTAAAGATGAATTTGGGATCGCTCAACAAATTTCTTATTCTTGCATTTTGGCACTGCCTCTCCTATAATTCTTCTTTCTTATGGAGTTATTTTCATCAGTATCATTTTGTATTCCTTTTTCCATTTGACCAATTTTTGTATGATGTTATGTGCATCAGTAGTATTGTCTACTTCTTTTACAAGTTAATAGTCTTTTTATAATTTTAACATCTTTTTTTTGCCTAATTCTTCCTACACCACTTTTATTTTATTTTAAAATTATTTTTTAATTACTCCAGGAATTCTTTTTGGCCATGTGTGTAACTAGAGAATTCTTAAAGAAGGAAATGACACAATCTCTTTGTAGATTAAAGCAAACCATTTTTACTTAATTTCCTTCATACGCTTCATATTTTTTCTCTTGAATAAGCAAAATGTCTTATTTCACAATATGACAAACATGAAAATGTGTATTGCATGATAACACATGTATAATGGACTTAATATTATCTACCATTTCAAGGAGTTAGAAAGGGAAGGAGCAAGTGAGGCAAAGACATAAGGATTTCAGAACATCAAAAAAAAACAATTATCAATATTTGTATGTGCATATAAAATAACAAAATTATTAGAATGGTAGGCTGATTAAAAGTGTAAGTTAAAAGCCTTTAGAAAGGATATAAATTAAAATAAATAACTTTAAATTTACTACCAAAAAGCATAACTAAATTTATTACCATTTGGGTAAGGAGGTTAATATTATAATAAAAGGATTTTATCCATTTCAAACTAGAGTTAGTGAAATGGATTTATGACAAGAGAAAGTCAGGTATTATTCACCAACATTTTATAAACTTTTCCAAATAGTATATGAACAAGTACTGACATGCAGCAGAAATTTTAAAATATTGTAGATGTAAATGCTAAATCTCTGAAGGAAAATGATGAAATGTGATAATTAAAAAATATTATAAATAGATTCAGACACTGTTATTTAGGAATGCCTTAAGGAATTATATGCAATGAAGAGGACATCCCACACTACAGCTACATGATGAAGCTTCCACTGCAAATGAGATAATAAAATCTGAAATGTTCTCTTTTTCAGTTTAATTTTCTTTACTGTGAGTTTAATTTATTTTTTAATGGTTATATTAACCTAAGGTCATTGGGTGCAAGCAATAAGATAGGAATAATATTATTTGTATTACATCTCTCAACAATTTGTTGCAAGGATAGGTTGCAAAGTGTTTTGAAAAATTTAAAGAATTTTATTCTTATGTAAAGCCATTCACTGTTATTTAAATATTATTTGATCCATTTATTAGTACAATCAAATATATTTGTATGTCTATATGTAAACATGCATACATATGTTCATATATATGTGTGTGTATATATATATATGTATATATATATACATAAAGGTATTTGATTTTGCATGTGTGTATACTTTTTTAAACCTAATTATTAAAAAAACCTCAGTGTTCTATTAAAATCTTTACATCCCCCTGATTTTATCATCTAAATGCACCTAGGAGGTCATGAGAAGCTTTGGAAAAGTTATATGAAGGACCTCTTAATTTAGAAACTTTTTTCTTTTAACATGTTTACTCTACAATAATTATTATGAACATTTGCAACAATCATTAGTGTTCAAGTTTCACACTATTAATCCTCAGTCATTTTATCATGTGCTTGTTTAGATGGCTACCTGACTTTCTCTAAATTTAGGTCTTCTTCATAAAAAACTTTAATAATTTAATAATAGTTGATAATTATAGATGTGTTTATGTAGACAGAATATTTCTCAAATATATAAGGGACTAAGCCAAACTTTTTAAAATATCCCCACACCACCCTCTAGACTGAATGTTGTACCCCTACCCCCTAACCACATGCTGGATATACCCTGGCCTACCTTTTACCACACAGGGGAAGGAGGAGGCATTCCTAATAGGCTGCTGGATAGAAGGGTGGATAAAGTGAGGAATATCCTCAGTGAGTGCAGAGAAAGGGAAAGGAGTGGCCTGAGCATTCTGCTCCCCTCCAGCTTGGTCTCCTGTGAGCCACCCACATTATCCCCTCTGTGTTCCCATTGGGCTGCTGAGCAGAGGGGCAAGTGATGTAAAAAATGTCATCAGGCATATTGGAGAGGAGAACAGCTCTGCCGGAGTCACTCTGCCTTTCTGGACTCTGGGAGTAGCAGTTGGTGGGGCGTGGGGAGGCTGACTGTGTGCCCATAGAGTGCTCTGCATACCATCTTTGACACTCGTGCCATAGATTCACCATCACTGGTCTATATTATGGGCCTTACCAATTTACAGTCTCTGCTTCTGTAAAATCTCAGTTCATAACCATTATACTCTACCATGAACCTACAATCTGCTTATATGAAAAAGAGAAAATTTGAAAGCTATGGATGAGTTTACTTATGTTGGTAATACATTTTCCAGGGATGTACTCATAGATGATAAGGTTAACATATGCATTGCCAAATTTTGTTTGGTGTTTGTGAGAATCCAAAACAAAGTGTGAGAGAGAAGAGGTATTTTGCAGTTTACCAGACTAAAGGTCTAGGGTGCTATTGTGCCTACTTAATTGTGTATACTTGTGAAACCTGGACAATGAACCATGGCAAGGCCAGGAAATTGAATGATTCCTATTTAAATTTTCTTAGGGAGATCCTGAAGATCATCTAGCAGAGACCCAGAGGTCCATTTTCAAGTTGAACTGCTAGGCATTCAGACTTTACCACAGAGAGTGCAACTCTAATAGGCTAGTCATGTTGTTTGACAGAAAAACACATGTTTGCATAAAAGATGATTTTATAGACAATTCACACATGGCAAGCACTTATGGAAGTTGTAAGAAATGATAAAATGACATTCACAAGGTTGTTTTGAGGAAGTTTCATATTGATTTGAGACAAAAGGCACTGACAAAGGACTATCCAGCATAGCATGCCCACATTAAAAAGGCTCTGTGTTCTATGAGCAAAGCATAATGGCCGTAGCTCAAAAGAAATGTGAGATTCACTCCAAACATTTATAATGACTACTTGTGCCTGACTCATAGTAGAGCCTTCTAAGCTTGTCTTGTTTTGATTACCCTAAGTTAGACACACTGTTCATTGACCCTGACATGGTGATGTTATTTTGGTCCTCTTTAAATACAAAGAACAACGACGAATCAACACTGCGGAGACATAATAAAATTATATATTGGTATAATCAGAGGCAGAAATAAAATAGGAAAAAAACCTTTTGGAGTCATTTTAATGTGTACTCTTTGAATAATAATATTATGTAATAAATTTTAAAAACCTCCTTTGAAGTTTGACTAAACAGTATGTCATAAATTTGGTTAATAAAACAAAACATTTTTTAAAAACTTATATTTATAATTATTAGGATAATAGAGTTAATATGAGAAGTGAATAATGTAGTCCCTTATGGAATAATAATTGTTTATTCTTTCCTTCATTTGTATATTCATGTAGATTGAAATTTAAAGGGTACTTCACATATTAGAGCTAGTGCACATTGTTGACTTTGATTTATTCAGATGCTCTACATGGCCTATTAACTATAGTTCTGAACATGTAATACATAAAACTTGGTTTAAAAACTATGTTTATCATTTATTAGCCAAGGGCTTATGAGGATGAGATTAAGACTCTTTTATCCTCAATTATTTCAATAACAACATGAGTATATTACCAGTTCCTAAATCATAAAGTTCTTATAAGAATAACAATATATGCAAAATCCTTTGAAAATTGGAAAGTCCTATACATATAGTATCTTATGGATCATCAAATTTAAACTCCTAATTTGCAGAAGAGAAAAATGAGGCATAGGAAAGTTAAATGTTTTGTTGAAGGTCAAAGATTATAAATGGCAGAACCCATTCAAATCCAGGTTCCCAACTACAAATCTTTTACACTTTCTTACCAATTATTTTAAATTCAATTTGGACATGGTTGGATAGGACCCATATTTTGCTTGACTTAAAATGGGCAAGCAAGAGAAATGGATTATTCAAAGACTAATTGTCCTGAGTTTTTGAATCATCATATTCTATCCATTGTTGAAATGGTTATTAAAACTGGAACGTACAACTAGTTACATTTTCAATGCATATTTTTATCCTTAGGGAGTTTTTTATTAAGTAGATATTATGAATTCATGTTAAGTATGAGATTTTATCATTTCTAGATTCTGGATTAGCATAAATGGCTTACTTGGCTACTTTGTGAACAGACAGCTGAACCTCCTTTTCTGTTCAATATATTCCTTTCAGTCACATCTAATTGTTTATTCTCCTGAATGTTACAGTAGAATTGGTTTTATTTTACTTTTCTAGGACATAGATTGATAGTCCAGGTGGAAAATCAAATGAGACACCCAATACTAAAAATTAAATTGGTTTAAGTCCATTATGCAAGGTTAATGTGCAAATATGAAAGAATGCCAATACCATAGCCTGAATTCCTAGCTTTTAATCTTCTCCATGGTACCTGGCAGCAGTTTTTCTGCTGAAATTAGATTGGCAGGTTAATTATGGAAGATGTAGAAATATGTTTTCTGATAGAAAATCAAACGAATATTCATTCACTTGGCACAGAACCAGAGTGCCACAGACAACTTTTATTTACAACTATTTGAAGATACAAAACATACAATGCATGTCATTGAAAATACCCATGAAAATGTAGAGGAATGGTGCCAGAAACCTCACTGATTCAAATCCAAACAAACATTTATGGAGAAAAAACACCTTGATTCACTTAAGAGAAAATGCATCCAACCATTAGGTTGTAATGTAGCAGGGCACACCCATTGTGCAGCCTCCTTTTCACTGAATAAGATCCCTGTTGGATTTTATCATCAATATAATGATTCTTTGACACAATATGAAAATTTATAATAATTCAACTGTTATTTCTCTCCTAGTTTATGGAGAAGCAAAGCTATTTCTATACAACAGACTAGAATAAATTACAAACAATTTTGTCCTCTAGAGGAATTCATCTTTCTTTGTAGTCAATAAGATAAGAGAGAAACCCTGTAGGAAACATCAAGTTCTTGAAATGACAAACATTTCTGGAAACTCTGGTTTCTACTAATTGCTTATTCTGCATGAATGCAATCAACTCTGTTGGTTAGAGTTATTGGCTAAAGGATTTTGAACAAGATTTACTTTTTGAAAGTTATTTTGCATAAATGATTCTTAAAGGATTTAAGACATGTTTCACAAGGGTAAAAGTTTGTTTTACTTTTCTTGGCCAAAGACTTCTTTATCCCCACTGTTGCACCGTATGCTATATGCATATTGTCTACTTGGCTTCTGTTGTCAATCCTGGAAATTGTTTCATTTTAGTGGTGAAATGAGCCCTGTATTAATTGTGTTGGTGAAGCACACTGGGTCCCCCAGGATATAAGCATCTATATCATCTTGAGTTGCTATTATTAACATGATGTGAATAGTAAACTTTGACATGCAAGGCACATAGCCAATAAAGCTTATCTGATACAAGAGTCATGATTATATTCTTTATTTTTTCTTTCTCTTTATAAGTGGTCATTGTAATTATACAAAAAGATAGGTAGCTTATTTTTTCATATACTTCTTTTTTTCACCCAGAACTGTAGAAATCTATAGACTATCTCCTCCAAATTCTCAAGTAATTGAAAAATCATTCCAATAGTTTTAGATTTCTTGGATTATCTATTGTCAAGGAATAATTTGTGAATTCTTACTAGATATCATACAATGAAAGAGGCTCTACAAATGTGATAACATGAAGAAAAATAAAATATTTGGGATTTAAAACCTGTCATCTAGTTGTAGTGATAGAACCAGTACTTAAAATGTGGTATAATAAATTATAATGATATAAATCAATACAGTACAATATTACAAAGGATGGAGATAACAAAGAAAAAATTCAGTGAATCATAATACTTTTGACTAGGGGAATTATCCCAAACTTCATGAAATATGAGGGTCTTACAATGAGATTTATAATAAAAATAGAATTTAGGTATAAGGATGAAGTGGGAAAGATGTTTATTTTTAAAAATGTCAGAGAAGACCAACACTAGAGTTTTGCAAATCGTTTTGAGTACTGCAATAATAATTCTTGAAAAATTCTCAGATCTGAAGAAACACATCAAAATTGCATAAGTAGATAAGACAATGAATTTTGATGCAGAAGTTAATTAACCCCAGAGCTTCCATTTTTAAATGGAATGATATTATAACTAAACTGTCTTGGCTTCATTTCCCTACTCTGTGCTATAAGTAGGTTGTACTATTTGATCTCTAAAATATTTTATGTTTCTAAAACATATTAACCAAGGAAATATTCAAAATTTTGACATGAATGATATAATAGAGTACTTGAATATACCAACAACTATTCTAGATGTTTTGAGGCATAACTATATCACAACAATGATCGTTAATGTGATGAGGAAGATAAATTAATAAAAGTTCAGTTATGACTTCTAAGCCATGATGGCCAGGTAGGGGTCGATAAAACACATCTTCAAATATTCTTCTCCAAATAATTTCAAAGTAATGTCATAGTTTTGGCAGAGTCAAAAAATAGGTGAGAATGAGACATTCTTCTAGGCCAAGACAATACATGTATGAAAGAGAGATTTGTGACATAGGGAATTAGACTGCCCCAAAATCCATGTGGATTACACAGTTCTATGGGATAAAAGACAGATTATGGTCTGTCTCAGATGAGTTCACAGGGCGGGATATTAGTACATATAGTTCTCTTTACATCTGACCACCTTGGAAGAACTGAAGACATATAGATCCCCATAACTATCTTTGAAAGCAACTGCTCAAGACACATGAAGCTTGATAAAGTGTCCCATACAGCACAATCACAGAGACAATTTTTACCATCAATTTTTACCAGAACAAAGAGACTGGAAAATGAAGGAAAGAAAAAATTACATTTATTTCAAATAAAAAAATAATTGCTAGAACAGGTCTAAAAGGATTTTAGAAATCAAATAATAGAGGCAGAGGAAAAATTGGGGAAATAAATTAGAATCATAAAAGAAAACATCATTAAAAATCAACATGTTGGTAAAGAAAAGAAAAAATATTGAAGAAAATAACATCTTAAAAAAATGAACCAAATGTAAAAGAGAGGCAAAATTCACTGAAGAGAAGAACTCATTAAGAAGTATGGGAAACATTGATAAAGATATACAAGCTTTCACTGAAAAAAAACTTTAAAAGTTCAATTTGTCAAATGGAAAAGGAAGAAAAAAAACATGCTGAAGAAAATAATTTTTATAAAAATTAGAATTGGTCAAGCTAATGGAAGAGAATGACTTCATGAGACATCAAGAAGCAATAAACAAAATCAAAGGAATGCAAGATGGGATAAAATGTGAAATATTTCATGAGAAAAACAACTGGCTTTAGAAATAAGGAAAAGGCAGATATTTTTTAGAATTATTAGACAATCTGAAATCTATCATTAAAAAAATTCCTGGGCTTCCAGGTTAAGATGGCTACAGAGTAGAAGCAGCATGCTAAATCTCTCCTATCCCACATATACTTGACTCCTCAAAAGGACACAAAAAACAAAGCCAGATGAACAAATGGACCCCACAATAGGGAGTAGCACTGAAGATACATGAGATTTGGGGCAATTCCATGCTATAAGGGGGTGAAATAGCTCTCTCTAATATGTGAGCTGATTAACCCACCTCACATACACCGCCTACAGTGCCAAAGCCAGCTCAAAGAGTTAGAGCAACTTTGGGGCATTCATTAAGTTCTTGGTAGCCACCTGGGATCACCAGGGCCTACTCGTGAGAGCAGCAAGACTTAAGACCCCAAGAGTCTAAAGAATGCAGACATTGAGCTCAGACCCTGGGAGCAGACCTTGGGTGGAGACCTAGTGTAGAGGGGTGCCTGACTGTGGAAGCAGCACCCTGAGAGTACAGACTGTGGGCTTAAGGGTAAAGCTGTGAGGGGCAACAATGCACTGTGACTCAGGCAAAAACTGCTCCACAGCTCAATAGATGGAGAGCCTGCCTGCCTCACCCAGACTTCTGATTGACAAAGATAAACAGTATAATAATAATGGCATGTCATGCCCAAGGACTCTCAAAGAGAAAGATCAAGAAGAAAGCTTTAATATCCGATAACTTTTACACAGAAAAAATCTAGACAACAGGGCAGACTGCAGAGGAGAAGAAATAAGAAATCACATCCAAACCTTCCCTAAAATAGGAAAATTGGTTACAAGCTCTTGAAGAGTTCAAATCTGAGATCATGAGAAAGATGGAAGAGATTTGGTAAGAAAAGTTGGAAATAGATCAAAAGGAAATTAACAGTTTAAAAGACAGAAACGTCCAATTGGAGAAAGATGCCCACAAATCAAAAGAATTGATAAGCAAATTGCAGATCAAACTTAAACAGCTTGAAAACAGGGTAGATGAAACCAAAAAGGAAAATCAAAAGATTATAGCAGAAAACAAGTCTCTAAATGACCAAATGGAAGCCTTGAAGAACCAGATAGATCAGATTGAAAAGGAAAACCAGTCTCTAAAGGCTAGAATTGGGCAGTTAGAAGCCAATGATTTCTAAAGACAGCAAGAACAAATAAAGCAAAGTCAAAAGACTGATAAAATAGAAAGAAACATAAAATATCTCACTGAGAAATTGACAGATCAAGAAAAAAGATCTAGAAGAGACAATTTGAGAATCATTGGTCTTCCCGAAAAAGCAGAAATTAATAGAAATTTGGATTCCATACTAAAAGAAATTATTCAGCAAAACTGCCCTGAAGTTCTACAACAAGAGGGCAATATAGAAATTGCAAGGATTTATAGATCACCCTCTACACTACACCCTGAAAAGACAACCCACAGAAATATAATAGCCAAATTCAAGATCTTCCAAAGAAAAGAAAAAATATTACAAGAAGCCAGAAAGAGATAATTCAGATATCAAGGAGCACCAATGAGGACACACAGGACCTGGCAGCCTCCACACTAAAAGACCACAAGGTTTAGAATATGATATTCAGAAAGGCAAGAGAACTGGGTCTACAAAGAAGGACCACCTACCCATCAAAACTGACTGCATACTTCCAGGGGAAAGTATGGGCATTCAACAAGATAGAAGATTTCCAAATATTTGCACAGAGAAGAGCAGGACTAAATGGAAAGTTCGATATCCAACCACAAAAACCAAGAGAAACATGAAAAGGTAAATAATAAAGTGAGGGGAAAGAAGGAAAAATCTTACTTTTAAATTTGCTTCTTTAAGGGCTTCAATAAGATGAAATTATTTGTAATTCCTATATGGAGAAATATTATGTGTAATTCTAAAAAATTGCATTCACTATTATAGTAATTAGAAGAGTTAGTCATAAGAAGACGCTGGTGTACTAAATGGTCTAAAATAACATGGGGTAAAAAAAAGTGGGGAAGGAGAATAGAAGATGGCATCAAGAGAAAGTTGAAGGAATAATAAAAATAGAATAATCTATACCACACAAAGAAGGCATAGGAAGGGAAGGGATGAATACTATAAGAAGAAAGAGAGGAAGAGAGCTTTAATAGGAAATACACAAACCTTACTCTCAGTGAAATTAATCCTGAATGGGAAGAGTAGCTAAATCCTTTGGGATATCAAATCCTATCTAACCCTATGGATAAAATCAAAAGGAATAAACCAAGGAGGTGAGTAGGGTGGGGAGTTCATAAACAGAGGGAGGGAGGAGGAATTTATTAGGCCTTAAAATATAATAAGAGTACAATAAAAAGGGAGAGGGTGGAAAGGGAAGTAAACCAAGGGAGGGGACAAGGGTGATTAATTTAAAACAAATGACTGGTTTAAAAGGAAATAGCATAAGAAGAAAAACTAGAAGAGGATACTAAAATGTTGGGGAATACACATCTGATAATTATAACTCTGAATGTGAATGGGATGAACTTGCCCATAAAACAGAAGTAAATAGCAGAGTGGATTAGAAACCAAAATCCTACCATATATTGTCTACAAAAAAGACACAAGAGGCAGGTGGACATACACGGGGTTAAGGTCAATGGTTGGATCAAAATGTTTTGGGCTTCAACTGAGAAAAAGAAGGCAGGAATGGTAGTCATTATTTCTGACAAAGTCAAAGTAAAAATAGATCTGATTAAAAGAAATAGGGAAGGTAATTACATCCTGATAAAAAGCAGTATAGAAAATGAGGAAATAATAGTACTCAACGTGTATGTTCCAAATGATATAGCATCCAAAATTCTAAAGGAGAAACTGGCAGAACTCAAGGAGAAAATACATAGCAAAAGTATATTAGTGGGAGATCCTCTTTCAGATCTAGATAAATCCAACCAAAAATGAATGAGAAAGAGACAAGTGATGCAAATGAAATCCTAGAAAAATTAGATTTAATAGATATATGGAGAAAAATAAATAGGGACAAAAATGAATACACTTTCTTTTCAGCTGCACATGGTACATTCACAAAGACTGACCATGTACTAGGGCATAGAAACATGGCAAACAAATAAAAAAGTGTAGAAATAATAAATGTTAACTTTTCAGATCATAATGTGTAGAGAGCCATAAACAAGCAATTTGATCTGTAATTGTTATCAGATCCAACTACAACTGATGATTATAACCAATTTTAACTTCTTTCATTATTCAAAGGTTTCCTGTCTAAAAATCATGTTATTTTGTAAAGAAGGGGGATCTGTTGGTAGCTATTAAGAGAAATTAGAATCTCAAGTAGATATTTTTATCTGGACCTCCTCGAAAGATCAATACAGACCGGCAGAGCTGTGTATTTATCTTTCCGCTCTATTTACAGGACAATACAGGTGTGGGATAATTCTCACCTTCCTTCAAAATACAATATAGTCTTATTGAAAAAGCTTTGGGCTCTCAGCACTCCAGCAGGAGGGGGGCTAACTCTGTTCCCCTTTACCTGAGAACACAGATGGCTGGTACAGCCAAGACCGAACCCTTGGCAGGGCATTTTGCCCAAAATTAAAGTAAAATAACGAGGCTCAAAAAATTGTTTAATACCATCAAGGCCGAGAAACTGACAGGGCTTTCCAACCTAACGGAGAAGTCCCAGATTAGTCTATATATCTATATCTATATCTATATCTATCTATATCTATAACCAGAGATTAGTCTCTATATCTATATCTATATCTATATCTATATCTATATCTATATCTATATCTATATCTATATCGATAACCAGAGACTAAACTGAATGGCCTGGGTGGTCTTCAGACGCAAAGAATGAAACAGACTGGAAGCACGGCTTGTTAGCTCATTGTACTTCAAGAAATACTGAAGTAGCCACTTTATTATAAAGGAAATTAAAGATCCCTTTCCCCCAAAAGCCCAAGAAAGTTTCCCACAGTTACAGAGAGCAAGATTTTTACTATAGTCAAAACAAAAACCTTAGAAGCCTTCAGGCGTAGACAAAAACCTATGCTAAACTATCAAGTACATGTGTTATCTTTAAGTGGACCCTGGGAAAGGAATTAAAAGAGGAATCTCAGATTTTTATCTTAGATATCCCACACCTGTCTCATCCCGTAAATAGAGTGGAAAGATAAATACACGGCTCTGACGGTCTGTATTGATCTTTTGAGGGGGTCCAGATAAAAATATCTACTTGAGATTCTAATTTCTCTTAATAGCTCCCAACATATCCCCCTTCTTTTCAAAATAACATGATTTTTAGACATGAAAACTTTGAATAATGAAAGAAGTTAAAATTGGTTATAATCATCAGTTAGAGTTGGATCTGATAACAATTACAGATCAAATTGCTTGTTTATGGCTCTCTACAATAATGCAATAAAAATAATAATCAGTAAGGACACATGGACAAGAAAAATCAAAAACTAATTGCAAATTAAATAACATGATTCCCCAAAATCAGTTAGTTAAAGAACAAATCAGAGAAACAATCAATAATTTCATTGAAGAGAATGACAATATTTAGATATCCTACCAAAATCTGTGGCATGTAGCTAAAGCAGTACTCAGGGGGAAATTTATATCTTTGAGTGCATATATTAAAAAATTAGAGAAGGCAAAGATCAATGAACTGGGCATGCAAATTAAAACACTAGAAAAAGAACAAATTAAAAATCCCCAGTTAAAAACTAAATTAGAGATTATAAAAATCATAGTAGAAATCAAAAAAATTGAAAGTAAAAGATCTTTTGAATTAATAAATAAGACTAGAAGCTGGTACTTTGAAAAAACAAATAAAATTGACAAACTTCCTGGCTTTGGGATCAGTACAATTTTTGTGTCATAAAAGGACCAGATGGATTCACAAGTGAATTCTATCAAACCTTCAAAGAACAACTAATTCAAATACTGTACAAACTATTTGACATAATAAGCAAAGAAGGAGCTCCACCAAACTCCTTTTATGACACAAAATTGTACTGATCCCACAGCCAGGAAGATCAAAAGCAGAGTAAGAAACCTACAGACCAATCTCCTTAATGAACATGGATGCAAAATCTATGATACTAGCAAAAAGACTCCAGTAAGTGATCACAAGGGTTATTCACAATGACCAGGTGGGATTTATACCAAGAATGCAAGGATGATTCAACATTTGGAAAGCCATTCACATAATTGACCATATCAACAAGCAAACCAACAAAAACCACATGATTATCTCAATAGATGCTGAAAAAGCCTTTGACAAAATACAATACCCTTTCCTACTGAAAACACTAGAAAGTTTAGGAATAGAAGGACCTTTCCTAAAAATAATAAATGATATTTATCTATAACAATCAACAAACATCATCTGCAATGGGAATAAATTAGAAGCATTTCCAATAAAATTAGAAGTGAATCAAGGATGCCCATTGTCACCTCTATTATTTAACATTGTACTGGAAACACTTGTAGTAGCAATTAGAGAAGAAAAAGAAATTGAAGGTATTAAAATAGGCAATGAGGCGTCCAAACTATCACTATTTCCAGGTTATATGATGGTCTACTTAAAAAATCCTAGAGAATCAACTAAAAAGTTAGAGGAAATAATAACTTTAGCAAAGTTGCAGGATGCAAAATAAACGCACATAAATCCTCAGCATTTCTATATATTTCCAACAAAATGCAGCAGCCAGAGTTAGAAAGAGAAATTCCATTCAAAAACACACTAGACAATATAAAATACTTAGGAATCTATCTGCAAAGAAAAACATAGGAATTATACAAATACAACTATGAAATGTTTTCTACACAATTAAAACTAGATCTAAACAATTGGAAAAACATTGAGTGCTTATGGGTAGAATGAGCTAATGTATTAAAAATGACCATTCTTTCCAAATTAATTTACTTATTTAGTGCCATACATATCAAACTACCAAAAAACATTTTTTACTGAATTAGAAACATCTGTAACAAAGTTCAGAAATATCAAGGGAAGTAATGAAAAAAAATGAAGGACATGAATTGACAATTTTCAGATAAAGAAGTCAAAACTGTCAATAAGCACATGAAAAAGTCTTCTAAATCTCTAATAATTAGAGAAATGCAAATCAAAACAATTCTGAGATATCACCTCACAACCAGCAGATTGGATAAAATGATAGCAGGGGAGAGTAATGAATGTTGGAGGGGATGTGGCAAAATTGGGATATTAATGCATTGCTGGTGGAATTGTGAGTTGATCCAACCATTCTGGCTGTCAATTTGGAACTATGCTCAAAAGGCTTTAAAAGACAATCTACCTTTTGATCCAGCCATATCATTGCTTGATTTATACTCCAAAGAGATAATAAGGCAAAAGACTTATTCAAAAATATTTATAGTCTCGCTCTTTGTGATGGCAAAATATTGGAAAATGAGAGAATGTCCTTCAATTGGGGAATGGCTGAACAAATTGTGGTATCTGTTGGTGATGGAATACTATTGTGTTCAAAGGAATAAGGAACTGGAGGAAATCCATGTGAACTGGAAAGACCTTCAGCAATTGATTCAGAGTGAAAGGAGCAGAACCAGGAGAACATTGTACACAGATACTGATACACTGTGGTACAATTGAACATAAAAGACTTCTCTAGTAGCAGCAATGCAAGGATTCAGAGCAAGGCTGAGGGACATATGAGAAAGAAAACTAGCCACATTCAGAGGAAGACCTGTGGGAGGAGAAATACAGAAGAAAAACAGCTGCATGCACACATGGGCTGATGCGGATATTATTGGGGATGTAGACACTAAATGATAAGTCTAGTCCAACTATCAAAAATATGGAATTAGGTCTTGATTAATGCTACATGAAAACCCAGTGGAATTTATGACAGCTACTTGGGTTTAGGGGGATGTGAGGGAGAGGGAAAGAATATGAAATATGAAACTATATGAAAATATTCAAAATAAAAACATTAAAAATATTTTTGCATTATTTTCATTAAGGATATTGGTTTAAAGTTTTTTGGCCATCATAGCTTGGTAATCAATATCATTTTTGTATCATAAAAAGAATTTGGTAAGTCTCCTTTTCCTACAGTTTGCAGAATATTAGGATTAATTGATCTTTAATTGTTTAATAGAATTCACTTGTAAATCCATCTGGCATTGGTAAATTTTTTCTTAGAGAGTTCCTTGATGGCTTGTTCAATTTCTTTTTCAGATATGGGATTATTTAAGTATTCTATTTCATCTTCTGTTGATCTGTTAATCTGTTAATCTAAGTAGTGTATATTTTTATAAATATTCATCCATTTATCTAGAAATTGGCATATTTTTGTCATTTAATTGGATGAAATAGCTCTTAATAATTGCCTTAATTTACTCTTCACTAGAGTTGAGG
The DNA here is from genome assembly GCF_016433145.1 of Gracilinanus agilis. Classification (NCBI taxonomy): domain Eukaryota; kingdom Metazoa; phylum Chordata; class Mammalia; order Didelphimorphia; family Didelphidae; genus Gracilinanus; species Gracilinanus agilis. Next base: position 176,964,020 of record NC_058132.1, on the reverse strand, counting down.
TCACCCTTTTCATTCATGATACTATTAATTTAGTTCTCTTCTTTCATTTTTTAATTTGATTAACCAGTACTTTATTTTTTTTTCAAAATAAGAGCTCCTAATCTTATTTATTAGTTCAATAGTTCTTTTGCTTTCAATTTTATTAATTTCTCCTTTGATCTTTATGATTTCCAGTTGTTCTTTATCTGAGTTTTTAAATTTTTCTCTTTATAGTTTTTTTAGTTGCATGCCCAATTCATTAATTTCTTTTTTTTTGTTAATATAGGCATTCAAAGATATGAATTTTCCCCTGCATACTATTATGACTGTATCTCATAAATGCTGATATGTTGTCTCCTCATTGTCATTCTCTTCAATGAAAAACATATTTGTTTTTATGTTTTGTTCTTTAATCTAGAGTTTTAGAGTATAAGATTATTTATTTTCCAATTAATTTTTAATTTGCTTGTGCATGTACTCTTACTAATTATAATTTTTATCATATTATGATCTGAAAATTTTGCATTTAATATTTATGCTTCTCTGCATTTGTTTGCAATGTTCTTATGCCCTAGTATATGGTCAGTCTTTGTAAATGTACCACGTGCTGCTGAAAAGAAGATATGTTCCTTTTTATCCCTATTCACTTTTCTCCATATACGTATTAATTATAATTTTTCTAAAAATCTATTTACATCTCTTTCTGCTTTCTTATTTATTTTTGGATTGACTTATCAAGATCTGATAGAGGAAGGTTGAAGCCTCCCACTAAGTATAGTTTTACTATCTATTTCTTCCTTAAGTTCCAATAGTTTCTTCTTTAAAAATCTGGATGCTATACCATTTGGTGCATACATTTTGAGTACTGATATTTTTTCATTGTCAATATTGCCTTTTATCAGGATGCAATTACTTTCCTTATCTCTTTTAATCATATCTATTTTTCCTTTGAATTAGTCTGATATCATAATTACGACTCCTGCCTTCTTTTTATGAGTTGATGCCCAATAAATTTTGCTCCAGCCTCTTATCTTTATCCTGTGTCTAACTGCCTCATGTGTGTTTCTTGTAGACAACATATGCTAGGATTTTGGTTTTTAATTCACTCTGCCATCTGCTTCTGTTTTATGGGTGAGTTCATTCCATTCACATTTGGAGTTATGATTATGATTACCATCTATGTATTCCCCATCATTTTGATTTTCTTTTTTAATCCTGCCCTTTCTTCTATCATTATTTCCCTCCACACCACTGTTTTAATCCGTTTCCTTTTACCCCACCCCTGTTTTACTTTCCTTTCCACTCCCTCCCTTATTATTCCCCTCCTATTTCTCCTTAGTGTCTTTTAATCACCTCCCTAAAATTTTTTTCCTCCTTTTTAATACTCTTCTCCTCACTCCCACCCTTCTTTATTCCCTTTCAATTGAACCTCTCTCTAGGGTAAGATAGAATTCCTTAATAAATTTGGTTGTTCTTTCCTCTTAGAACTGATTCTTCTGAGAGTGAAGTTTAAGTATTACCTGTCACCACTCTCTTCTTCCCTTTAATAGTATTCTTCCCCCTTCCAACCCCCAAACATATTATTTTTTATGTGGTATAATTTATACTATTTTACCTCTTCCCTTATGTTTCTCTTAGTCCCATCCTCTTTTTTCCACCCCTCTTTTTTACATATCATATTAAACAGCTTAATACTAAAACCTCTGCCTATGTATATTTCTTCTATTTGCTATATAATGAAAAAAATTTAAAGTTAGAGATACCATTTTTTTCTGTAGGAATATAATTAAATTGATCTTATTGAAACCCTTACATTTTCCCCCTTTTTCTTGTTTACCTTTTTATGGTTCTCTTAAATTTTGTATTTGAACAACAAATTTTCCATTTAATTTTAGTCTTTTATTTAGGAATGCATAGAAATCTTCTATTTTATTAAATGACAATACTTTCCCTTAAAAGTATATTTTCAGTTTCATGGGAAGGTCATTCTTGGTTATAAACCCAGTTTTCTTACTTTTCTGAATATCGTATTCCAAGCCTTGTGATCCTTTAGTGTGGAAGCTCCTATATCCTGTGCAACCCTGACTGGGGCTCCATGATATTGAATTGTCTCTTTCTGGCTGCTTGCAATATTTTATCCTTGATTTGGAAGCTCTTGAATTTGGCTTTAACATTCCTGGGAGTTGATTTTTTATGGATTTAAAGTAGCGGATGACCTGTGGATTCTTTCAATGTCTATTTTGCCCTCTTGTTAAAGAATATCAGAGCAATTTTATTGGATATTTTCTTGTAATATGATGTCTAGGCTTTTTAGTTGTTGTTACATGCTGTCACTTAGTCCAGTAATTCTCAAATTATCTCTCCTGGATCTCTTTTTCCAGGTCAGTTGTTTTTTCAATAAAATAATTCATGTTTCTTTCTATTTGTTCTTTCTTTTGATTTTGCTTAATACTTTTTTGCTGTCTTGTGAGATCATTAGCTTCTATTTGCCCAGTTTTAGTCTTTAAAGACTGATTTTCAGCTATAATCTTCTGAATTTTCTTTTCAGTTTGGTCTATCCTGCTTTTCATGGTTTCCAGTTGGTCAGTTCTAGTCTCCAATTTGATTATTACTTCACTTGATTTCTGTGCCTATTTTTCCATTTGTGAAATTTTGTCCTTTAAGCTGTTATTTTCTTTTTGTATTACTTTAATTTCTTTTTTCACACTTTTCTTCTAATTTTCTTACTTGGTTCTTGAACTCCTTTTTGAGTTCCTTCAGAGCTTGTGAGTCATTTCTATTTTGGGAGAGTTTGCATGTGTTTGCTTGTTTGTTACTTTCTGCTGTTGCTTCTGTATTTTGCTCTTTTTCTCCATAAAAATTTTCCAGTCAAGAGTTTTTTTTGCTGTTGTTTACTCCTTTTGCTGTTGGAGGATTAGCATTCCTGCATGTTGGTGATCATTGATTTCTTAGCATCTGTCTAGCAGGGCTTTACCTTGGTACTATCTTCCCTTTCCTTTCAGAGGCCTGAGGGAGGGCAGATAGATCTTCCTCAGCTGTTGAGGCTTGGATTTTTGAGTGTGGATCTATTGTGTAAAATGCTGCACTCTGTATTTTTCCCTGAGGCTATCTTCCCTGCCCCTGATGTCTCTCCTCTGGCCACCATGTTGCTTCCCACAGTATGAGGACTGAGCTCCATGCTGGTAATCCTTGACTTTTTCTGCCAAGGCCTCACACAGCCCTGAGAGGTAAGTCTGAGGTGCTTTTAGCCAGCCCCTGAGAATTTGGAGATTTCCCTGCCCCTGGCTCTAACTCTGGAGTGGTAGGTGGTAGAGGAAATGGTTTTCATCTTGCACTATTCTTGACACCTTTTCACCCTCCTGTAGCATCTCCACTCAATGTCTACCTTTCATTCTCTTTCAAGTGGGAATGCCCCTTTATGTGTCTTGTTTTGATTTCTGTTTTTTCAAGACACTTTTTAATGATTGGTTGGAAGGTAATTCAGAGCAACTCGAAGATTCTTCTATCACACTATCATCTTGGCTCCACCTGTCTCCAGGGTCACCTCTAAAAAATAAAGATTTAAAGCAGGATTTCTAACCTTCAGTTGGAGTTCTTCTAAAAGAGCTGAATATAGATTATTGGAAATACTGACTAATCCTCATTTTATAGGTTAAGCAGAAAGACACTTCTTTATTTTTCTCTAGAGATTTGAGGTAATATTATTTTGATTCTTTGCATCCTTTGTGAAACATATTGGTTAACAACTCTCCATTTTAAAAAGGGAGGGTTATATAGCAGAAGGAAGTATGATTGGTAAATGACTATGATATAAAAACCAAAATGAAATGTTAATTTTTAAGTTGCTGTTCCAAAATTAGGAATCCTTTTCAACCATTATCTCCTATTAAATTATGAATCACCTTATTGAAATCATGACATGAATTTGTCTAGAATTAAATTAATATATCATGCTACATTTAGTCAAACATCTTAGAAAACCAACAAAGCCACTGTTGGGAAAAATAAGGTTGACAAAAAATAGAAATGATTGAAAATCAATTCACAGAAATCAGTAATTGTACTCTCATTGAAGTTTTCCCAAAATCACATTCGTAGTACACATTTATTTGTACTTCCCCCTGGAATTTGTTTATTTCCCTTACAATTTGCTTTGCTGACTTTTTGCTGGCTTTGCCATTTGCCATTCTTGTATCCTCTTTATCCTCCCTCCCCATTTTAACTATATTGTTCATTTCATGATAGATTAACCATTGCCTGTTTTTTGGAATATTGATCTTTGGGCTCCTTTTTTCTGAGTTTCTAGGGTATACTTGACATTGGTCCTGGTGAAAAGACATTCCATCATCCCAATTGTTTTCCCTGTTTTGGTGATCTCCTTTCACCATTATTTAGGCACAGTCCCTTGTCTGTTGAAGCATTACCTATCACTTGACTGAGATTTCCTTTCTAAAGGCTGGGGAATATAGTTGTTTCTATATAAGGATGGCATAATGAATAGCTTAAGAAGCCATAAATGTGTATGTGTTAGGAGATGAACTGAGACTACTGAACTCCCTCAATTGTTTGGCTAGTAAAAGAATAATGTCTCATTTACTTTTTAAAAACCTCTTTTTATTCCCACAGGGGAAGAACATATGCTAATGAGTAATAGGATCACTTAACAAATAAGATTTTTGATGAATGTGGATTTTATTTTGGGAAGAATATATTGTTGAGATATTTGAGTAAAGGGAATATTTTAGGAGAGCCCTCCCAATATTCCCTCTAAACAGCATTTAAATAATGTCAAATAAAAATTTAAAGCAACATAACCAACAAAAGATTGTCATGAAACATTTTTCCACAACTGGACAACTTAAGGGAATAGTAAGAGGAATTTATAGCACTGTGTTTGGGGTGGCTAAGATCATAAAAAGTGCATCCACTAGCTTGGACCTTGCAGAGAGTAGCCCAACAGTAGCAGTAGCAGTTGTGTAGAGAATACTCATCACCCAGAAAATGTAAGCGAACTAAACCCTTGCTAAGAAAGACATTCTAAGGGACAACTGTAGTAGCAATGGCCCTAGGACTTTGTGCAATCTGGAAACTCCATTGCATATTACCCAGATCCAGATTACAGTCTCAAAGCCGAGAGGAACATATTTCATTGCAAGGGAGAAAAGGGAGCTACCTGCATAAGGATCTCAGTTATTGGAATCAGGAGAGTTGAGGTCATAAGAGACCAAGGGATGGATCTGGATGAAGATGAGAATGCAGACAAGGAGAGTAATCATCATGTGTCTTCTCATATCACATCACCTTGAAAGCATTAAAACAAATTATGTGCTTTTAGAACTGGCTGCAAAAATAGCATAAAAATGACTGAAGCTTGGGAAAGGGATCTCATCATCACCCGCTGAAGCTGAACAGAGTCCAACATTAAGCCTAAACTGAAGTCAAGAAAATGAGCAATAAATAGAAAAAAAAAAACAGTCTATAAAAGAGGTATTATTCTGACAAGGAACCTTATTACAAACTAAGGGAAGACAATGACATGGAGATATCTACAACAAAGACTCAAAGAAAAAAATGAATATTGGCCATAAACTCAACAAAAATGTCTAGAAGAGCCAAAGAAAGAGATAAAAAGAAACAAATATAACTTTGAAAATCAAATAACAATTTAAAAGATTTTGCAGAAGAAAAACCAATGCAACCAAGATAAGAAGGGGAACAACAAAATGGAAAAAAAATAATAGCAAGTATATCTGAGAAAGGCTTCATTTCTCAAAGACAGGGACAACTAATCCAAATAAAGAAGAAAACAAAACATTTTCCAATTGAAAATAGTCATTTGATATGAATAGACAATTCTTCTTAGATGAAGGAATTAAGACAATTTTTGTCATATGAAAAAATTATCCAAATCACAATTGAGTAGAGAAAGGCAATTTAAAATGACTCTGTTGTATTTCCTAGCACTTATCAGACTTACAAAAAGGAAAATGAGAAATGTTGGAGGGAATGTGGAAAAAATGGAACACTAATACACTATTAGTGGAAATGTTAACTGATACATATGTTCTAAAGAGAATATGGAAACATACTCAAAGGGCCCTCAAACATATATACATACTTCTATATAAACATACATGCATGCATGCATATATATGTATGTATGTCAGGTCTTTTGTAATGGCAAGGAACTGGAAATTGAAGAGGGTTCATAAATTGAGGAATGACTGTAAAAGTGGTGGTATATTATTGTAATAGACTATTATTGTGCCATAAGAAATGACAAACAACATGATAACAAAGATCCTAGAAAACCTTTTGCAAAATGATGCTAAATGAAGTGAGCTGTACCAAGGGAACTTTGTACAGAGTAATAGCAATAAAGTACAATAGTCATATGTGAGTGACTTAACAGTTATTAGGCATACAAGGATGCTGGGAGACTCCAAGGGAGTCATGATGAAAAAGGCTATCCAATGACAGAGAAAGATTGAACAACATATGAATGCAGATTGCAACATAATATTCTTCATTTAATTATTTCATGAAATTATTTCTAGTATAAGTAATATGAGTCTTCTTTCATAATATAATGAATATGGAAATATGTATTTTGTGATAACTCATATACAGTCTATATGATATGTCCTGCTGTCTTGGAGTGGGGAGAAGGATAAGAGAAAGAGAGAGAACTTGAGTTGTAAAACTCCAAACTTAGAATTTAAAGTGGCAAAGGATCTATGATTACAAACAAGAATAATTTACCAATTAAAACTGAGTATAATTCTTTAGGAGGATGGGATATTTAATGAGATAGGAGACTTCTAAGTATTCCTAATGAAACGACTCATGACTCATAACTCCAAATCCAGCATCCTGTAATCTAGTTGCAAAATGAGTTAAAATGGACTTAACTTCTACTACTTCAGTTATTAGATAATAAACATATTGACAGAAATGTATGTGCATGAACATATTTATCAGTATCACATGAAGACATTTAAATCTAAAAAAATCAATTCAATAACAATTTATTATATTACTACTATTCATTGTTTTTGGCATAGGGAATACAAATGTACAAAAAAAAGCAAGAAAAGAAAAAGAAGAGAAAGAAATGGTCCCTGCCTTCATGTAGTTTAATTTCTACTGGAAAAAAGTAAAAAATGTTTAACTTTCAAGGGAAAAATATTCTAGTTCCTGATTAAATTAGCATTGCCTTAAAATAAAAATGCTCAGTGTAAAGAGGAATGAAAAGAAAAAAATGACGTAAGTTGGCTTTCAAAGATAGAGAGAAATAGTATTACTTTAGCATTCTAATGGGAAATAACCAGGGAAGTAGACTTGAATATTAAATGTGGGTCCAGAAGGGTGTGAGGGAGACAGTAATGACAGATGGAGGGAACAAACAAGGTAGGGAGATTGGGTTTTAACTTGCTAAGGGGATATCTGTAACAGAAATGGCAGTTATGCCCTAACTGCCACTCTGCACCATCAAGACAAGGCCTATGGAAACTAGCAAGCAAATGGCTAGAGTTTGTAACAATTTTATTTAGGGAAACTATGGTAAAGGATGGGAATAGGGATTACTACACTTTCAGACTAAAGGCAAACCACAGGGTCAGGAGAGGGACTTATCCACACTAAACTGAGACCTAAGCAAGACAGGGCACAGAGAAAAGCAAGATTGAAGTAGGAATCCTAACAGCAGAGTCCAGAGAGGTTACAGGATGCCAGGAGCCAACTCCTCCAGAACCACTAGCTGTACTCCTTCAGGTGGGTAGATTCTGGGAGCTAACCCAGCCCAAGTTAACCTGCAACTCAGGTTGGGATTAATAGTCTCTACCAAAATCTCCCACAAGTAGTTGTCAGTCTTCCTTCAGGATCTCTGGAAATCTGAGGTCTCCTAGGGTCAGTTGCAACTTGTCTCAACCACCATCGTGTCCTTCTCAGAGAGAGCAAGCCACTTCCTGCTTCCCTATTCCATGTGAAATTCTCCAGCCCTTCCTATTAAGTCTTCTAAATGATAATTTAGTAATCATCCTCATAATGGCATTGACAGTATGATAGTTACCAAGCTAAGATCAAGAGGTATGATTAATGTATTGTTTTCACCCTAATCCATGACCGCACAAATTCTCAAATTCTAATGATTGTTAGTTTTGTTAAAATAATTCACATTATTATTCCAGAGAAAATGTATTCCTTAACATGACTAGATCAATGTAATCCTATTAAGACTAAAAGAAATAAGAATTATAGTCCACTTTGAAAGAAATAAAAGTCATTATGATATTAGAATTGTGGTTTTGTCATCAATTTGGAATGGAGTTGGGATCTGGAAACAAAATATTTGCATTTAGGTGCTACTTCTTTGGATGAAGGCACTTAACCAAGGGACTTCTAAGGATATTATTATTTAAGCAATTAAAATATTAACGTATAAAGAGGCCCAATAAACTCTGTTTTTATACCTATATCTGTATCTACATCTCAAGTATATCTAGAGGAATGGATAAGTGATAACATTGGTGTGGGCAATTGATGTAGGTAGGTATCGAAGAATTGATTAGGGCCCAAAGAAGGATTTGTCTTCCAAGGCAAATTCAATCATGTAGTCCATATATCAGATACAGGATTTGAACCTAGGCTTTCCTGGCCTTAGATTAAGATGTCTATACATTATAAAGTTCTACATTAGATATTATCTATGCAATACATTAAGTACTTTCATCATGGTAAGTAGGCAAAACCCAATTCTTAGAAGCTATGTCAGTGAAAGATGATTTGTGTAAGAGTGAAGACATCTTGAAAGAGTCATGGAATATTGAGAGAAGGAGCGTTCAAGTGACAGTTGGAACAGCAGAGACTTCAGGGAGTTGGGAACCTAGGTGGGGGCTTTCAGGGGGTTTGAACTGGATGAGGGAGGATGTGGATCTGAGCTCTGAGATCCCCTGAAGGAGTTTTGGTTTCCTAAGCAGAGAAGATCTGTTCCAGAGACATCTTGGAACCCTGCCATCTCCCAGGACTCGAGCAGTGCTCAACTGTGTTTAGGGTTGCTGGAATCCTTTGGGGAACAGTTCCCTGAACCTCTCTTGCCTTGGGCCTTTGCCAGACAGTATCTCAACTTTAGAATACTTAATCAGTATAGTGTTTAGGCAATAATATTAGTTGGGGAAGGGCAGGAGAATCCCTGGATTGAGGAAGACTCTGGCTCTCCCTTAGGGATAGAAGACTGAGTTGGACTCTCCAGGGTGAAAGACCTGACTAGACAACCCTTTAGGGATCCCTGTGTCCCCCTTACCTACAAAACACCACAACATTCCTCTTCCCCTGTTGGTCGAATTAAATATCAAAAGATCAGATTTTCTTTAGTTCCTTTAAAGGGACACTAGGTTGGGAGGGAGCATAGTGCTATAGTCAGGCTAAACTTCATCTCTAGCCTGACCACCTGCTGTGAAGAGGGCAGAGGTTTCTGTGTACCCTGACTTGCACCTACACTGAACCAGGGTATCACTCACTTCTCCTTGAGGGGGTACCATCCTTTCAGTCCCCCAATTGTGGCTTGCCCTCTTAGGGTCTCCTGTTATTCAAGGGGCCCCAATCTAGTCTTACTGTGATAAGGGGCAGTAGTGGGTGAGGAGGGGATTTCCAGACAAATTTGATCTTGTTCCCAGCTACATTCCCCTCTTCTTAAAACATCCCCCTATTGCATTTGACAATTTGTATCATGCTGAACCTAAAATAACTGCTTGTTTTGTTTGGAAAAGAAGTGTAACATAAAAGTATATTGTCCCCTTACCTATTTAACTTATATGAACAATACATCATATGAAATTTCAGGATAGTTGAAACAAAATGCAAAGTTAAGACTGCCAGGAGAAATATCAGAAGTCTCAAAAACATATATGATTCCACTCTAATGGCAGAAAGTAAAAAATTAAGATGCCTTTTCATTTGAGTGAAAGAGGAAACTGTAAAAGTTGGCTTGAACTTAACAGCATGAAAACTAATATTTTGACAACTGATCCCATCACTTCCTCACAGACAGAAAGGAAACAGAAACAGTGTTAGATTTTATAATCTTGGGCACAAAAATCACTGAAGAGGTTGATTGCAAGCATGAAATTAAAAGATGATTGTTCATTGGAAGGAAAGGTATGGAAAATATTGGGACAGCGTATTAAAAAAGTAAAGACATCACCTTAATGACAAAGGTCTATGCATTTAAATATGTGGTTTTAACAGTAGAAATATATGGTTGTGAAAGATGGGCAATACAGGAACTGGCAGAATCAACACTTACAAATTGTGGTTCTGGAGAAGTCTTTAGAGAGTTCTTAGGAAAATAAGAAGCTAAAATCAGTCAGCACTTTAAAATAATTCAGATTATTCACTGGAATTTTAAATACTAAAAGTGAAAAAAGGACTCACTGGAAAAGACTCTAATGTTGAGAAAGATTGATAGCAATAGGAAAAGTGGATGGCAGAGGGTGAGATAGTGTGTACTGTAAGTCATGAGCTTGGACAGATTTCAAAAAATAGTGGAGGATGGAATGATCTCTCATGTTATATCCATGTGATCACAAAGAGTCAGATATGACTGAAAAACTTAAAAACATCATTTATCATTATAAATGTTTGATCTTGCAGAATCACTCAGTGGGCCTATAGTGTTTGGAGTCTGGTATCATTCCATATTCGTTATATAGATGTGGAGGTTAAGACTAGTTTTAGTGGAGTATTAAAGAGGATTCTGGGAATATGGCGGCTTAGACGGAACAAATCTTCAGGCCTCCTCAGCCTTTCACACTGAGATAGAAAACAGGGTGCTTTGAGAGGAAAGAAAACCAATCTGAAAGCAGGACAGAGAAGGGGGACCCTACTGCTGGGTCAAGAGGTACACCAAGAAAAGGACTTCAATTCTTGAACTGTTGGGTCTGATGATATAGAAGGGGAATCCCAGGACACCTCCCCCACAGGCTCTCTGGAGTCTCCAGAGGCCCCTGAAATCTCCGGGCTGTCAAACACAAACTTGGAAAGAGGGCTTGAGGAATTTACGTAATTCTTAAATGTGGATACAGATGCCATCAAATTCAAACACAGCTGTTTAATCCAATATATGGATGATTTGCTCTTGGCTTCACCAAGTGCTGAAGTGTGTCAGGAGTATAGCAAGCACCTCCTTTTGGAACTATATAAGAGAGACCATAAGGTCTCAAAAGACAAAGTTCAGTGGTATCTCCCCAAGGTCCAATATTTAGGTTTCATTTCAACTGCTGGGTCCTGTCTTATTTCTCCAAAACGTATTGAAAATATCCAAAAATTATGTGCTCCTACCACAAAAAAGCAATTAAGGGCAATTCTTGGAACAACTGGATTCTGTTGACAGTGGATCCCTTGCTATGAGGAAATTGCAAAACCTCTTGTAACACTTACAAAAAATTTGGTGTCTGAACCACTTAAATTGGAAACAGAACACCTGACAGCTCTTTTTAATTTAAGACAAGCTATCCTGTCTGACCCTGCTCTAGGCATCCCAAATTATGATAAACCATTTACTTTATATGTCCATGAATAGAGAGGGGTTGCTTTAGGTCTTCTGACTCAACTTTTGGGACCTACTCAATACCCAGTAACCTATTATTTGGCCAAGTTGGACCAAGTAGCTTCAGGAGCACCACCATGTCTTAGAGGAGTAGCTGCAACAGCTCTATTAGTGACTAAATCTGCCAAACTAGTATTAGGATGCCCTCTGACCATAATGTACCCACATGAAGTTGAGGCATTGCTACTGAGACATAGGACACAGGCATTTACAGATCAAAGAATTACAAAATATGAAATAAACTTCTTGAACAATGAACATATCACAATAAAGTGCTGTGGAGTTCTTAATCCTGCAAGCTTGCTCCCTGATTTGCCTACTTCTGGAGAACCTTTACATGATTGTACCTCTTTTGTATCCATTGCTGATAAACCTCGCAATGATTTACTGGACACCCCTTTGGACAACCTGAATTAATATTATTTATAGATGGTTCATCCTTTATGGAGGATTATATGCTCTATACAGGAGCTGCAGTAGTTACTAGTTACTGGATTTGCCACTCTGTGGTCAGCTTCCATACCCTCAAATGTAAGTGCACAAGGAGCAAAACTCACAGCTTTAAAGCATGCCTGTATTATAGCAAAGGATAAGAGGGCCACAATTTACACTGACTCCCATTATGCTTTTGGCATGTGTCATGCTGTCAGTGTGCTATGGCTTCAAAGGGGATTCCTGACATCAGCTGAAAAATGTATTGCTAATGGAAACCTTATTACGGAAGTTCTTTCTGCCCTCCAGGTCCCCAAAGCCATAGCTATTGCTCATTGCTCTGCACATACATGTGGTACTATAACATAGAAAATGGCAGGATGGAATTCCTGCAGGATACAGGATAAAGCCTCATCCAGAATTCCGGGAGTCCCCCCCTGGAGAACTCTGGGTGAGGGGATAGTTGTAAAGGAGTTAAACAGTTGATTCCTGGGTGTTGAGGTGAGCAGGTCACTCTGCTACCTGTTCCTGGTTTGGGGTTTGCCTGGGAGACCATAGTGGCAAAAGCCATTGTGGTTTCTACTCAGGAGTTTGCCTGTATAGTGGAATTAGACCTTCATTGCAATAGCATTTCATTATTCATTTAGTTATTTAGATTATAGGAGTAATTACTATTAGCTTTGAGGGCAAGTTAGCTAAACGTCTGCCACTCCCTCCTGGGGAGGAGGGGCAGTTTCTACCTAACTCATCAGGGCTTCCTAGTTTATCCAAATCTTTTATACACCTTCCCTGCATTCCCCTTCCTTCTTTTATCAATATAAGCTTTATTTTTAGTAACAGTGCCTGTGTATTATTACTCACTACAGCCATTAAGCTTGGCTCCTGTCGGTTGCCAGCCTAAGAATTCAGATCTTTTTCAGTCCTTAACATCAAGAGATCAAGCTTCTCCTTTGTCCCTCAATCAGACCTGTGGGGAACATAAGTTTGAGAAAGGAACATCATTAAAGATTTGACTTTGCTGAATCTCGCTTGAAGACACACTGCCCTGTCTCCATTTTAACTGAAAACCAACTGCTTGGGGGAGGGGTTTGTGAGCAAGGAGTACGTTACCCCCTCCCTACTCACTCAAGCCTGTTTGTGGGGGAGGTGAGGGAGTCTTGCAAACTCCTAGCCCAGGCTAGTCCATCTGCTTTCCAACATCCCTGTTATTACAAACATAACAGTACTGACCCTGTCTAGAGGGGAAATGACCAAGCAGATGCTGTAGTAAAGCTAGGGGCCTTGGAAGGACCTGAACTCATTTTGGCACTGACAATCACTGATGATTTGGATATATCCCTTTCCTATACTGACAAGGAAGTAGGACAATGGAAAGAAATTCAAAGCCAAACAAGTTAATGGAGTATGGGTATCATCAGATGGCAAACCCCTGCTCCCTAGAAATTCTACACCCAAATTTGTCAATCCATTCATAAACATGGTCATTGTTGCACCCAAGGCATTGTAGACTCTGTTAAAAGAGTATGGGTAGCACCTGGAATAACTGCAATTGCCTCCAAAATATATACACCTTGCTCTACATGTCAGGCCTTCAATGAACATTCTTTTTGTGGCAAAGCCTTTGGGGGACATCTTCTTGCTTACACACCATTTGATCATTTACAAATTGATTTTATCTTTAAGCTGAAAGCTGGACAGTATAAATTTTGCCTGGTCATAGTTGAACAGCTGACCAGGTGGCCTAAAAATTTTCCTACTGCACAGGCCACAGAGGCTTTTGTTGCCAAAGTCCTCCTAAAAGAAATTATTCCTCATTTTGGACTGCCAGTATGGATCAATTTGGATAGAGGAAAGCATTTTATGGATTCGGTCTTATCACAGATTTATTCATTTTTTGGGATAACTCCTAAATTTCATACAACTTATCATCCCCAGAGCACTGGCCAAGTTGAAAGGATGAAAAAAGAACTTAAAACTCTGATTGGCAAATTGTGCACAGAGACTCATCTAAAATGGCCCAAAATTCTCCCTCTGGCTCTATTTTATCTCAAAAAACAACCCACAGGTGATTTGCACATCTTGAAGGAGACCAAGACAGGAAGCCTTTTGAGCCTTACAGAATACCTTGTTGCAAAACCCCTATCCCTGGGTGGAATAATGCCACCACCCCATAACCACAAAATGTTCCTTTTCGGTGTCCCAAGAAAAACCACAGCCCTGCCTCCCCTAGCACTACTCCCACCATAGCTTGCCAAACAGAACCACTGAGAACATATATACCAGCCCCTGAGAGGAGGGGGGCAGAACTCTTGCTGAGCTCCCCTGGTGAGCACCAGGTCAATAAATGACCCTTTTTGCTTGATTGCATTGTCTACTGGTCTTCCTTGGTGGTGGGCAATGACTCGGACCCTAATAATCTCACCATTTGAGAAGCTATTCGGACATCTATCTATTCAGGTTCAACCATATACCCCTGCCTATACTTCATTGTTAGGAGGAGATACAACCATTGCCACTTATATTAGACAATTACAAACAAAATTGTGAGAACTCCACAACTCTGGAACTGCTGTTCAAGCAGGGCCCAAAGATTTCTCACTTCACGATCTAAACCCAGGTGATAGAGTGTAAGTAAAGAACTTGAAACTCACTTGGTCAACTGAACCTGTTTATGATGGATCATTCCTGGTCCTATTGACTACACTAACAGCTATTAAAATTGGGGAGAAGGACGCATGGATTCATTGTAGCCATGTAAAACAAATACCTTCTGTTGATACTGAATAATTGATCTGTATTGAAATTGACTATTGATTGTATTTGCGACTTGCTACATCTTTTCTTTTTCTATTTTTGTTTTTATTGTTGTTTCACTGTATTTGAATATATATTACCTCTATTGAATTGACTTGATTTGAATTTGAATTGATTTGCATTTTGTGCTTCTTATGAAATTTTTTTAAGACCCTTAACTTCGGTGTATTGTCTCATAGGTGGAAGAGTGGTAAGAGTGGGCAATGGGGGTCAAGTGACTTGCCCAGGGTCACACAGCTGGGAAGTGGCTGAGGCCGGGTTTGAACCTAGGACCTCCCATCTCTAGGCCTGGCTCTCACTCCACTGAGCTACCCAGCTGCCCCCTTTTTATGAAATTTTTGTATTTTCTTAAACGTATTATTGCTTTTATAACACCATTGTTTTACCTCATTTGCACTCACACTGTGGATCGTGGCTAAGATAAGAGGAAATGCATCTAAATTCCCGAGTAAGAACATTTATATTCCACCCCTCCTTAGGTGACATGAGTTGCAACATACACATACATATATTTTTTCTCATTATTACCAATTATAGGAGATAGATCTATACTTGAAATTTTAGCACATTTTTAAAACTGCATGTGCAATTTTTGTATTTGAAGCACATGTTATCTTAAATTGAAAGAGTTTTTGATTATTAGATTAGTGTAGGTTTAGTATATCCATTTGTTCTAACTGTAACTGCTTACCCAAAAGCCTTAGACTACTGAAACTGTCATTAGTATTTAACTAATATGGGACTTTTCACATATGTCTGATTCTAAGTAATGGGATCAACAAAGGAGCAAAGATTTCATGAGTACAGTGCCAAAGAAGCACACACCTAACCTGCATGATGCCAAAAGAGCACACAGGTCAAAAAGAGAAACCAATCCTGCTAGGATTGCTAAGACTTCTATGCCAATGAAAAGGACTTGAACCTAGTGTGAGAATCGAGGTTGCAATGCTTAACATACGTTAAGACATAGGACTCCTTTAACTACACTCCTTGTGAAAATTTATATCAAGTACCTAACAATTGGCTGTTCTTTCTCAATATTTTATCCCTGAGAAGAAATGACAAAAGAAGAAAAGAAGAAACAACATAATATCAGATCAATAAATACAAATCTCATCCTTTTTCTAATTTTTTTACTATGGTGGTTGACTGTGGTCCTGGCTGCTGAGTGGGTATGAGCATGATATAGGACATGGTTTGCTTTGATTGGGCATTATTCAAAGACCTAGTGGATTTTTTTTTTACTTAGAACTTTTTTCATATAAAATTTAGGATTGGATGTTTAGGATTTTCATCCAATAGTCATTTGGCTTGTGGTAAAATCAAATATAATATACTTCTGAACTAGCAGCAATACAATGATCCAGAACAATTCTGAGGTATTTATAGAAAAGAAAGCTACCCACATTAAGAGGAAGAACTACAGGTGTGGAAACACAGAAAAAAAACCCACAACTGCTTGAACACATGAGTTGATGTGTACACGATTTGGGATGTAGACTCTAAATGACCATCCTATTGCAATTATTAAAAATATGGAAATAGATCTTGAATTGATGGCACATGAAGAAACCAACGGAAATGTGCATTGGTTATGGGGGTGAGAGGGATTTGGGGAAGGGAGATTAAGAACATGAATCATGTAACCATGGAAAAAAATTTATCTAAAAAATAAAATTTAAAAAAAAATTTAAAAAGACTAGTTTTAGTGCCAGGAGAACCTGCATGGATGAAAGAAGAAGCTTCCTCTCCTCACACATTTATATTGTTGCCCACATTTGCATTCCTGGGATGATTTTACTTATTGCTAAGGGTATGTGTCATAAGTATTACTTTTCATAAAAATGAAGGAGTAAAAGAAGCATTCAATATGTAATTTCAATCATATATGACACAGAAAATTCAATCCATTAAACAAAAATAATGTTATATACTAAAAGTTCATCACCCAAATTAACAGAATGATTTTTTAGAAAACTAGGAATTACAGATTAATAAATAGTTCTTTCAATCTACTAGGAGGATGAGGCACAAGTCATCACAACATAAAGCAATTTGTAAGAACTCAGATGAGACTGTTAACATTTTTCTCTGTTCCATTGGTCATTTCCAAACTCACATCTTTGAATTTCAAACTTTTTCATTTTCAAAGTCAAACACTCCACTATCTGCTATAAGCAACTGATCTCATTAGGAGAGGCCTGAACTCATAAGGACTTTCCATGTCTGGGCATATGGACTTTTAGAAGCATGTTTTATCATGTATGTAGGATATTATTTATTTAGGATCATGTATTTAGGGAAAAAAATCAGAAAAAGCCAAAGACATGAAGACAAGATTACTTAGGTTAATTCATACTCCACTTTAGAAACATTAGCAAGCTCTGAGTGGATAAAAGTCTACTAATTTTCCCAATCCCATTTAAAGGTTTCTTGTAAGACACTATTGTATTTGCAACATGTTACCAAGAGAAGACTAGTCAGAGGGTTTCTACTTTTAAGCAATTGCAAATCTCCACTTACCCCACATATACAATCCCCTCTTAGGGTAAATGGGAATAATTAAGGGAAAACTTTGAATTTCACAAAATATGCTAAAATACCAAATCTTTTCAGTGCTGTGAACCCCAACCTGTAAGGAAGCAGCCAAAGAATCAGTTGTCTCAATACAATTTGAGCAATAAGTTATCATGTCTCCCTGAAAGTTTCAAAGAGGTTCTTAGTATGTGCTCCTTGGAATAGACTCCATAAAAAAATCCAGGATCTTTTAAAATTAGATCAAAAAGTAAACTTAGAAGTATAATATCTCTTACAACTCCTGAGAAAAGCAAACATAGTAGTAGGGAGAATTTGTTATTTCATGCATCCAAAGACAAAGAGAAAAGTGATAAGATGGAACATTTGGTAAATATAATGCACAAAAAGGACTTTTAAAAGATCAATAAGAAACATATTTCTTTCCTTTGTTATATTATTTTAAAGGTTCTATATTATTATATATTATAAAATAATATTATACTATCTATACATATATAATAAATATATGTATTATTTTAATCATTATAGTTTATAATTTGAAGATCTATTGAGGATGATAGATACTAAAAGAAGTGGCATTAACATCTTTCATAATATCCTCCTAAAAGGCTTTTTGATCATGTGACAAAAGATAAAGGAAGAGATTTTCAGAAGTCTTATTGACTTCTGAAAAATACAAAATAAAAATTAAATACAAGTAATTAAATGAATTTCTAAACATCAAGAGGCTTAAAAAGCTAAAATATAATGAATAAATATGTAGAATCCTTATACCTAATATTCCACATGCTTACTTCCCACACCCACATATACAAAACTTCAAATCAACAAGCTTTGCTGGCCAATACCATCTGACCCACGGTCTTTGGCTTTTGAATATGTTCAGAAATTTCTTTTACTCTGCATTCACTTCCACGCCTGGTATATAAAAACTTCTTCTTTATTCTCTGCCCTCTTTTCAATATCCTGTGAGAAAGAAAGCTCATGACCTCATTCCTTCTTGTCCTCCAAAGCCACCTTGTAGAGTTGGAGGACACATAAAAGAGCAAAAGCTTTATATAAAGGGAGGAAAAATATGTGTGCTCTATCACAACACTGCCCAGTCAGAGAACTTAAGAAAGTGAGAGAAATGGAGCAGGGCACAAGTGAATGTTTGGGGGCTATAATAGTCCTGAAAGAAAATAGGTCTGGCATCCAAATGAGACCAATTACTTCCCCTTAGAAGCCACATGGATCAGAAAATTGGGTTATTAAAAAAAAAGAATTCAGAGGTCAAGACAACTTTATTGTCTAGCTTTTAGATAAAATATTGTAAAAGGGGAAAGGATCAGGAACCAACAATAGGAAAATATAAAGATAAAAATTAGACCAAAGATATCCAGATGAATAAAATGCAGTTAAAGATCTTAAGCACAAACAGATAATATAAATAAGAAAAATAGTAAAAATAGAAATAAAATGACCTCGAAACATCTGAAGATCTGAAAAAATGAATAAGACAAAGAAAATTAATCCTTTTTAAACAAGGCAGAGGATCATGTGAATTCCCCCCCCCC